>NC_044306.2:118414695-118788960 GCF_007474595.2 Lynx canadensis | reverse complement strand
CAACAAAATCACCAACAATTCAGTCAGCTGGTTCCAATCATATGACTTGGGTCATATGAATGTCAGACTGTCATCATTCACACAGGTTTTTTTTGTTTGTTTGCCTGTTTTGTGTTTTGCTTTTGTTTTTTAAAGAAACCCTTACCAAAGGAACATCTTTGGATTCTGTTTTTAGAACCTTCTGAGCCGTGACTTGGAGTAAGCAGAATAGGCCCTGTGGCTGTGGACTTGAGTGTAACCATCAACATTGCTGTCCAAGACACTATTATTTACATCCACTCCAAGTTATAAATGTTAATCTCCATCCCCCACCCCCCACCACGAAAAAGACCACGACTTACATAAACGTATATACTGCAAATAGTGAGGCTATTACCCAGTGAAGAGTCTCTCCCTTGTGCCACAGGAACACATTAGAGCAGCAATAAGCGTTCTGATAGTGAGAATGCAGTTGGAATTGCCTGCTTTTCTGAGGAGATTTTAGTCTACACTGGAGGAAATATAGTTCACCCTTCTAGGCTTCACCTTTGAAGCTATGGAACTGCCTTCCCTTTATAGCTCAAAAGTTCCTCTAATCCACTGAGATCTCACTGCACTCAGGATATTTAAATCTCAGAACAAGTGTTTTTGAAGGGGTGTATAACACTGAAAATAAGAAATATCGTCTTAGCTTTTGAGTTGATACAGAAAAGGGAAGCTAAGCCATTTGGCTTTAAATTGTTAAAGTTTCAGTCAGAACAGAGGAGTACAAATCCTTCTTTTCATGGTGGAGACTAGAACAGAGCACTCTGCCTTTGGCCCTGGGAAATGTTAAAATGACAACATTTAAAAAGGCTTCAGAAAACAGATGAAATTGTTTAAATTTTTGCAAAAAGAAATATCCAAAGAAATGGGGGAAATTGATGTAGTCAAGAAGGAGGAGAAAGCAAAAGAGACTATCACAGATCACATAAAATGTTTAAAAAATTAGAAGAAAGTAGTATTTCCAAAATAATAGAAAAAAGGCAGAAGGCCTTTGAATTTTTCCCTTTATTAAATGATTAAATAACTCCATTTTGAAAAGAATAAGAAGAAAAAAATATAAATCCAAATTTAGAAGTGCAAAAGAAACTGGAGTATTAATTAACATGTATATCTTTTAAAATAATATACAATTTATTTAACCTTCATAAGGTAAATGTATACCAACTTGGTATGGTGGATGTTTCTAACGTATTAATATTTTCTATTTTATATATGTGATATTAATGCTCTTATTTGAGAAATAAAAGGCATTATATACACATATATATATGTATGTGTGTGTATATATATATATATATATATATTTTTTTTTTTAATGTGGTGCCTGACTAGACACCATCCATTCATCAAAAGCACTGTGGCATTTTTCCATTAATCCTAGGGAGGTGTTCTTTCATAACTAGCAAGCGAACTACAGGCTATTTCCTGAAGAGTTCCATAGACATAGAGGAATTTTTTATTTCTTGCTTACTGTGTGTCAGATACCATTTTAAGTGCTTTAAAAACATTAACAAGTTTTATCCTCATAACAATCATATGCCTTAGCTAGTATAATTATATGAAGCACAGATTGACTAATTAACCTGTTCCAATCACCTATCTGTGGGTAAACACTTCTTCCAACCCTATGTCTCTCAATACAGAGTCTTCCTACCTATAAACCACGACACTAAGCCAGCCAGCCAGAACAATGAAAGGAAAACTTGTATTTTCTTTTAAATTCTTCTTTCAGTTCTATCTGCACTGAAAAACAATTATAAACAAATAAAGCCAAAGAACAAAAAACAAAATTGGGTAGTCTAGCAGATGATCTAATAATTATTAACCAGGTTTGAATGATCTAAATTTTACACAAACACTTTCAAACAAACATAATCTAAGTGCTGAATTCTCTAAAACCAAAAGTGAACATTCACAAGTTGTAAACGGCCATAGGGCTCCCAGCTTTATTCCATGGAATGTAATCTGAGGGGATTACATCCATTTTCTGTTACTGGTTTCATTGTATCTTGATATATCAAAGAAATGGATTTCATTAAGACCAGCTAACTTTTTTTTCTTTTGCTGAATATGTGTTTTTTTTTTAATTTTTAAATTTTATTTAAATCCAAGTTAGTTAACATATAGTGTAATAATGATTTCAGGTAGTGATTCATCACTTATATATAACACCCAGTACTCACATAACATCCAGTACTCATCTCAAAAAGTGACCTCTTTAATGCCCATGGTCCATTTAGCCAATCCCCCCACCAAACACCTCTCCAAAGAAGACATCCAGATGGCAGACATATGAAAAGATGCTCAACATCACTCATCCACAGGGAAATAAAAATCAAAACCACAGTGAGATGCCACCTAACAACTCAGGAAACCAGATATTGACGAGGATGCAGAGAAAGGGGAACCCTCTTGCACTGCTGGTAGGAACGCAACCTGGTGCAGCCACTCTGGAAAACAGTATGGAGGTTCCTCAAAAATTAGAAATAGAACTACCCTATGACCCAGCAATTGCACTAGTAGGTATTTATCCAAAGGATGCAAAAATGCTGATTTGAAGGAGCACATGCACCCCAATGTTTATAGCAGCACTATCAACAATAACCAAAGTATGGAAAGAGACCAAATGTCCATCGACTGACGAATGGATAAAGAAGATGTGGTATATACCACATATATATATATATATATATATATACACACACACATACATACATACATACATACATATAATGGGATATTACTTGGCCATCAAAAAGAATGAAGTCTTGCTACTTGCAATAACATAGATGGAACTAGAGTGTATTATGCTAAGCAAAATAAGGCAGCCAGAGAAAGACAAATGTCATATGATTTCACTCATATGTGGAATTTAAGAAACAAACAGATGAACATAGGGGAAGGGAAGGGAAAATTAAGATGAAAACAGAGAGAGAGGCAAATCATGAGACTCTTAAATACGGAGAGCAAACTGATGGTTGCTGGAACACCAGTTTACTTTTAACTTAGCCCCAGAATTAGCTCATCTCCCATTGTCAATTTATAAAGAAAAATAATAATATAAAAATTTACATTGTACATTATATGACTCTCAGTAATATTTGTTTAGCTAGTGAAAGAAAAGAGATTACTGTGTTTTGTAATAGACTAAACTTTACATTCAAGCTAAATAGTAGTAACTAAAAACACATGGACAAAACTTAGTAAATGATTTGATGTTTGCTAAATATATATATATATGTATATATAATTTTCCTTAAATAATTTATGTTATTCTAATACTAAAGATGCATGAGAGCTAAGAAAACAAAGGAAATTAACTATAGAGAAAAGAGAGCATTCTATAAAATTTTTCAAACCACTCAGATTGGGATAAAATTGAGGGTCCTTTCAGGAAGAAGGCTAGGAATACTTTCTCTCTCATTTCCAGACTTGTAATTACAAACCCTGTTCCTCTTAGATCTTGATGTCCAATCCTTTAATCATCTCTAAGACCCTTCTATTTATTTTCCCAAACACTTTTCTTAATTTTTGCATGTTAAAGCCATGTTACTTCCTTGTCAGAGGCCTCTTTTGATTTCCTATTCAAACTATGTTAGAACATCTATTCTTTAGTAAAAGTTTTCTATGAATAACTTCTTACATCTCTTTATTCTGAAATTTTGCTACAATCACATTTTATATTTGTTTTGCTGTATGCATTCAGTGTTTCCTTATAGTTTGTTTATTTTAAACTTTTTCATATATTGATCATTTCTACTCTATTACGTATGCCTGAAAAATGTCACTATTTATTTGCAAGCAAAACTTTTTAGTAAAACTACCCAAAATTAATAATAAAAATTCATAAAGTCAATGAAAATAACTCAAACATACACAGACTCTCCCTCTCTCTCTCTCTCTCTCTCTCTCTGATACACATGTACATACATGCACATGCACAAATATATTATGTAGCTAGCATCCTGAAATTTTTAGTGAACACCAAAGTACTTACTACATTTTGTTCCCATGTTTTTAGTTACTACTATTTCATTAAATTTATATGTAAAATTTAGCCTAGTACAAAACAAAACACAGTAATCTCTTTTCTTTCACAGATTCAACAAATCTCTAGTAAGAGCCTACTGTGTGGCATGTTTGGATTTAGGTTTTGTGAAAAGAGTGGAAAACAAAACAAATTTTAGTTTGGTGAAAGAGATAGCCAATTCAGAAAAACAAAGTTGTATCCTTACTTCAGTTCTCACACCATAAAAAAAAATGAGAACTAATCAAAATTTTAAATTTGGTGCCAAAAGAAAGAATATTTGAATTAAAAATATAGCCTGAAAGAAAACATACTTTCATCAAGAAGCAATAAAGAAGAATATTCTTCTTTATTGGGTATATATATATATTCCCCCCCCCCCAATTTACCAAGGGAAGAATTTGGAATAGATATAGTAGACAAATTATGTTAAAATGTCTGAATAAATTTTAAAAATACATCGTTAAAAGTACAACACCCTGCTATGGTTAAAAACACACAACAACACTGAGCATATTAGGACAAGAAGAGAAATTCTATGTTAAAATGTCTATATTACCCAAAGCAATCCACACATTTAATGCAATCCCTATCAAAATACCACCAGCATGTTTCTCAGAACTAGAAAAAACAATCTAAAAATTTGTATGGAACCACAGAAGACCCTGAATAGCCAAAGCAATCCTGAAAAAGAAAAGCAAAGCAGGAGGCACCATGATTCCGGACTACAAGCTATATTACAAAGCTGTAGTCACCAAGACAATATGGTACTGACACAAAAACAGACACATAGATCAATGGAACAGAATAGAAAACCAAGAAATGGACCCAAATCTTATGGTCAACTAATCATCAACACAGCAGGAAAGAATGGCAAAAAAAAGGCAGTCTCTTCACTAAATGGTTTTGGAAAAACTGGACAGCAACATGCAGAAGAATGAAACTGGACCACTTTCTTACACGATACACAAAAAATACATTCAAAATTGATGAAAGACCTGTGAGACAGGAAACCATCGAAATCCTAGAGGAGAACACAGGCAACAACCTACTTAACCTCAGCTGGAGCAACTTCTTACTAGACACATTGCTGGAGGCAAGGGAAACAAAAGCAAATGTGAACTATTGGAACTTCATCAAGATAAAAGCTTCTGTACAGCAGAGCAAACAACCAATAAAACTAAAAGGCAGCCTACAGAATGGGAGAAGGTATTTGCAAATGACACATGTGATAAAAGATTAGTATCCAAAATCTATGAAGAATTTATCAAACTCAACACCCAAAAACAAAAAATCTAGTTAGGAAATGGGAATAAAATATCAATAAACATTTTTCCAAAGAAGACATCCAGATGGCTAACAGACACGTGAAAAGATGCTCAACTTCACTCATCATCAGGGAAATATAAATCAAAACTACAATGAGATACCACCTCACACCTGTCAGATGGCTAATATTAACAACACAAGAACAACAGGTCTTGACAAGGATGCAGAGAAAGGGGAACCCTCTTGCACTGTTGGTGGGAATGCAAACTGGTGCAGCTACTCTGGAAAACAGTACGGAGTTTCCTCAAAAAGTTAAAAATAGAATTATCCTATCTGTACTACTGGGTATTTACTCAAAGGATACAAAAATACAGATTTGAAGGTGTACATGCGCCCTGATGTTTATAGCATCATTATCAACAATAACCAAATTATGGAAAGAGCTTAAATGTCCAACAGATGGACAAAGAAAAACTGGCATAAATATATATAATGGAGTATTACTCAGCCATCAAAAAAGAATGAAATCTTGCCATTTGCAATGACGTGGATGGAACTAGAATGTATTATGCTAAGCTAAATAAGTCAGTTAGAGAAAACCATATGATTTCACTCATATGTGGAATTAAAAAACTCAAAACAGGTGAACATATGGGAGGGGGAGAAGATGGAGGGAAACAAACCATAAAAGATACAGAACAAACTGAGGGATGAGAGAGAGGAGGTTGGTGGGGGATGGGCTAGATGGATGATGGGTATTAGGAAGGCACTTGTTATGATGAGCACTGGGTGTTGTACGTAAGTGATGAATCACTGAATTCTACTCCTGAAACCAATTGTTTTTTTTTTCTACTCTTTTCACAGAACCTAATGTATGTTAACTAACTAGAATTTAAATAAAAACTTGAAAAGAAAAAAAAAAAGAAGAGAACTTCCTCAACCTGACAAATGGCATTTACAAAGAACAAAATCGAAACAACTGTTATCATACTTAATGATGAAAGACTGAATGTTATCCCCCTAAAGTCAGGAATGAGATAAGGACATTCACTCTTACCACTTCTATTCATCACTGGAGTTTCTATCCAGGGCAATTAGGGAACAAAAAAAAAAATGAAGGAAGGAAGGAGGGGGGAAGGAAAGAAGGAAGGAGGAAAAGAGAAATAAAAGGCATTCAAATTGGAAAGGAAGCAGTAAAACTGTATCTGCAGAGAACATAATCTTACATATAAAAAACCATAAGGGATCCACAAAAAAAAAAGAAAGAAAGAAAGAAGGAAAGAAAGAAAGAGAAAGAAAGAAAGGAAGAAAGAAATAAAGAAAGAAAGAAAGAAAGAAAGAAAGAAAACACCTAATATATAACTAGAAAATAGAAGTAATTAGCAAGTTCAGCATTATTTCAGGATATATGATCAATATACCAATTGCATTTCCTTACACCAGTAATTAACAGGCTCAAAATGTAATTGAGAAAACAATTTCATTTACAATAACATAAAAAGAACAAATTTTAGAAATAAATGTATTAAAAGGAGTACAAAACTCATACTCTGAAACTACAAAATATTGCTGAAAGGAATTAAAGGAGATGTGAATAAATGGAAAGATACAATATTTTCATATGTTGCAAGAGCCACTATTTTTAAGATGGCAATATTCTTCAAACTTACCTACAGATTAAATGTAATCACTTTAAAATTTTCGAGCTGATTATAAAATTCAAATGCCTGTGCAAGTGGCATCAAATAGACAAAATAATCTTGAAAAAGTTGAAGAATCCACATTTCTCAGTTTCAAAATTTACTACAAAGTTAAAGTACGTCAAACAGTATAGTACTGGCATAAGGACAGTCATGGATCAGTGGAATAAAACTGAGAGTTCAGAAACAAACACTTAACATCTATGGTCAAATTATTAAAAAAAAAGTTAATTCCAGTGTAGTTAACATGCACTATTATATTTCATTTCAGGCTTACAATAACAACTCCATATATTATTCAGTGCTAATCAAGGTAAGTGTACTAATCCCCTTCACCTATTTCACCAATCCTCCCCACTCTCCTCCCCTCTGGTGGCCACATTTATTCTCTGTAGTTAAGAGTCTGTTTCTTGGTTTCTCTCTCTCTCTCTAATAGTCAAATGATCTGTAACAAAAATGCCAAGACAATTCAATGGGAAAAGAATAGTCTTTCCAACAAATAGTACTAGGACAACTGGATAGCCACATGCTATCCAGTTTTATTTTGACCAGAATTATTTTGGATCCCTTCCTCAAATCCTACACTAAAATTAATTCAAAATGGGCCATAAGCCCAAATTTAAGTTTTCATAAAACTATGAAACCCTTAATAAAACATAGGAATAAATCTTGACTTTGGATTAGGCAATTCTTCTCATATACAACACCAAAAGTACAAGCACTGAAAAAAAATAGACTTCAGAGAAATGAAGACTTTGTGTATTAAGACACACTATCAAGAATGTAAAAAGATAACCTATAGAATGGAAGAATATATTTGCAAATTATATAAATTATACCTAGCATATATAAGAAACTTACAATTCAATAAAAGAGATAATCCAATCAAAAAATGGGCAAAGGTTTTGAGTAGATGTTTCTTCAAAGATACAAATGACCAATAATAAAATGAAAGAATGTTCAGCATTATTAACCACTAGAGACTACAAATTAAAACCACAATGAAATATACTTCACAGCTACTAGAATGTGTATAATAAAAATATAGATAATAACCAGCTTTGCAAGGATGTAGAGAAATCAGATGCTCATATGTTACTGTTGAGAATGTAAATGGTGTAGCTGTCTTGCAAAATTGGCAATTCCCCAAAATGTTGAACAAAGAATTGTCATAGGAACTGGCCATTCCATTCCTAGGTTATCTACTCAAGAGAAATGAGAACATATGTCAACACAAAAATATCCATACACAAATGCTCTTAGTAGCATTACTCATAACAACCAAAAAATGGAAACAACCTTAAATGTCCACGAATGGAAGAATAGATAAATAAAATATATCTATACAAGGGAATAATATTCATAAAAATAAATAAAATGATACATACTTTAACATGGGTGAGCATTGAGGGGCGCCTGGACAGCTCAATCAGTTAAGCGGTTAAGCATCTGGCTTTGGCTCAGGTCATGTGGGTTCGAGCACTGCATCAGGCTCTGTGCTAACAGCTCAAGCCTGGAGCTTGCTTCAGATTCTGTCTTCCTCTCCCTCTCTGCCCCTCCCCAGCTCAGGCTCATTCTCTCTCTCTCTCTCTCTGTCAAAGATAAATAAACAAAAAAAAATTTTCAAAAGAAACCAGCAACATGGGTGAGCACTGAAATCATTACACTAAATAAAATAAGCTAGTCACAGAAGGCCACATATTGTGTTATTAATTTATATGAAAGGTCCAGAACATGAAAATCTGTAAAGACAGAGAGCATATTAGTCTTTTCCTAGGCTTTGGGGACAAATGGAGAATGAGTGACTACTGGAGGGAATAGGTTTTCTCTGGTGAAGTGATAAATACATTCTGAAATTGATTGTGGTGAATGGTTGTACAAGTCTGTGAATATATTAAATTAAAGAAACTGTGCATTTTAAACTTGTAAATGGTAAGTTATGTGATTACATCTCCATAAATCTGTTTTATTTTTAAGAAATGAGATTTTGAGGGGTGCCTGGGTGGCTTACTTGGTTAAGCAACCGACTCTTGGTTTCCATTCAGGTCATGCTTTTACAGTTCATGGGATGGAGCCCTGTATCGGGCTCTATGCTGAAGCACAGAGCCTGCTTGGGATTCTCTCTCTCCTTCTGCTCCTCCCCTGCTCATGCTTTCTCTCTCTCTCAAAAAAAATACATACATACATACATATATATATACACATATATACACACACACACACACATATACATATGCATATACATGCATACATATATACATATATACATATGCATGCATACATACATATACATACATACATATATACATATACATACACATACATATACACATACGTATACATACATACATACATACATATATACATATACATACATATATATATATATATTCATGATGTATAGATTCATGTGTGTATGTATAGATTCATGATGGTGGTGGTATTGAGAGAGGGCTAAGAATTTAGCCCTCTCTCAATACCACCACCATCATCTCCTGCCTTGACTACGGTGATAGCCTTCCAGTTGGTCTCCATACTGCACATAGTTCTCCTCTGGTCTATTTTCTTTAAAGTGGCCTGAGCGTTCTTTTTAATCCCTAAATTAGATCATTTCAGTTCTCTGCTCAAAATACTCTAGGGGCTTTCCTTAACTCACAAGTATCTCCACAATCTCTGTGATGCCAATTTATTACTTTCTACTATGATTGCTCAGCTGTAGTTGTTTTCCAGTACTCCAGCATACTCAACTTAGAGCTTTGTACTGACCGTTCCAAATGCACTTCCCTCTGACAACCTTATGGCTAGATCCTTCATTTCTAGACCACTCCAAAATTGCATTTTCCCAGGTCTGATTAGAATCTAGTTATTGGGTAGAGTGGCTTTTTCTAGAAATTATGGAATAAATAAGCAAAGAAATCTAATGGAATGATGATTTACTCTCAGGTGAAAACAAAGTTGCACAAAACAGTATGTAAAGCATGTTCTATCCAGACAGTCAAGTATAGATATGGATGGAAATGTTCTGAAACAATACACGAGGAAATGTATTAACTATTTGCCATTTATGGGTATGCCTAGAAGTAGATTAATTAGAAGTAATTTTTAATTATGGTGACAAAAATCTAAGCCAGCCTAAGTTAAACGAGAAGAGGAATATTACTCCCATTAATGTATAAATCTATCAGTAGAAAAGGCAAATATGGCACTAGACCCAGGGGTGTTTGAAATTACAGAGACTCAAAGGAACCCAGAATTTCTTCCACCTATCTTTTTAAAAAATCTGACACTTTCTCATGTATTAACATAATTATATCAAATCAACTTTATCCAGAAGGCAGGGTAACATTATCACCTAAAGATCTGAGTGTACTCCCTTGTGAATTTATGACAACTGGCTAAAACCACACAAAATGTAAGCTATAGGACCATGTGCTCAGCCTCTGATATAGTCATTGTGACCTAGAAGCTAAATTACTACTTTGACATTGTTTGGGTGAGTCCACAAATACAGTCATGGAGGAGAGATCTGCCACCAGAAGTTAGAGAGAAGGGATGTTGAACAAATGAAAATAATGCATACACTCTAAACAGAGCTTAAAGAGAGAAAATGTAAGTCTTTTTATACCATTTTAGAGTTCTCCGTTTGCCTATAAACTACCTTAAAAAACAAGGCAGAGGGGCGCCTGGGTGGCTCAGTCGGTTAAGCGTCCGACTTCGGCTCAGGTCATGATCTCACGGTCCGTGGGTTCGAGCCTCGCATCAGGCTCTGTGTTGACAGCTCAGAGCCTGGAGCCTGTTTCAGATTCTGTGTCTCCCTCTTTCTCTGACCCTCCCCTGTTCATGCTCTGTCTTTCTCTGTCTCAAAAATAAATAAATGTTAAAAAAATAAAATAAAAAAAAAAACAATGAAGAACAGTATATAAGTAGGAATATATAAATATCTGTTTTGCTAAATAGACAGGATATGGATGCAACCCCCTTACTACTCTTGCTTATGTTAAATTCTGTATGAAATAGCAAATAAGTGAATGATTTTCTTGGGTACTGCTGTCAGGGGCATATTTATTGGGGTCACAAAATGAGATGACACTACAATTTGCTTTTCAATGTCCACTGTCCTCCACTTCCTTAGTAAGCAAATAGAGGAAGCTTGTCCACACGGCCCTCCACATTAGGTCCAAATTATTTCCTATAGGCGTTGTGTCACAGGAACTAAAAAAAAAAAAAAAAAAAAAAAAAAAAAAAAAAAAAAAAAACCCACATTCAAAAGGAAAAAGCAGAGCAAGGGCATGACCACAATAAAACTCTTAATCAGAAAACAAGATAATGGGAGACACAGCAAACACTGGGAAGGCCCTGACCTTGGGAGCAGGGAGTTTATGAGTCCATAATTCTGCTATCTAGGAACACTCTTGTCCACAGTCTTCTTTAGCTCCTAGCTTCTGTTCCTGGAAGTTTCTTCCTTCCTGCTGTCTTTCTTGACTCCATCTGAAAGTGGGAGGTGGTGAATATGCTCAGCTTGGGGAATAGACCGCTTTTTCTAAGTCCAATATCCGCTTAAGAAAGATTAAAGGCCTAAGGCTTGTTTTAAGTCTTAAATACTTGAATTCATTTCATCAATACCATTTTCTTCAAATATGAGGGTTTGAATCTATTTTTCTTCCAGTCAGTTCGATGTGTCAATATCCATCCCCTACATCTTTTTGAGACATCTGTTTCAGATCTGATGCCTTTGCTTTCTCTCAATTTCTCATCCTCCTATGCCCCACCTCCTTAAGGATGGCTACCTTGAGGTTATCAGGCTTGGAAGAAAAGACCACAGCCATAACTGGATCCTTGTTCTGCATCAGCTGAGAAAGCCTAGTAGGTCTTTATTGCTCAAATTCTCTTTTATCTTATTTGTAGAAATATTTTCCAGTTGGTCAAGCCTCTGAGCTTTAAATGACTTTCTTCCTATTTCTGCTTACAATTTGATTATTTCTTTCTTAACGATCTTTCTTCATTTTTAGTACTTTGCCAAGCACAGTGAATAGTAAACACACAAAGCAGTCTGCCTCCCACACTACATCAGGAAACAGTTTTACCCTTTGGTCTGGGCATCATATAGATAGCTATGTTTTGAACTTCTATGCAACTGGCTTTTTTCACTGCTTTTGCAATTGCTACATCAATGACACATATTTTTAAATAAAAAGGAAAGCACTTAACTTCAAGTTGGCAAGGATAGGATACCCTACACTGCAAGAACAATTAAATCATACAATTTTGAAAGCTTAAAGAAAAAAAAAAAACATTTTCTCTCTCTTACCTCACAGTCTAATGTGAGTCTTTATGTAAGCCCATCGTATGGTCATGCAATCTGAAGTATGACAGCTCCATATTCACCATGGGAAGGAAAGAGAGAGAGATGAAGGAAGTTCATGGGTTTTTCACTTCCTTTGTGTAGACAGGACATTCTTTACTTCTGTTCATGCTTCCTTTGCCAGAATTAGTCAAATGGACATTATAAAGAAATAAAAGGATCTTTGATGATCACAAATAACTTTTTTTCATATCTCTAATAATACTAACTTTTCTAGAAATGTTCTTCTCTGTTTCTTCTCAGGCATTTTCATGTTCTTCTAAATTTTACTGAATTATTTCTATTTTCAATATTCTTATAAAACAGCATCCTCTGTCTAACCATAACCTCAATACTCAGTGGTTTCTTTTTTCGTTAGTACTGGGAACACAGAAATCAAACAATAAATTGCTACTGACTTCCCACTCTGAGCCATCCACATTTTCTCTAGAGAGAGTAGTTATGACTAAAGCAGTCCTCTCTGGAATCCAGACTCTCCATTTCATTCCTATCCATTCGTGTGTTGCTCTCAGTAAATCTTGAAGGAGTCATCTGTAATGTCAGGAAAGACGGCGAGGCTTGACCTGAGAAGGGTCCTAAATCTGTAGCTCACTAGATCCCTTAACACTGGACAAATCATTCAATTTCTTTAAGTCTTAGAGTCCTCTTCCATAAAATGAGAACTATTAATTCAGTAACAGATTTTTTGTGCCTATAAATCCTATAAAACACTGTACAAAAGTAGACAGTATTTAAAATAAATGATAGTTTTCAATAAGTATAGTTTAGTTTGCTAATTAAAGACAATATTTAAATCATTGACTGTATATCCAAAATTTGTCACACTGATTTTTATAACAGTTTTATTGAGATATAATTTGCATATCATAAAATTCACATCTTTTTAAGTGTACAACCCAGTTTTTTTCTTTTTTAGTATATTCATAGAATTGTGTTACCATCACCACTACCTACTTTTAGAAAGTTTTCATTCCCCAAATGAAATTTCATTCTCATTAGCTGTCATCTGCCATTCCCCATTGGCAACTACTCGCCTACTATTTGTCTGTATGGATCTGCCGATTCTAGACATTTCATATAAGTGGAATCACACAATATGTACTCTTTTGTGACTAATTTCTTTCACCTAGCATTGTTGTTATGAAACTATCAGATTCATACTTGTTAAGTGGAGCATAGGTGCTGAATGGTGAGCACAACATGACTGAATATGATTCAACAACAGACCACAAGAAAAGCTGACCTAGAGAAGTTTATCACTCAGTCCTGGAGGAAGTACCTGGAAGGCCTGATGAGGAGGTACCAGGGTGCAGACAGAACAATAGGACCTGGGGTACACGCCTTATGGGGGTCCAGATAGAGTACTTTGGGGTTCTTGGGCTGAGGCTGAATTGATCAGCTCAAACCAAAAGATGGAGTTTTGATAAGGCCCAGGGAAGTCTTTCCAGGGGGCAACTAAAAGGAAGGCCATGGAGCCAAAGAACTGTTGTCCCTCAATAACTTACATTTGTGTGTGACTCTGCGGGTTGTTATCTAGAGTATGTGCTGCCTGGGGGGTTAGTGCCAGTTTATGGTCCCTGCAGGCTGCTTGGTCACACAAAATGGATGTTGAGGCAGCAATACCAGGGAGTAGCTTAGCTAAACCCTGGACTTTTGTTTTCAAGGTTTATCTGTGTTGTAGCATGTATGAACCACTGCTGGAAGGACATGCCAGAATCTACAGCAGATCAATCTGTGAATCAGGAACATAATTTTTTTTTCTTTAGGCTACATAGCTTGTACTGTGTCTTCAAAATCATCTCATTTCTCAACTGTCTTCCATAATACTTAGGCTGTTAAAATTTTATTTGTGTGGAATTGACAATGGGCCAACTGCTAATTGCTATACAACCACCAGCCGGAGGATTGTAGCTGATACCTTCTGATAGCTCTCAGGCTGGACTTTAAAAGAAAAAGTTTGATTTCTACTCCTCATTCCAAGATATATAATTTTTTGACCACTTACATCTGAAATTATTTGTTATACCTTTAAGAGTCGTGAGAAGCAAATAAATATGCTTCATTTTGTAAATCAAGGAAATAAAATAATAAATAGTTTTATAAACAGGAGGTTCAGAATTTACAGAGTCTGAATATTTAAAATTTTGATTTTCTACTGCTTAAAAAATAAAATAAAGCCGTTTTATTTTTTTTCCGACATCTTGCTAACACGGTCTATTAACCTATTCATAAAGCAGATGAATTTTCTTTTGTTGATTCAATTTTATTTATTGCCAAAAGCTCAGAGACAGTGCCTGTGGGGTTCAGGCTACAAACATATTGCCTATTTGCTATGAAATGATGCTTCTTTGTAATGATTTTTCTTTCAGAGACTATCTGGAAATGCTTTTTTTTTTTTTTTTTTTTTTTAGTTTATTTCCTTTTTTGGAGACAGAGAGCACGTGAGCAGGGGAGGGGTGACAGAGAGAGAGGGAGAATTCCAAGCAGTCTCCATGCTTGGTCAGCACAGAGTCTGACATAAGGTTCAAACCCACAAAACTGTGAGATCATTACCTGAGATGAAATCAAGAGTCAGACACTCAACTGACTGAGCAACCAGGGTGCCCAGAGACTATCTGGAAATTCTATATTTTTCTCCTTTTTTTACTGTGACTGTCATTATTTGACTTTTGTCATCCTCTTATTTGACTGCCTGCTATTATTAATATATAATATACAAAATAATTTAATATACAATATAACAATATACGGTATACAGCTTAAGGATTTAAAAATAAGAACTATTAGGTTTCCACATCATGTGACAGAATACTGAGAAAGTTTCATTTTAATAAAATGTCACAATGTGGTTTGGACTTCTTATAGATACCAAAATGGAGGGATATTTGCCATTTTCCTTAATGACACTTTTGTATATGTGCATGGATGATCCCCCAAAAGCCCAGAACCTATGAAATCGGTTTCAGATGAAATAAAGTGCACACAATAGGGAAAGGTATCATAGAATCCTTTTCTTTTTGTAATTGTTGAAAAACTAGTTTAGCTCTTGGAAAGGGCAGATCCAAATTTGAACTAGATGTAACCTTTTCAAAGAGTTGGAACGTTTTTTCCCTCCACTATATACAGGTATAGTCATGCATCTTTGTTTCAGTAAGAGACACAACTGGGAATAATTTGAAACACCATGAGTAAGGCAGTTTCTGAGATATTTATAACTTAAGCCCAAACCTGGAAGTACTAGAATTCCTATGGGACAAGTCTGATCTTTTACAATTTCTCCAAAATGAAACGCAGAATTATTTCAATTTAAATTATTTGGGGGGAGTGTATTTTCTTCTCTAACTTTCAAAAGTACTTTTTGTATTTCAGTGCCTAAAATAATCAATTACTGATAAAAGACTTTGCTGATGAAGCATTCATTTATTTAACATAAGTTCTCAAAATTTAAGTTCAGGATTCAGTATCTGTCATGCCATTTGACTGTAATGAGGTTAAAAGAAGGTTTGAATGGGACTATCTGAATCCATTATGAAATGAACTCGCTATTTCTTCTATCAAATGAATACCAAAGAGAAGCAGGTAGCATTCACAGAATAACACATCAATAATAAATGCCTTAGAGAATTTGTAGGATCTTGTTTCATTAAGCTAGATTTGGAGGGATTTGCTTGTATGTAGCCACTAGTAAATACAGCAACTGGAATATGGGCCGAATCAATCATTTTAGCTCAGTTTTGTGTTGTTTTCTCCTAATTATTTCACGAAGCACTGCAGAATGTCTATTCAACATATATTCATTAAGAGTTACTAAGTTTAAGCACTCTGGAAAGATATTTTTGAGAACACAGTGAAAGTAAGGTAAGAGCCCCTTTCCACAGGCAGATTAAAGCACTATGGTAAATACGTACATACAGTATTTATGACAACTGATACAATACTTTAAAGCAAAAAGATCCCTATGTTTGGATAGTTAATTTTTTTTAAAATGGTATTTTTTGTTATGCCTTTCAGGAGAACGTGTGTATTTTGGGGAGAAATTTCCAAACAATCTTTTTAAAAAAAAAAAAATGTTTTACTTCATTTTTGAGGAGAGAGAGAGGGCACGAGTGGGGGAGGGGCAGACAGAAAGGAGGACAGAGGATCAAAAGCAGGGTCTGTGCTGTCAGCACAGAGCCCAACATGGGTCTCAAACCTCACAAACTGTAAGATCATGACCTGAGCTGAAGTCCTACACTTAACCAGCTGAGCCACCCAGGCACCACTGGATAGTGGATTTTTCCGAAGACTTCCGGAAGAAGTAAAATATTGAGTATAAGTCTTCAATTTCTATGGCGACTATTTCTACAAGTGGACCTGACACAAAAAAAGTATTTTTAAGGAAAATATGGAGAATTGAAATATAAAAATACAGAGTATGTGTTGAAAGTGGAATAATAGTCCATTGAAAAGCAATGGTTTTAAGGACCATAGGTAAGTTTGAATAGAGCTATTAATGGTCCATGACAATGGTTTTAGACAATTAATCTACACTTTTAATATATGAAGAACTGTAATCTAAGAGAAATTACTAAATTATAATTATTAGATGCCAGGTGCCATGTATACCTATATGTCTTCTCTATGCTTATGACCCCCAAATCTAAACATACAGATCTGACCTCTCCAGATAGCATCTCAGTGTCTTCTACTTCATAGGTATTCAACAAACATTTATTGAGAATTAATGAGGAAATAAGCAAATGACTAAACAATGGATAAATGTACTTCAAGTAGAAAGTAAGTTAAGGGTTGTGCTTCAGGATGAGATGGGAGGAAGAAAAGTCATGTGTGAAACATTCACTTTGTGTAAATGTATTGGAAAATTATTATGCTGACAAGGAAAATACCTAACTCTAACCACTACCCCATGTTGATGCTTCCCTTTACAAAAAAGTTTATTGAAATGATTACCATGAAATCACTGCCTACACTTCCTTGTCTCTCAATCTAACCTCACCTTACTTCAATTGGGCTCCTATTGGCTACACTTCACTGAGATTTAGCCAAGTTTTCTACTTACGTCCATGCTGCCAAATCCAATGATTTAACAGATCTGAGATCTGTTCTAGAAATGCATTGTTTGCTTGGCTTCTGTAATATCATGTAACTCTGATGTCTTCCTATATCCCTGGCCATTCTTTCTAGGTTCTTCATATTCTTGTATTCTCTTTTACCCTTAATTTTTGCAAGGTGCCATTGCTGTGTCTCTCAATTCTTTTTCTCTGGAGATATATATATATATATATATATATATATATACACCTTCCCTTGATGACTGAATCTAGACCCATGGATTTATTTATTTTTAAAATTTTTTAATGTTTATTTACTTTTGAGAGAGAGAGAGAGAAAGACAGAGCACAAGCTGGGTAGGGGCAGAGAGAGAGGGAGACACAGAATTCGAAGCAGGCTCCAGGCTCTGAGCTGTCAGCACAGAGTCTGACATGGGGTTGAACTCATGAACCATGAGATCATGACCTGAGCTGAAGTCAGATGCTTAACTGACTGAGCCACCCAGGCAACTTGACCCATGGCTTTAAAGAACACCTCCATGCTTATGATTCCGGAATTTAAACCTACACATCTGACCTTTCCCCAGAAATTCAAACTTACATATCTGACATTATTGACACAACCTCAGGGACATAACATAGCATTACGGTCTCAAAACTCCTCATTTACCTCACCAACTTGCCTTTGCACTGCTCTTCTCCAGCTGTTTGAGTGATGTTACAATCAGCCAGTTGTGCATGTATGCATTTTCCTTGATAGTTACTTTTCTTTCACTAAATCCACCCAATGAACAGCTCTGTCAGTTATAATTCCAAAACATATCCCAAACCCATTCACTTCTCTTTATATTTACCATTTGTACTCATGCTCAACCTACCATCATCTTTCACTTAAATTATGTAGCCAACTCATAACTGACTTCCTCACTTGTTGTTCCTCCACCATAACCCACTGTCCACACAGTAATGACGAAGAGTTTTAAAATCATATGTAGTTATTGCAGTCCCCTTGTTTGCTGACCCCCTCTGTCTCATGCATTAGTTTTCTAATATCGCTATAAGAAATTATCACAATATGAGTGTATTAAAACAAAAAACATATCATTTTACAGTTTTGGGTGAGAAATCTAACCTCAGTCCCCCAAGGACTAAAAATAAAAATTTTGGCCGGCCTACCTCTTCTGGAGAAACTAAAAAAGCTCCAGTTCCTTGTCTTTTCTAGCTTTTAGAGGCCACTCACATTCCGCCCCTTTCTCTATCTTCAAAGCCATCACTGCATCTCTTTGTGCTTTTCTTTCATAGCCATATATATCTGCGACTCTTCCATTCTGTTTCCTCCTCCACTTTCAGTGATGCTTGTGATTACACCGGATAATGCAGGATAATCTCCCTATCTTGGGATCGGCTGATTAGAAACCTTAATTCTACCTGCAAACTTAATTCTCTCTACCATGTAATGTAACATATTCATAGGTTCCAAGGATTACGATGTGGATTCCTATAGGAGTCCCTTATTCTACCTTACACGGCATTACATTAGAATAAAACACAGTGGGTTTCTAAAACCCTACATTATCCCAGCTTTTCTTACTATTTCCAAATCCATCTCTTATTACTCCCTTTGTACCACTATCCCAGCCAGAATATTCTATTCTTCAGGCAGGACAAACTGAATCCACCTTAGGTCCTCCGTACTGATTGTGTGCTCGACTCTATCTTCACATAGCTCTCTCCCTAGTATTTAAATCTCACCTTCAATTCTGCTTTTTCAGAGATGTTTTATAAGCCAGTGAATGCACCTGTAGAAATTATCCATATATTATAACATCATCAAAAATAAATTTTCTACCGATCTCTCCTATTTTTCTGATTATGAATTTATTTTTGTATCAATCAATTAACTTCTCTCAATCTCACACCACACACATACTTGCAGACATACAAACCATTCTAAGTTCTAGTATGAATTCTGGCAAAATCTTTGCACTTACTCAACATTCCTCAATGACAGTACGTTGCATAAGAAGAGATTTCCAAGAGCCAACATACAAGTAATGATCTGTCCCTTGCCTGGCTCTCCAACACATTTTTTTATTTTTCCTTTCTAAGTTCTAAAAGCACTAAGGTTCTTACACATAAATTCCTTACACATATCATGCTATTCTTACCCTCTGTAACATTGTTCATTTCCTCCTCCGCCTAAGACACCCAAACTCTTACCTCTGTTCTTTTGTTTATTGACATCTACTTAATTATATTTATTTTTTAAGTTTAATTATTTATTTATCTTGAGAGACAGAATCCCAACCAGGCTCTGTGCTTTTAGCACAAAGGCCCACACAGGGCTCAAAATCACAAACCATGAGATCATGACCTGAGCCAAAACCAAGAGTCAGAGGCCTAACTGACCGAGCCACCCAGGCACCCCAATTTTATTTTTTAATTAAAAAAAAATCTTTATGCCCAACATAGGGTTCAAACTTACAGCCCAGAGATCAAAAATTGCATACTTTAATGACTGAGCCATGTTTAATCCTCCTCATTGAAGTCATTTCTGGCTTTTGCTGTATCTGCTGCCTCTACCCTCCCTTCCTGGCATCACTGTAAGGAACTTCAGGATCTATGTAAGTGTCATACTGTGAGTGGAAAAAATAGAACCCTAATGTAAGAATTTGAGTTTAAAGGAACAAGTTAGATAAGAAAGAGAATGGAACCAGTAGAGTGTGTTTTCAAACGAGGTACTAATGAATACTGAAACTTATTTCTACTGGAGGCATTCTGTGAACTAGTGTAAAAAACACACATCCCATCCAAAGGGTGAGGGAGCTGGTCCCTCATTGGTGAAGAGCTTTAGGGAGAAGGGAAGACATTACTTTTCCAGTAAAGCAGGCTCCAAAAGCTAGGGAACATCTCAAGGGGGAAAAAAAGCACAGGGTTTGGCAATGAGATATATGGCTGGTAATTGGTACAGGTGAAGGAGCGGGACAGGGTATCACAGCGTCAGCTACAGTGGATAGCAATGATAACACCCTCACTTCACATTCCCTGACACCGTTAGTTCTATTTACCTTACCTGCAATCTATGTCAGCCTCCAATAATTGTAGGTCCATTTGGTTCTTCTCATCACCCAGAATTTTTCTGCCTTTGAGGTATAAATTCCAGTATCTCAATTCTGAACATGATTTCTTATGCTTCTGGTATTCTCACTCATTTCCCTAAGGCCTATCCTTAACTTCATAGTGATCCGCAACCACAGATGTCCATTTCTACCAGCTCCCTTGTAGCTTTGATCCTGTCACTGTAACATGACAATTTATGGGACATCATTTCAATTACTATTTATTGGCAACACCCTCCTTCCTTTGCTGCATTGCTTTTTGATTTCACAGATTATCCAAATGCTCAATCATGGATAATTTTTAGTATCTTATTTCTCAGCACCCACACCTTTCTGTTGAATAATGCAAAAAAAAAAAAAATCTAACAGTGCATATTTGTGCCAGTAGAGATTTAAGATTTACTCATAGCTGTACCCTACATACTATCTTGCAATTCTTTTATGTGTACTTAATGATCAATATCTCTCATTTCCCTCAAAAGCTTTTTGAAACTTCCTCAAGCTCTCAATCCTTCCTTTCTGTTTCCTTCTCAGCTATGGGACTTACTTTATTATTTTTTTTTTCCAAATCAAAAAATGGACTGTTTTTATTTGTTTGTTTTTTACTTTTTCAGCTTCTTCTTTGCCTAAAATGCATTTCTGTTTACTTCTAACCTTAAGTTCTAATACTTTCAGATGAAGATGTGTCTCTTCAACTCCCTTAGGCCAACTCTGTTGTAGCTATTTTTTCTCATTTTCTGTTTTGAGAACTTTGCCCATTATTTCTCCTGAGTTTTTCATGAATCTTCAATATAGCCTTCTGTATTGATTCCTTTTAGTCACTTAGATATGCACAATGCTTTTCCATCTTACAGAAACTCATAAATAAACAAGATAAACATAAAACAAATTCTCTCATGATACAGCATACTCAATAGCTCTACAGTGTTTTGTTTGCTTGTTTTAAACTCACTTATCTCATCCTCACCTTCTTACCTCACATCCACTAGTAAACCCATCATCGTTTGGCTTTACCTTCACTGCCCTAAATTGATAAGGTAATTCGTGACTTTTAATTCTGAATTCTTGAACATTTTTCAGGGATTAACTTTACTGAATGTCTTGGTGGGATTAACCACTGTTGCTTATTTACTTTTTAAACTCTTTTCACCCTTGACTCCTGAGAGTGTTGTCTTCAGGATTGTTTCTCTCAGCCCTCTCTATGTAGAGTCTACTTTCTTTTTATTTCTTTCAAAGTTGATGTCCTCCTTGCTTATTTCCTTGGTACCCTCTACCTGTGCCCTTGGTTCTTCTTTAATCATTCACTTCTTCCATAGCTATGACTTTAAATGCTTCTGCATTACTACTACCTCCAAAATTTACATTTCCAGCCCAGAACCAACCAAATACATTAGCTAACTTATGAAGACTTTACACTAATTATATACAATAGAAGATTATAGTTTTTCCTTTCATGAACAATTCCTAAGTGAATGACTAAATCAGTTCCCCACTTTATACCTAAAGGCTCTTGGGCTAGGTATTTGACTGTTGGTTGCCCACTATCTATTTATTTTTGGAATCATTAATTAACTTTTTAAAGTTTATTTATTTACTTTGAGAGAGAGAGAGAGAGCACGAGCAGGGGCAGGGGGATGGAGAGAGAGGGAGAGAGAATCCCAAGCAAGCTCAGCTCTGACAGCACAGAGTCTGATGTGGAGAATCAATTTCATGAATCGTAAGATCATGTCCTGAGCCTAAATCAAGAGTAGGCGCTTAACCCACTGAACCACCCAGGTGCTCCATCATTCATTATTTTCTGATCAATTTTTATTTAGCTTCTACTAAGTGCTGAGCACCTAGATGCTGATGGCATAGATGATAACAAAGGCCCTATTCTCTAAGAACAGGTGTTGGCAACTAATATCTATGGGTCAAATCTGACTCATAGCCTGTTTTTATAAGGGTTTATTAAAGCACAGCCATCCAATTACATGTTGTTTATATCAACTTTTGCACCATAAGAGCAGAATTTAGTAGTTGCAATAGAGACCATATGCCCCAAAGATTAACATATTTATTATCTGTACCTTTACAGTAGAGGATACATGGGATTGGGGTACAGAAGTACTATTATGTAGAGAACATATTGAAGACTTGTCTGAGATTGTTTAAGGGGGGAAAGTTAACACGCTATCCCTGGAGGTCAAGTGAAAGATGGTAAGAGCCTGAACTACTGTAGTGAGAGTAGGAGTGTAAAATATACATGTTCCAGAAATATTTGCTAAGTAAAATTAACAGGGTTTGGTCATTCATTGGTTATAATGGTGAGGCTAAGAGAAGTAGAAATTAAGTAGATTTCTCAGGTATCTTATTTTGGTGGAAATTGATGCCAAAAACAAGGAAAGCAAACAAAAACAAGTTTAGAAACAATGAAAATCTGTGTTGGGAGGAAATATACAGCAACATTTATTCTGGTTTTAGTCTTAAAGACGTTGAACAAAGCTCCTCATAAAGGCAATGATAGAGTTTTTTTGAGCATATAAAGGTTCTTTTAGCTTTTTAATTGATGAAAACTTTTAGTTATTAAGCATGTCAGTTATACTCACCCACTGATCATTTTGTATTTCTCTATATGACAGGTTTCAACTCACCCTACGCAACTGATAGAAACATGCTGTATAATTATAATCATTATAAATAATGAAAAACACAGGAGCACTGTGTGAAAGGAAGGAAAATAGACTTGAAATAATAAAACCGGGAGTTAATTTTAGACTTTGACAATCATTTAATGCATACCCTTTGGCAAGAAACTGGGTTTCAGTTTCTTTACATGAAAAGAGAACTTATAATAATAGTAATAATACCAGTGGAGATGAGGACCATATGAAATACTATATGGAAGTACTTTGAAAATCATAAACTGCTGTATGGATGTGAATTATCATTATTGTAATCAATTTAATTTGTGTGGAATATGAATGAAAGATATCAAAACTGCTGACCTTGATATCCCATTTACATACATATGTAAATGTATGCATATATATATGAGCAAAAACTGAAATGTTATAATTTTTCATCTCTGTGCATATATTTAAAATCAATGTATCTGTGCATGTTTATTTTCCCTTCTTAATTTTTTCATTTATTCAACAAATATTATTAAAAGTCCATAAATGCACTATTTTTCATGGTATGGACATAGTAAACAAACATTCCTTAAAAATATCCTCTTTGTGGAGCTTATACTTTACTTCAAGGACACAGATACTAAATGAAATAAAATACATATTTTTATGGTTACATTTTTATGAAGAAAAATTAAGCAAGAAAAATAGAGAATTCGGGGCCAGAGAGAATCAACAGCTTTAAATAGTGGATACGTAAAGGTGGAGAACTGGGCAGTTTCCAACTAAAATTGGAACCAAGGCAAGAATGTCCTCTCTCATCACTCTCATTTAACATCATACTGGCTGTCCTAGCTAATGCAATAATACAAGACAAGGGGAAAAAGGTATAAATATCGGGAATGAAGAAATAAAATTTTTCTATTCACAGATAATGTAATTGTCCATGTAGAAAATCCAAAAAATTGACCACAAAACCTTCTGGAACTAATAATTGAGGATAGCAAAGTCATAAGATACATAATACATAAAAATGAATTTCTTTCTTATATACAAATAATAAATACTTAACACTTAAAAAATATAATTTAGAATAATGCCCCAAATAGTGAAATATGTAACTATAAGTCTGATAAAGGGTGTACATAATCTAAATGCAGAAAACTAAAGAATAATAATGAAATAAATCAAAGATTCTAAATAAAGGGAGAATATTCAGATATTCTGTATTTGTGCATTGAAAGACTCAATAGTGTTGAAATGTCAATTATTCCTAATTTGAAATAGAGATTTACATAAAACCATCCAAAATGCCAGCAAGATATTTTGCAGATATGAAAGTAGCAATTCTAAACTTAATATGGAAAGGTAATAGGCCTAAAATGGCCAATGCAATATGGAAGAAAAAGAACAAAGTTGGAGGTCTTGCACACCCAGTTTCAAGACTTACTTTAAGGTTATAGTAATCAAGAGAGCATGATATTGGTGAAAGTATGGATACATAGGTCAATGAAACAGAACAGAGCAGCCGGAAGTAGACCAACACAATTATAATCAACTGATCTGTTAGAAGGGAGCAATGGCATTTATTTCAATGATAAAAGGCTTATTGGATAGAGAGTGATGTCAACATCATGGTTGTCTGAGTTTTTTCCCTTTTCTGTCTGCTTTGATTTACAACTAAGTGGACATTCATAACCCAAATTGGGGGTGGGGGGCTCTGCACAGCATACCAAGACTCCTGAGGGATCCATCATCTGTGTACCCAAAAGTGGGTAGATTGGACCATGGAAGAAGTGGCAGACTGAGGGAAATGGTGGTGGAGCCTACATCAGCAGGGATTGTGATAGCAAGAGAAGCCAGTGCAACAGAGATCCAGCATGGACTTTCTGGCAGAGGAGGTTGAGGGTGAAGGCAGTTAGTGGGGGTCTGTCTGGCCACATGTGCTGCAGCTGCAAGGACCAATTGCTCTCTTTGAAGAGAACCCACAGTGACCAAAGTTGGGAAAGGAAAGAGAAGTAGGCAGACAGAGAGGGCTGAAGGACAGCATCTCATATTGTCTGACCCTGGAGACAAGAGGACCACCAGGAACCTCCGTCCCTTGAGGATCTCCCTACTGAGCCATGAGCACACCCAAAGCCACTTAGCGCTAGCTACGTACATTCCTCCTCTCTCCTTCCCATCTTTTTTTTTTTTTAATGTGCATATTCTCAGCCCTCCTAGCAACTTCCAAACTTAAAGAAACTTTGAATATTAGCAGCAAAAATGTCTTCTATAGTGCTACCTTCGGGAAACCAAAAGGAAGACATCTAATTACCAACATGTTGAACTATTAGAATCAAACTAAATAAGGCCTCACCTACATAAGAAAGTGTTAGCTTCTTCAAATACAGCAACGCTTTTCATCAAACAAAAATTTTGGACCTGAAGAATTCAATAAAAGAGATGAAGAATGCATTAGAATGCATTAGAAATAGAACAGATAGCATAAAAGAGAGAATTAATAAGCTAGAGGATAGAAATAAAGAAACAATTCATGTGGAAAAGGAGACAGAATAAAGATTTTTAGAAAGTGAAAAAACTCTGTGAGAACCATCTGACACCATTAGAAAAGACAACATAAGAACAATGGGCAACCTAGAAGGAGAAGAGAAAAATAAAAAGAGAGTAATTTAAGGAAGTAATAGCTGAGAACTTCCCAAACCTGGGGAAGGAACTGGATATACAAGTCCATGAATGTAATAAAACATCTTATTATCTCAATGCAAAAGACTTTCTCCAAGACACATTATATTAAAACTATCAAAAGTCAGTGATAAATAAAGACATGGGAGAAAAAGTAGATAGTAACCTACAAGAGGCCATTAGCAGATTTCTCAGAAGACATCCACAGGCCAGAGGAGAGTGGAATAACATATTCAAAATAATGAAAGATAAAAACCACTAGACAAGAACATTTTCAACAGTTATCCTTCAGATAAAAGGAAAAATAAAGGCTTTTTTAGAAAAACAAAAACTGAGGAAATTTACCATTACTACACCTGCTTTAAAAGAAATGTTGAAAACAGCTCTTCAACTTGAAACAAAAAACATGAAGATACAAAAATCTTTGGTTAGAGTGGTAAATAGTCAGAATTAGAATACTGTAACTCTTTTTAGGATAGTAGATTAAGCTCTTAACTGTAACATAAAGGTTAAAGAGAAAAGTATGAAATATAACAATAGCTACTACAATTTGGTAACAAATCATTATATCAAAACAGATTATTTGTGACACTAAAAATATAAAAAGGGAAGAGTAAACAGAAGGAAATTTTATAGGCTAATGAAGATAAATTGCTATCAGCAGGAGGCCTATTTTATCTATGAGACATTTTACATAAACCTCAAAGTAGCCACAAGCAAAAATTCGGAGAAGAGATATGAAACAAAAAAGGGGGAGACTGAGAAAATCACATAAAACCACTAACTTACAAATGAGACAGAAACAGAAGGAAAAAGAAACAATGGAGATAACAAAATAACCAAAGGCAAAAGATAAAATGACAGTAGCAAACCCTTACATACTGATAATCACCCTAAATGTAAATGAATTGAACTCACCTATTGAAAGGCAGAGTGACTAGATGAATAATAAAAAAGTGACTCAACTATAGTTTGCCTACAGGAAATTCATTTCAGTTCTAAAGATACACATAGTCTACAAGTGAAAGGATGGAAGATGATATTCCAAGGAAACACAAACTTAAAGAAAATGGGAAATAGAGAAAACAGACTTCAAGTCAAAAAGGGTAACAAGAGACAAAGAAGTTAATTATTTAATGATAAAGGAGTCATCACATCAAGAAAACATAACAGTAATAAATATATATGCTCCCCAAACCTAAGCACCAATATATATTAAGCAATTAATAACAGATATTGGGTCACCTGAGTGGTTCAGTTGGTTGAGCATCCGACTTTGGTTCAGGTTATGATCTCATGGTTCGTGAGTTCAAGCCCCATGTTGGGCTCTGTGCTGACAGCTCAGAGCTTGGAGCCTGCTTCAGATTCTGTGTCTCCCTCTCTCTCTGCCCCTTCCCTGCTTTCACTCTGTCTGTCTGTTTCTCTTTCTCAAAAGTAAATAAGCATTAAAAAAATTAATAACAGATCTTAAGGGAGAAATAGACAACCATAAAATAAGAGTAGGGGACTTCAGTATCCCACTAGCATCAAAGGAGAGATTGTCCAGACATAACACCAACAACGAATTGTTGGAATTGAGCCATACTTTAGAACAAACATACTTAACAGACATATACAGAACATTCCATCCAATAGCAGCAGAATACACATTCTTCTCAAATACACAAAGAATTTTCTCTTGGATGGATCATATGATAGGCCACAGATTAAATCTTAGAAAATTTAAGAAGATTGAAATTATACTATCTTCTCTGACTGCAGTGGTATGAAACCAGAAATCAAACAATATGAGGAAAGTTAGATCTACAAAACTGTGGAACACATTTCTAAGTAACTACTGGGTCAAAGAAGAAATCAAAAGGGAAATAAAAATTATTTCGAAACAAATTAAAATAAAAATGTTATATATTAAATATTGTGAGATGCAACTAAAGTAGTTTTGAGAGGAAAGTTTATAGCAATAAATGCATATATTAAGGAATTTGGAAGATCTCAAATAAACAACCTAACTTTGTACCCCAAGGTACAAGAAAAAGAAGAAAAAAATTAAGCTCAAAGTTGGCAAAACTAAGAAAGTAATAAAGGTTAGCATAGAAATGAGGCACCTGGGAGGCACAGTCGGTTAAGCATCTGACTTCGGCTCAGGTCATGCATGATCTCACAGTTTGTGAGTTTGAGCCCTGCATTGGGCTCTGTGCTGTCATCTCAGGGCCTGGAGCCTGTTTCAGATTCTGTGTGTCTCTCTCTGCCCTAAACCCCCTTGTGCTGTCTCTCTCAAAAATAAATAAACTTAAAAAAAAAAAGGATTAGAATGGAAAAAAATAAAATAGACATCAGAAAAACCATAGAAAGGATCAATGAAACTATGAGCTGGTTCTTTCAAAAAAAACAAAATTGATAAATGTTTAGGTAGACTGAAAAAAAAAACAGGGAACTCAAATAAATAAAATTAAAAAGAGGAGACATTAAGATTGATACTACAGAAATATATAGAATCATAATGGACTTTATAAACAATTATATGCTAAAAAATAACCTAAGAGAAATGGATAAATTTCTAGAAACATACAACATACCAAGACTGATTCAGGAAGAAATAGAAAATCTGAACACACCAAAAACCAGTAAAGAGATTGAATCAGTAGTCAAAAAACCCCCAGTACAGAAAACTTGAGGACCAGATGGCTTCACTGCAGTTCTACTAAACATTTAAAGAATTAACCTCAATCCTCCTCAAGCTCTTCCAAAACATCAAAGAAGGTGAATTTTCAAACATTCTATAAGGCCAGCAATACTTTGATACCAAAATCAGATAAAGATACTATAAGAAAAAAAAAACAAAAACTTATAGACCAAGATCCCTAATGAATATAGATGCAAAATTTTTCAACAAAATATTAGCAAACCAAATTGAAGAATATAGTAAAAGTGTTATATGCCATAACCAAGTGAGATTTATCCCTGGGATATAACAATGGTTCAACATACACAAATCAATAAATGTAATATATTACATTAATAAAATGAAAGATAAAAATCACATGATCATCACAATAGGTACAGAAAAAGTATTTCACAACACACAACATGCATTCATGATAAAAACTCTTAGGAACATACTTGAACATAATAAAGACCATATATGACAAACCCACATTATATTCAATGAGCTAATATTATACTAAATGAAGAGAAGTTGAAATTGTTTCTTCTAAGATCAGGAACAAGGCAAAGATGCCCACTCTCACTTCTCCCATTCAACATACTAGAAGTCCTCCTAGCTAGAGCAACTAGTCAAGACAAAGAAATAAAAGACATCCAAGGCAGAAAGGAAAAGTAAAATTGTCACTATTTGCAGATGATATGATTCTATATACAGAATATGCCAAAGAATCAGTCAAACAAAATCAATAAATCATTGATTTACTAAAGGCTACAAAAGCAACATACAGAAATCAGTTGGATTCCTTACATAATGATAAAGCATATGAAAAAAGAAATTAAAAAAAATACCATTCACAATAGCATCAAAAATAACAAAATATTTAGGAATAAATTTAACCAAGGAGGTGAACAATCTGTGTAATAAAAACTATATAACTTTACTGATAGAAATTGAAGAAAACACATGCAAATGGAAAGATTGCGCATGTTCATGAATCTGAAGAATTAATATTATTAAAATAACCATCCTACCTAAAGGCATCTATAGATTCAACAAAATCCCATTTTCCAGTGTTAGCATACACACACATCATCTTTTTATTCTGTTAATTAAGAGGTCCTAGAAGCAATAACACCCTGGTAACATCAAGCACCCCTAGTACTCAGAATTTGGTTTTTAATACCATTTCCCAATAAAAGGGACTAAAATTCCTTGGAGAAATGCTGATTCTAGGACTGTCAGGAAAAATATACAAGATGAGACTAGATAATTTTATAATGCCAAAAATACCTGAAAAAAATCCAAAAAGTCCAAAATGATGACTATGTCAAAGGGTAACATGACCCAATTGAACATGATCCCAATGGCAAAAGCTGGAAAATTTTGACCAACAAAGTAAATTTAATCATAACTTGAAATATAGAATATATATTCATGAATCAGTACTGATAGATAGAAAGAAATGGTTGCCCAAATAAATGACATAAACATATGTCTCATGAAGAATCCCAAATTCTTTGGGTGGATATTCAACCTTTGATACATAGCTTTTCCCTCCTTAAGTGCAGGCCATATATAGTGATTTCCTTCCAAGGAGCACAATATGGAAAGGGGAAAAAAAAAAAAGAATAAGTTTACAGTGGAGAAGGCTGACAGACACTACCTCAAGCTAAGTGATCAAAGTTAACATCAACAATGATACGACATGTTTACAGCATGTACCCTTGATGTGATGTGATGACACTGGCATTTCAACTCTGTGGTCTTTCTTCCAAAACCACATAGCCTCCTACTAATCATAAGAAAAACATCAGACAAATCCCAACCGAGAGACATTCTACAAAATACCTGTCCAGTACTTCTCAAAACTGTCAAGGTCATCAAAAATAAGGAAAGTCTGAGAAACTGTCTCTAGCAGAGGAGTCTAAGAAGACATAATGACTAAACGTAATACGGTGCCTTAGATGGGAACCTGGAATAGAAAAGGACATTGGGAGGGAGCTATAGAATTCTGAATAAAATATGAACTTTAGTTAATAGTAGTGAATCAATATTAATTCATTAGTTGTGGCAAATATACTTTACTAATCTAAACATTGAAGTAGATGAAGCTGGTTATACGGTATACAAGAGTTCTTTGTACTACCTTCAAGATTTTTCTGTAAATCTAAAACTATTTTAAAATTAAAAGTTCATTTTTACTTTACTTTTTATGTTTATTTATTTTTGAGAGAGAGAGAGAGAGAGAGAGAGAGAGAGAGTGAGCAGGGAGGGGCAGAGAGAGAGGGTGACACAGAATCTGAAGTAGGCTCCAGGTTCTGAGCTGTCAACATACAGCCTGATGTGGGGTTTGAACTCACAAATCATGGGATCATGACCTGAGCCGAAGTCAGATGCTCAACTGATTGAGCCACCCAGGCACCCGAGAAAAGTTTATTTTTAAAGTAACATAGGTTGTGGGCATTTGGGATATTAACAGGAGTGAATTGAAAAATCCGATGTTATGTTCATAAAGGGATAAAGTGTTGCACAATTTGTAGTGACAAGGTCTAGGTTATGGAACATGACATATATGATAAATTTTTAATGCAATTATAAATATGTTAGCTCGTGTAAATTAAGCATGGATGTTCAGTTAACTACTAGACAAAGGGAAGGCACAAGAATGGGATACTACTTACAAAAGGCAAAGCGTCAGCTAAAAGAGCATATATCGTGTTCAAAATCATAGAAACAGCAATCATTTATGACTGCTCACATTGTGGTAGGCACTGTTTTAAGTTACATGTAAATGAAGCATGATTTAAACTCAAGCAGTTTGACTCCAGAGCCCAAGTTCACATTCACTATTCTATATTGCCATCTGGGATAGTTTCAGCACTTAATATATATTTTGGGTCATCTCTTTTATACTTTTCATATTACTCTTATCCCATTGAATATTAATTAACATCATTATATAATAATTAATACAATTTTTCTGGTAGCACATGGAGTTTCCCAAGTGAAAAACAGCTTTGATCCAATAGTGTTGCAGGTTTGAAGTATTTATCTTTATAAGTTTGATTTGGGGTTTTCATGATTTCTTTACTGAAACTGCTCTCTCTTCCTTTTTTTCTTTTTTTAATCTGGAATCTTTCTACTGGATGGCAATAACACATTCTTCTTTTGTATCTCAATTTTACCCCATCTGGGGTATATCTACTTATTATTTTGAAGTATGCTTTAGGTCTCTCTGAAGCAAATTTTGCATATATTTCATAGCCTGTATTTTAAGTTAGATCAGAGGTTGGGAAAAATTTTCTATAAATGGACAGATAGTAAATATATTTGGCTTTAGGGGCCATATGGTCTCTGTCACAACTATTCAACTCTGTCATTACAGTGCATCTTTACTTACTAAAACAGGTGGATCCCTCTATCCACCTGTCATAGTTTGCTGACCGTTGAGTTAGATCATCACCCTGAAATATTTCAATTTTGTAAAAATCCTATCTGGGCCTTGCCATGAAACCTAGAAACAGAATCAGACAAATATAAATTTAATTTTAATTTTTTAGCTAAATATTCTGTGGCTGGAAGATATATTTCTTCTATTCTTTGGTTTTGATTGTGCAGTGTTGAAATAAACTGAATGCTGAAGTTGAAATAAGTCAACCACAGTCACCGATAAGTTCCTACTTCAAGTGTTGTATTTATTGATCAAAAAAGCTTTATGTTTTTCATCAATTGCCCACAAGATGAGAAAATGATGTGGATTTTAAAAATAAAATGATGTTAAAAATTTGTTTTTCTTGTTTTCTCATATAGTGAGGTTTGGCCTAAGATTTTATTTAAGGATAAATAGAGGGATTTCCTGGCAATCTTCAAAATCCATAACTTTAAAAAAGTTAAATGCCATGTAGTGACCAATTATTTGCCAGAGGCTAAGAGAATGCAGAAATTAGATGACTTCCAAGTAAATTAGATGACTTCCAAGTATCAGTGATCATTAAGGAATTTGGAATAAATTTATTTTAAAAAATACAGGTAATTTTTCCTCACTTTCAAAAAGAGAAAGTAAGTAAATAACACAAACTGCAGAACTTGATAACTAGCCTAGCAGGTTTTTATAAAAACATTAGATATTTTTTGTAAGAAATTAAGAAAATAATAGGTAATGGTCAGAAACAAGGAAGGGTATAAAAAGGGCAAGTTATCACAAAATAAAATTATTTTCTTCAGTTTTTTTTTTCAATTTAACATTTGAATTTAAGTATTATTTTATTTCCTATTCCTCAGATTCTGTGTACGGAAATTATTGGAAGTGAATAACATCAATGAAGGTATAAGAAGAGCTCACCAACTCCATAAGAATTTGAAGGTGTGGTGAATGGTCAGAATTGTCTTGAATCATCAGATGTCCTGACAGAAAGGTCCAGCCTTTGTTCCTTCTTATTAACCAGTCAGTAGACATGAGTTTGCCCCAGAGAGGTATTATATTGAAAGAGACTTCTCCTTTCAGCTGACAAAAATTCTGGGGGAGATATTTAGCTACAAACTGACTACAGTCAACATTCCTGGAAGCTGGGAAGTAAGTGCCATGCTCTTTTGAGAGCATTTGTGCTGCAGACACACTACAAACATAACATGTTATTAAAATACATAAATTAGACATCACCAAAAATGGCAGAGTAGGTAGCTCCAAGAGCTCACCTCTCCCCAGAAAAATTTTAAATATCAAGTAGAAAAACTGTCAGAATCAACTTTGTCAGAATTCTGGAAAACAGTTAAAAGTTCATAGCAACCAAGAGACTGCTTAATCAAGAAACAGATGACTTAAAAACATGAGGAAACTTTGTGTGTTTTTCTATTGTGCCCTTTCCACATCTCCTCCCTGGTACTGGGACAAAGTCTTAAAGATGGCAGCTCATGTTACCAGTGTGTGACCCTGGTGCCTGATTCCAGAAGGAGCAGAACTACCCCCCCCCCCCCGCCCCCAAAGAAATGTGTTTATCCTTTGTAACCTGTATGAAGGCTACAGGAAGGACTGATGCAAGGCACTTACCTTTACTTTTTTTCTTAACTCAGAACTCACTAACAGCAGAAAAGCAGTAGCATTCCTCAAAAACAATGTAAGGTAAATAAATATTCAGCAGCTGCTTGAGGCAAAATATGACAATTGTGGCAAATAAGAATGCTGAAATCTTGGGGGGGAAAGCTCAGGAGAGGCTTTCTTTGGTAAATTAAGGCATTCAAAAGAACCTTCATATATTGGGAGATACAGAAAGCAATGCATATGCCCAGGGCAGGATGAATACTCAGAAAGGACTGAGAAGACCCTAAGCTTTCCCTCTGGCTTATCTGTAGTCTCACTGCAAGCAGGAAGTGAAGGCTAATGCAGAGTCGTAAAGAGTGTGTCTAAGCACTGATAGACTGATCCAGCACAGAGTCAACACACTAAGACTGGGAGAGGGTTTTTTTCTTCCTTCTTTACTTCCTTTATCTCTCTCTCTCTCTCCCTCTGGAGGTGAAATAAAGCTATGTGAAAACACAAGCAGAACATGAACTAAAGAAACCACACATAAACAATATGGGCTTCACAAAAGTAGTTTAAAAACCACTAACCGCTAAACAAACAGCTATAGCACATAGTATACTATGTTGTATACAGAGTATAAAACAACGGCAAATTTTAGGGAGGTGAACGAGCCGATTTCCAGAGGTACTTTCATTATAATAGTCAAAACTGTTCCATTTTCTTTTTTTTTTAAACTGTTCCACTTTCAACAACATCAACAACAACAACAAAAAAAAAAACTATAAGCCATGCAAAGAAAAAATAAAGTATGGCCAATTCACTGATAAATGTACCTAAGGAAGCACAGACATTGGACTTACTAAACAAAAACTAAAATGAACTATCTTAAATATGCTCAAAGAGTTAAAGGAAACCATGGGTAAAGTAAACTAGGAGAGCAATGTATAAATAAATAGAAAATATAGACAATAAAGAGAAAGAAATCTAAAAAAGGAAACTAAATAAAAATTCTTATGCTGATACACAAAGTACAATAAATAAAATAAAAAACTCACTAAATGATTTAAATAGAAGATTTAAGCAGGCAGAAAAAAAAAACAGCAAACTTGAAGATAGGTCAACTGAAATTATTCACTCTGTGGACTAGAAGGAAAAAAAGAATGGAGAGAAATAAGCAGTGCCTAAGGGACCTTTGGGACATGTATGTATAATAGGAATCCTAGAAAGAGAGAAGACTAAAGGGCAGAAAGACTATTCAAAGAAATAATGGCAAATCTTTGCGATTTTGATAAAAGACACAAATCTACATATTCAAGGAGCTCAACAAACTCCAAAAAAAAGATACATGCTAAAAATTTCACAAGACACAACATAATCCTGTCCAAAGCCAAAGACTAACAGAATACTGAAAGCAGCAAGGGAGAAGTGACTTGTCACATACAAGGTGTCCTTAATAGGGAAAGAGCAGATTTCTCATTATAAATAGTACCAATCAAAAGGGAGTAGGGTAATATTTTTAAAGTGCAGAAAAGGAATAAAGGGACTGTTAGGAATTCTATATCTGGCAAAACTATCTTTAAAAATAAATGAGAGGGGCGCCTGGGTGGCGCAGTCGGTTAAGCGTCCAGCTTCAGCCAGGTCACGATCTCGCGGTCCGTGAGTTCGAGCCCCGCGTCAGGCTCTGGGCTGATGGCTCAGAGCCTGGAGCCTGTTTCGGATTCTGTCTCCCTCTCTCTCTGCCCCTCCCCCGTTCATGCTCTGTCTCTCTCTGTCCCAAAAATAAATAAACTTTGAAAAAAAAATAAAAAAAAAATAAATGAGAAATAAAACATTCTTATACAAACACAGCTGAAAGAGTTTGTTGCTAGTTGCATTTCTGACAAAAATGCTAAAGGGAATTCTTCAGTTTGAAATGAAAGGACGCTAGACAACAACTTGAAGCCACACAAAGAAATAGAAAATTCCAGTAAAGACAATAAAAGAGGTAAATACAAAAAATAAAATGCATTTTTTTGGCTTGTAACTCTTTATTTCTCATAATTTTAAAATAAAATGCAAAAAAAACCCCAATAATTGTAAATCCATATTAATCAGTAAACTGTATAAAGACATAATTTGTGACAATAACAACACAAATTGGTTATTTAAGAGCTATTCAATGGCACAATTTTTGCATGCTATTTAATCTAACTTATATCAATTTATTTATTTATTTATTTATTTAAAAATTTTTTTTTCAACGTTTATTTATTTTTGGGACAGAGAGAGACAGAGCATGAACGGGGGAGGGGCAGAGAGACAGGGAGACACAGAATCGGAAACAGGCTCCAGGCTCTGAGCCATCAGCCCAGAGCCTGACGCGGAGCCTGACGCGGGGCTCGAACTCACGGACTGCGAGATCGTGACCTGGCTGAAGTCGGACGCTTAACCGACTGCGCCACCCAGGCGCCCCATCAATTTAAACTCAACTGTTACAAATTTAATATGCTAATTATAATCACTGCATTAGCCACTAAGAAAGTACCTAAAAAAAAATATGCACAAAGGAAACCACAAGGGATCAAATTGGTACAGTACAATAAATCAGTTAATACTCATGTTTATGGCAGCCAATAGCCAAGTTCACACTAGGGAACTAAGTTCACATAATTCACTCTACCCAAGAGGTAGAAGCAACCCAAATATCCATCAACAAATGAATGAATAAAGAAAATGTATATATGTGTAGTGAAATATTATTCAGCTTTTAAAAAGGCTACAATATAGACAAACTTTTAGAACATTATGCTACGTGAAATAATTCAGTCACAAAAAGGTAAATACTACATGATTCCACTTATATTAGGTATCTAAAGTAATCAAATTCATAGAAACAAAGTAAAATCCTGGCTATCAGGGACTAAAGGGAGAGGAAAAGGGGAATTTGTGTGAATGGTACAGAATTCCAGATTTGCAAGATGAAAAAGTTCTGGAAATATGTTTCACAACAATATGAGTATATTTAACACTATTGAATTTTATGTTTAAATATAGTTAAAATGTCAAATTTTATGTTATGTGTTGTTTATCATACTAAAAATGGAACAAACACAAAACAAATTGGTGATGGAGGAAATGGGGGACAAAAAATAATAATAAGGCAATACAGAGAACAAATAGCAAAATGGCAGAAGTAAGTACTTTTTTTGTCAGTACTCAAATGTAAATGGATTAAACTCCCCTATCAAAAGACAGAGATTGGCAAAATAAAAAGAAAAACAAAGCGTGATCTAATTCTATGCTATCTACAACAGACTCACATTAGAAAGAACAGAAAAAGAGATCCTATGCAGGAGTGCCTGGGTGGTTCAGTTGGTTGAGAATCAGACTTCAGCTCAGGTCTGATCTCACATTCGGTGAGTTAAAGCCCCATGTTGGGCTCTGTGCTGACAGCTTAGAGCCTGGAGCCTGCTAGGGATTCTGTGTCTCCCTCTCTCCCTGCCATACCCCTGCTTACTCTCTGTCTCTCAGAAATGAATAAATCTTATTTTTTTTTAAAAAGAAAAAGATATTATATGCAAATAGGAACCAAAAGAGAATATCAAAAAAAAATATTTAAGTCACAAATATTTACAAGAGACTAAAAAGGTGTTATATATTAAAAAGGGATCAATTTATCAAGAAGATATAATTATAGACATAGTCCCAAAATATATGAATCAAACATTGATAAAATTGGAAGAAGAAACAGACATATCTACAATAATAGTTGGAGACTTCAATGCATTCCTTTCAATAATAGATAACGCATTTAGACAGAAGACCAATGAGGAAATAAAAAACTTGAACAACACTATCAATCAAATAGGCCTAATAGACCCAATAGAATACTCAACACAACAGCAGCTATGTATTTTTCTCAAATGTACATTAAGGATTGCCTAGGAAATACCATGTTAGGCCATAAAATAAGTCTCAATAGATTTTACAATATTGAAATAATACAAAGTGTCTTCTTTGATAACAATGGGATGAAACTAGAAATTGATAAGGCAGGTTAAACTGAAAAATTCACAAATATGTGGAAACTAAAACATTAAACAACCAGTGGTTCAAAGAAGAAATCATAAGAGGGGTGCCTGGGTGCCTCAGCCCGTTGAGCATCTGATTCTTGATTTTGGTTCAGGTCATAATCCCAGGGTCATGGAATTGAACCCCACGTTTGGTTAGATTCTGTGCTGAGCATTGAACCTGCTTAAGATTCTTTTTCTCTCTCTATCTCCCTCTGCCCCTCTCCCCTGCTTGCTTTCTCTCTCTCTAAAAAAAATAAAAATAAAAAATAATGGAAACTGAAACTTTCATATATTGATAGTAGGAATGTAAAATGGTACAGCCACTGTAGAAGACAGCTTGAAGTTTCTCAAAAACTAAACATATTACTATGTGACCCAGCAATTCTACTCCTGGGTATATACTAAAAAGAAGTGGAAAAGGAACTCAAAAGATTCTTGTGTATCAGTGTCTAATGTGGCATTATTCACAATAACCACAAGGTAAAACCCATATGTGATATAAAGGAATGGATGATATTTTGTAATTCCGTGAGTTATTCTAAGGGCAGATCCATGTAAGGACCTTCTCAGGCTATTCAGCAATTTTAACATAATTGGATGACTATAAGATAAATGTTCATTTAATCCATTTGTATCTGGTACCATTAAAAATAGAGGTTATCAATATACCTAGGGATATAGAAACCAACCCATGAGTCTTAAACACAAGAAATTTAATATAGAAAATTGGTTACTCAAGTGTTGGATTGTGGAAGAGCCATCAATGGATGTTGAAGAAACTCAGAGATGAGTTCCTGTGAGGAATTACCATTCCCTGCACTGAGGAAACTACTGGAAGAAGGGTTGTGTGGATAGCATGTGGATCTCTGGGAGAAGCCTTCACAAAGCTGATATTTAGCCATGTGACACCCTTTTCATAGGTCAAGATACTCTCTTGCACGTTTGAGCTTAAGCATAATAAAAATAAGTAACAATTATTTCATTGCAACAACAATATCAATCTGATGATAAGTTGCAGCCAATTTTAATGCAAATGAAGACATTCACCTCTCAAAACCTGAAGGTACAAGATCCCCAAAGTCACTTTACAATAGTAACACTTGTTTTAGTTCAATTACAATTCAATGTTAACATTATATCATAGAAAAACTGAGTTTTAAAGTTGTTATCACCAAAAAATAATATGGGAAAGAAAAGGATGAGATCAGGGTTAATATATTAATGTGTGCATAATGATACAAAAATAAAATATCCGTTGCTGCTGTAGTCATCATATATGGAACTGGTTATGAGGCCACATTGGTCTTTAAAAACCCCTGTTTCACCATTAATTCCATGTTCTCTTTGCTTTCAGCTGAAGCTGGTTGGCATTTTTTACCTGCTTAGTGAAACACCAAACCTAGAGCTTTGGAAGACCTGCCATGAAATGTTTTTATTGTGAAATGAAAACCCTAGAACTTCCCTAGAAAACTCCCTGGAGTCTGAAAAGATGGTAAGATTCCTTCAAATCCATATCAGAGAGCAGCACTCAAATATCTCCTTGGTAATTAGAAAAACTTTCCCCAGGGGCACCTGGGTGGCTCAGTCGGTTAAGCAGCTGACTTCTGCTAGGTCATGATCTCATGAGTTCAAGCCCGGCATGATGCACTCTGTGCTCACAGCTTGGGGCCTGGAGTCTGCTTCTCATTCTGTGTCTCTGTCTCTGCCCTTCCCCCACTCACACTCTGTCTCCCTCTCTGTCTCTCTCAAAAATAAACATTAAAAAAAAAGAAAGAAAGAAACACTTTTCCCAGTCTGTAAGGCAACCCTTTCTCTGCCTGATAGTTTAGTGCCCTGAGGGATTCCCAATGGCTAATTTTCAATTTCAACTTCCAATGTAGTGGGACCACAGTTTGTGAATTTTTTAATGCATATATTATTAATGTTTTAGGAAATGACAGCATTATATGTAATTAAAGACTTCATTCTAAAGACAGGATTTGGAATCATGGATTCCTAATAATGTTATAAGCATGAAACACTTCAGTCAAAACATTTTGGGGGCAAAATCATCAGACATGTAAATAACAAAAATACGTAGAAATGCAATGCAACTCTGTCAAACTTCTCTTATTCTACAAATTTGCTAGTGTTTGTGTGATCTTCATTTATAGGTTTGCATTACAATGTGGGGATTATAGCACATTTTCATCATTTCATTTCACACTATACTAGCGTTTGTGTGCTTGCATGCTACAGTATAGTGATTTGGTACAGGAACACTGTTTTCATATTTCGGGGAAGCACAAAAGAAAAGGCAATCCTTATGAAAAGAAAATGAATAGAAAAGAGAGGTTGGTTTTTCTCTAACATGTTAATGAAATGGGAATCTGTAGTTTTGTTAGTTCAGTGATGTGAAAAATAGAAAATCTGTACTAGCTGACCTCATAGGTCTTCTTTACATATGAAGAACCCCACACAAAAGCCATATCTGACATTGAAAGCATGTGCTGGATGGGATGGAAAACTTTGTTTGTATTCTTGCCAGCTATTTTTTAAAATTCATTTGTATTCGTTTGCTTCTTTTTTTTTTTTTTAAATTGCATTTTGAGCATAAATACTAAAAAACAAAAAGCATTATATAGGAAATCAAACAGAGACGATATGACATTCAATGTGAAGTAACAAACAGGATTATTTTTCAGAGTGGCACCTCCTTAAAGGAACAGCATTTAAACGTGTTTAATGGGAGCTCCTTTTTTTTCCATGAAATCTTCCTGATGTCCAACCTCATCACTGAATCTCATACAAAACTTTCCCCCAGGCTCTGGGTAAAAGTTTTAGGCTGACTCCATAATGGACTAAAAATGTTTCCTAGCTCTGATCACTGAAAATCTCTAGAGAAATGACCAAATAATATCAACAAGTACCTGAGTGCCCATTGTGGCAAGGGTTGTAGATGAAAATGATCGATTGGCATTGATGATATGTAAAACGGAATGATCGATATACCCTCTCTGCTTATATATATATATATATATATATACACTCTCTGTTTATATATATATATATATACACACACATACATATGTGTATATATGTATATATATACATATATTTGAAAATTCAAAAATAAAAATAAGAAAACTAAGAAAAAGTGAATAACCTTAAAATATGTGTCAAATATGAGGCAATAAGAGGGAAAGAGGCTGGTGCCTAAGCAGAAGAATCAATGAAAAATTGTGATAGGCTCTTTGGTTCTTTCACGGGATGCTGAGCAACTACATAGTGACTCAAGCCTTTGGCTAGCAGAGTCCCTGTCCAGGAGGTGTATATCTACACATGGCTCCTACAACAAAAACCAGAACGCAATTTGCCTACCTTGTGCCTGGCGCCATCTGCATTTACATTTATAAATAGCTTATTGCCAGGAAAACCATCTGATGGAAGAAGTAGGCTTTAGTACCTCTCTAAGTATAATACTTTCCTTGAAAATTATTGTGATCATTTCATTAGCTAAAATAGATTTGATTCACAATTCATGGTCTCCAGGAGAGCCTGGTTGGTTTCTCCTACAGGCTTGGGAATGGGTGGTTACTAGTGGGGTAATGGCTATACCACATGTTACCGTACAGATGATATCAGTTCAGCTATCCCCAGTTATAACGAATCTCAGGTCATAAAAAGCAATGCTCATTACGCAACATTGCCATTTCAAGGAATTTTTAAATTTGGAATTTTCAAACACATATAAATTAGGGAAAATAATAAAGGAAATTTGCTTTATTCATCACACAACTTTTTTGTCCCTTCTGCCCCACTGGGCACTAGGGTGATTCTTGTTATTATGCAGTTCACTGTTTCTAGCCATTTTCAGTGGACAGAGCTGGGGAAAAAATGCACATTTCTTAAATAACATTTTTATATTAAAACGTTTTAGATTTACAGATATATATTATGAAGACAAATCAGGGAGTTCTCATAACAAACACCTAGAATTCCCTCTTATGAATATCTTGCATTAGTATGATACATTTTCTACAGCTAATGGACCAATATTGATAAATTATATTTAGCTTAAGTCCATGCTTCATCCATATTTCATTATTTTTACCTAATGTACAGTTTCTGTTCCGTGATCCTATCCAGGATACCACACATTCAATTGTCATGCTTTTTCAGGCTTCCCTTGGCTGTGACTATCTCTCAGGCTTTTCTTGTTTGGATGACCTTGACACGTATTTAGTAGAATGTCCCTTAACTGGGATTTGTCTGCTGTTTTTCTCATGATAAGACTAGGGTGTGTCTTTTTGAGGTAAGGAAACACAGAGATAAAGTATAATTTTCATCACATGATTATCAAGGGTACATACTATCAACATGTCTTACCATTGTTGATGCTGACTTTGATAAACTGGCTGAGATAATGTTTGTCACATTTCTCCAGCATAAAGTTACTGTTTATACACCAAAACCACACCATAAAAAAAAAAAAAAAGCAAACAAAAAACAAACAAAAAAAGCAACAACTGATCAACTGGATCTCATCAAAATAAAAAACTTCACTCTGAGAAAGACCATGTTAAGAAGGTAAAAAGATAAGCTAAAAAAAATGGGAGAGAATATTTGCAGACTACAATCTAACAAAGGTTGAGTATTCAGAACACATAAAGAGCTTTCAACACTCAGTATTAAAAAAATGATAACAATAATTCAATTAGAAATAGGCAAGAGATGTGAAAACATTTCAACAAAGAGAATATTCAGATGGCACACGAAAAGTTATTTAACATCATTAACCATTATGAAAATGCAAATACTAGCTGCAAGTATAAACTACCAAGCAAACTATCCCCACACACCTATAAATAACTAAAATAAGAAGTAGTAACAATACCAAATGCTAATGAAGATATGGAGGTTTGGTCACTCATACATTTCTGGTGGGAATAAAAATGATAAAGTTATTCTGTAAAACACATTTACACTCTCTTAAAGCAAGCAACTACCATACAACCCAGCAACTGTACTTTTGGGCATTTATCCTAGAGAAATTGAAACTTATGTTCACACAAATACCAGTAGATGGATGTTTAATAGCAGTTTTATTCCTAATTGCCAAAAAATGGAAGAAAAAGCAGATGTCTTTCAGTGGCTGACAGGCTAAACCCACTATGGTCTATCCATACCACGGAATACTAAACGAGAGGGAACAAACTATTGATGTACAAAACAACCTGGGTTGGGGTGCCTGAGTGGCTTAGTGGGTTAAGCGTCCGACTTCGGCTCAGGTCATGATCTCTTGGTTTATGAGTTCGAGCCCCACGTCGGGCTCTGTGCTGACAGCTCAGAGCCTGGAGCCTGCTTCAGATTCTGTGTCTCGCCGTCTCTTGGTCCCTCCCATGCTCATGCTCTATCTCTCTCTGTCAATAATAAATAAACGTTTAAAAAATTAAAAAAAAACCAAAAAAACCTGGATGAATTTCCAGAGAATAAGGCTGTGTGGGGAGAAAGAAGGCCAATCGCAAAAGATTGTAGACTGTATAATTTTATTTATGGAACACTTTTTTAAATGAAAAAAATACAGAAATATAAAACAGATTATTGGCTGCCAAGGGTTAATGAGGGGTCAGGGACAGGACAGAAGTAGGCTTGGTTTTAAAAGGCCAGCCTGAGGGGTCCTTGCAGGGAAATAAATTGTAGCTTGATTGTATCAATGTCAACACTCTGTGATATTTTAGGTTGGGTTTGTAAAATGTTACCATTGGGATAAACATAAAGGATACATGAGATTCCTCTGCATTAGTTCTTGCAACTACCTGTGAAAATACAAGTACCTCAAAATATAAAGTTTAATTGAGATATCTAATTTGGTTCAATTGGGGGGGGCATGGATTATATAGAAGTATATTGGTTAATATGCAGGCAGTTGTGATTGTCCAGTTATCATGACAGTGCTTTCTCACATAATGGTATTGCGTTTGGGTCCTACAATATCCTTGAGGTTCCCCTGAGCAGTGAGGTTATTTACAGACACTAGATTATATTGGAGAAGATTCTTTTCATGCCTGTAAGTCAGCATTAAAGGAGAATAAAGTTGAAAGATTCAAGATGTTTTCTTAAGCCTCTGGAAATTATTACTTGACTTTAAGAGTAGATCCGTAGCCTTTTGGGAATTCTTCTTTATGGAGTGATTTTATTGCTATGTTGTTGCTGTTGATGATGATGTGATAATGATGTTCTCCTTATGTGTATGGCATGATCATTAAGCACACAAAGCACACTTTTTCCTCATTTATATAAAGGGATATATGGATGGCAGGCCCTCTCTATACCCTGCATTGAGTCCCACTCCCATTATCTCTAGGGAAAGAATTTATTCAAATTTATGTTTGTTCAGAGTCTGTTTTTAATATTTTTTTAATGTTTATTTATTTTGAGAGAGAGAGAGAGTGAGCGGGGGTGGGGCAAAGAGAGAGGGAGACAGAAAATCCCAAGCAGGCTCCATGCTATCAGAGCAGAGTGCAGGGTGGGGCTTGATCCCACAAATTGTGAAATCATGACATGAATCAAAATCAAGAGTCGGATGTTTGACTGAGCCACCCAGACGGCCCCTGAGTCTGTTTTTAAATACTAATTTTACAACCTAGAGAATTTTTGACAAAAACAAAATGAACTTTGAATCATTTCTTAAAACCATAAAATTAGTTTTTCTTCCTTATTGTAGTCTAGCTAGAAGCGAATGTCGTTTTGCTTCGCTTGTCCACTAGCTTGCACTTATCTGTTCACAAAACTATCTCTTAAAATCTAGCAGATAATTAGTTTCAGAAATATTGATTCAACTCATGTAACTCTCATACTTTATGAGGCGTGTGTATCCTGCTAAAAGTTAGAAGGAAGGGATGTTGTTTATTGATTAGGCTACTTTATACTTTGCTGAATTAATTCATATGTAATTATATAAAAAGTGTTCTGTTTTCCATGAGTCCATATTTTATTTTGTTTAATTTAAATATATGAATAATGGTAAGTAATGATAATCTCTAGATAATTCTTCTTTCTACAACATCATTTCTCATACCAAAGACACACATGGTTCTTGTGCAATATTCCTGACCATGCCAAGATTCCTGACAAATATCATCCAGTACTCTTACCTAGGGAATGTCTAGATTGATTTTGAATCCAAAGTTTATAAATGGCTTTGGATAAGATTACAAGGCTGTTTTCATTGAAGTCTCGGGAATCATAAAATCATCTTTTAAAAAATCATTACTAAAATTCATGTTAAAATGGTACAGTGATTCCACTAGAAGACTAGGTCCCTTTAATTGTAAGTATTTGAAATAAGTAAAAAATAAACATACCCACTAAATGTACATTTATGTTTTCTAAATAAAGCTTCATGGCCTTAAGCAGCTGTGCAAGGCATCATGATGCACATGCCTGATTAATGCCAGCAATATAATCTGTCACAGTTTGAAACAAGTCTTTGCCTAAGGACTATTGCCTATGCATTCTGCTGGAATAGCTAACTTTTTAATCCCCAGAGGTGAAGTTATCTGAGTCTCTGATGATTGTTTTTTTTTTTTTTTTTTTTCAGGTATGACCAATGCATTTTTAAAACATAGAAGTTCCCCGGCCTACAAAGTTTCCAAGTGAATATGGTAATTTTCATAGTTTTGAATTTAACACACATAGACTTGTAAATAGATCTCAATATTCCTTAGTCCACACAAATCTATTTAGCCTTCCAAGTTGTTCTTGGTTCAGCCCACATTTCTCAATGTCTCAAATACTACATTTAACTTATCACCCTTTGTTTTCTTCTTTTCTTCCTTGTATTATCAGACTATTGTCAATTCCCTAGCAATCCATGGCTTTATTTTTTCTTTTAACATTATAGGGAGTTTGAATTGAAGCATCACAATTCCATGGTCTAAAATATGTTTACAGGGTATTTTGTCTTGAATCCCTCAGTTTCCTATTAATTGATTCAATCATTCGCTCCTTCATTTATTGACCCAATATAAGTAGTCTGACTTTCCCAATGCAGTGATTAAATATCAGGAAAGCGTAATTGCTATCAAGAAGCAAATGTATGAGTCTTACAACATAAAAAATGCAGTAAATCTCCCTGTATTGTAGATATGCTTTTGAATTTGGTGTTTATCTGAAAGGTGCTAAATCAGTCAAAATCATATGACTGAATTATGAAAATCAGTGCATCATTGATGATTCCTAAGAGTTGAACATATTTATATTTTTTTTTACTGAAAATAAAGGACTCAATTTAAAGAAATCAAAATTAGGGGTGCCTAGTCAGCTCAGTCAGTTAAGCATCTGACTCTTGGTTTTGGCTCAGGTCACGATCTCATGGTTTAAGAGATTGAGCCCTGCATAGGGCTCTGTGCTAACAGCATAGAGGCTCCTTGAGATTTTCTCTCTCCCTCTCTCTCTGCCCCTCCCCGGCTCATGCGTGCTCGCTCTCTCTCTTTCTCTCTCTCTCTCAAAATAAATAAACTTAAAAAAATTAAAAGTTAAAAATCACTATTAGAAAATAAAAGTGTATATTTTAATGCACTTAGATTTATTGGAGAGTCTTCTGGTTGCAACAACTAGGATGCGGCACTGGGGAGAAGGTGAAATCAAACTGTAGTGCAGTTGCAACAGCAAACTCAGTCAGTCCCCCAGGGAGTTCTGACGCTTGGCTGCCCCTTCAGAATTATCTCCAATTGGAGCAAATGGGCCAGGCCTTTGTACTTTTGCATCAAATAGTTATTAAATGTGAGATTTCCTGGGGGACAGGGTGAATTGTTTCATTCAGCTGAGAGCAATGCTTGGGGAGGGACAGTTGTAAGTTGTCAACAGACAGACCTTCCTCCCGCTAGAATAAATGTCTCAGTCCTAAAGGGATATGCAAACTGTGCACTACAGAATCCATTGCACATATTAACATCCAGTGTCAATGTAATGATACTCACTAAGTTAGAAGTGTGAACAAAGTACTTTCTGTGAAAACCCAGAGGAAGGAATGCCTGAATTTATTGAAAGGAGAAAGGAAAGACTTCATGAAGGAGCTAAATTTGACACTGACTTTGAGTCCAGGGATAGGGGATGGGTTGGATTAGAATTCATGTACATTTTCAAAGAAGATATGAAAAGTCTTAGGTCTTTAATAGGTAATCAAATATTGTTACTTCTTCCTAAAGAATACATCTTAATGTTCTTTCTGCTGGACATTACATGAACTTGGACTCTTAAGACATTTTCTAAGTTCTTCTATTTGCATCACAGTGAATTCCTATAGTTTCATCATGAGAAAAACATTTTAAGCTTAGAGATCCATGTGCTTAATCCCTTTTCAAAATTTTACAGGAATTTTCTATCTTCAAATTATCTATGAACTCAATATGAATCAAAACCAGTCCATTTATCATCCTGCTGTTTGAATTACCTGCTTGCATCTAAGTTGATACTCCATACATTTTCTTCTTTTGCAATATCCTTCACCTTTTTCCATCAGGCATATTATCATCACTGTTAATGCACAAACTCTGACACTGTACTACCTGGATTCAAATCCTGGCTTAGCCATTGACCAACTGTATGACTTTCAACAATTTACTTAATGTCTCCAGGTCTCCGGATTTAATAGGGGTAATAATACTCCCTTCACAGTTTGTTGTCAGACTTAAGTAAGTCCATATATATAATGTATTTGAAATGCCTGGTATGTGGTAAGTATAATAAATGAGCTGATCATTATCACCTTAAACTTTTATTCTGTTATTTTGCCACTCTTTTAAAATAGACAAAAGCTGGGGTGCTTGGGTGGCTCAGTGAGTTGGAGGTCTGACTCAGTTTCAGCTCAAATCATGATCTTGCGGTTCTTGAGGTCAAGCCCCATGTCGGACTCTGTTGTCAGCATAGAACATACTTAGGATTCTCTCTCTCTCGCCCTCTCTCACTGCCCCTCCCCTGCTCACTTTCTCTCTCTATCTCCCTCTCTCTCAAGATAAATGAATAAACATCTAGAAGGAAGAAAGAAAGAAGGAAAGAAAGAAAGAGAAAGAAAGAAAGAAAGAAAGAAAGAAAGAAAGAAAGAAAGAAAGAGACAAACGCCCAACTCACATGTCCGTTGTCACAGGTCTTACATAAGTAACCTAAGATTTTGACATAGATAACACCCTTCCCCATTTAAAATTTTTTTTTAACGTTTTTATTTATTTTTGAGACAGAGAGAGACAGAGCATGAACGGGGGAGGGTCAGAGAGAGAGAGGGAGACACAGAATCAGAAGCAAGCTCCAGGCTCTGAGCTGTCAGCCCAGAGCCCGACACGGGGCTCGAACTCACATACCGCGAGATCGTGACCTGAGCCGAAGTCGGCCGCTTAACCGACTGAACCACCCAGGCGCCCCCCCTTCCCCATTTTATTTCATGTTATTTCCATATATAGTCAGCATCATGTAAAGTACTCCATCAAAGAATTCCATATCACTCAACAGGTCTTCAGGCTTTTTGTGCCAATTAGTGTTGTGAGTTTGCTGCCACTGCTCCTATCTAAAGTTGAGTGGTACAGATTTACGTTAGAGTTGGCCAAAAAAGCTGCTCGCATGAGATGTGGAAGGTGGAAGGGGAGCAGAAGCCACTAGTGTCAGAGGTTTGGGTGGTCACAAACATAACCAGCAGGCCCAGATGTGTCCAGCAGGACCTCATTTTCTCTTGTCTCCCTGTTTTCTTTTTTCCTCCTACTCTTCATCCAGTTTAACTTGCAGGTTGGGGCCTTGATAGCCAATAGCAGCCCTAAGCCCACTATCCACGCTTACCCCAGAGCGCAGGCCTCAGGTTCCTCAGAGGCAACAGCTTCCACACAAGTAGCAGTGTCCATAGACTGCTCCATAACCTCCCACCAGAGCCTCCCACTTCAAGCCTGGTCGCCAAAACTCTGCCCTTTCCACCCACACTAAATTGACGTGGTTCGTGTCTGTATTTCCAGTACTCAAACTCCCCTTCTAGACCTTTCTTCCCCAGTTGTCTCACATTCATATGAATTCATATTCTTATTCTAGATCCTTCATTCTTATAATACTTATAATGGGTTGGTTTTTCTAATTGAATTCTGATACATAACTGTATGATAGACTGAAGAGAACTGTACATAGCATAACACCCAAGAGAAGGGCCTTAGGCTACAGGTACATTATGTGTCCCATGCTGGATCTGTTATACCCAGGCCAGCCACAAGCAAGAATAAAGTTCTTAGTGAGTATCATTACATAGTTCTGCGCAGGGGCCAATCATTTCTAATTTCCTTCTTTGTAGCACATATTCCAAAGAATTGTATAAATTCCAACGAATTCCCCCAAATACCCCCAAATCCATGACCTGCTTGAATAATAATGGAGGCCAAATGGAATGATAGCTTAATATACTAGAAATCTTATGCCTTCCTCAGAGATAACAACATTGAGTCCTCAAATGCATGAACATATTATATCTCTCCATTTATTTGGATTCTTGAAGGCAACTAGGTAACTTGAAAATTAGCTTGTCTTTTCAAGGTTTGTGTGTAAATTTGGTTAGCATGTATTCACAGTGATTTTTACTTTGGACTAATTTAGTTCTCTTACTCCTCTGAGGTCCATATTGAATGCTCTAGGTGTTTAATGGAGACTTCATTCTGGCTGGTTGTGACTCAAAATTTATAAAGTTTGTGTAATCTCTGGGTAAATATTCAGGTTACAGCTCTCTGGTAATTCTTTGCTACTCCTACAACAGATCCAATCCTCTATAGACTTCTTGATCTTTCTTTGTGCAATACCTTTCTTGCTGGTATTTGCTCCATAGTTCCAGCTGCCTCTACCTTCCCAAATCTAATTGCTCTGTTTGGGTTTCTCATCCTTGCCCTTTTGTCTGAATATTATCGCAAGGTAGAAAGCCAAAGGAATTGCGGGGCTTACCTGGTTTATTTCCTTTTCTCAGGAATTAGAGCTCTGTGATACCTATTGCTCAATGTTTGAAAAACAATTGATGTACACATTTTATCCAGGTTTTTAGTTGTTTATGGCAGGGAGATTAAGTCTTTTAAATTACCCTTCTTGGTCTATTATGGTCAGGAGTAGAAGAATTTCAATCTTCTCTTGAACCAAATCTCAGTGTCCTGAGTGGCAAGTCTCTGCCCTCATTCCATTTCACTGTTTTGACATAGTGCTTAAGCTCAACTTTGTGAAGTACTTACTTGGCTTTTTGGACATCACCGTCTCTTGGTTTCCTCATGCTTTTATGGGACACTCATTCTAATCCTCTTTAGTTGAATATCACTAATGTTTAGAGTCTTCAAACATTAAATTTCCCAGAATTTTGTTCTTCCATCACTTCTTTGGAGGCCTCGTCTAATACGGCTTTAAATCTTTGGTGGTTTATGGCAGTTAATTTTATGTATCAACTTGACTGAGCCACAAAGCGCTAGATATTTGTCAAACATTATTCTGGTGCATCTGTAAAGATATAGAAAAGCATATTGCCTTCCCTAATGGGTGTAACTCTCACCCAAGTCAGTTGAAGAACAAGAGGCTGAGTAAGAGGGTTAGTTAAACCTCTTGCATAACTGTTTGAGTTGGAACATGAATCCTTTCTGGCCTTTGGACTTGGACTAAACCATTGGCTCTTTCTTTGTCTCAAGTCTGCTGACTTTCAGACTAGAATTTACATCATTGGCCTTTCAGCCCTTTTGACTCAGACTGGGAGCTATGTATTGACTCTCCTGGGTCTCCAGTTGCTGACTTCAAATATTGGGGCTGCTCAGCCTCCATAACCATGTGTGCCAATTCCTTAAAATAAAGCTCTTTACATATACCCGCACAAATACTATATAGGATATACTCACACAGACACATGTACACACATATCCTGTTGGTTCTGATTCTCTGGAGAATCCTAATACAGTGATAACCTCCAAAATTTTATCTTAAGTTTAGACTTCTCAACAAACCCTACAGTTATATATCTTAGCTGCTAACTTGTCTGCATTCAAGTGTGTAATAGGTATCCAGACAAACATGATTCAATCTCTCTTTCCTAATTCAACCTGCTCCTCCTCCAATATTCTCTATCTCAATAATTGGTGACTCCAGTTTTCCATTTGCTCAAGGAAAAACTATGAAATAATCTTTTGCTTTATTTCTCAGAACTCCCAATTCAATTATTAGCAAATCTTTTCTGCTCTACATTTAAAAAATGTTTTTTAAATGTTTATTTTTATTGGGCTACAACACATACAATAAGTTGAGTAAATCTAAGTTGCACAGGTCAATTATATTTTTATATGGGTATACACCTATGTAACTATAACCCCACATAATATATTTCCAAGAATCCACCATGTTTCCCTATCAGTATTCTCCTCATGTTAACCATTATTTTGATCTTTACTACTATAGATTAATTTTGTCTTGCTATAAAGAAAGTTGTACTGTATGCAGTATTTTGTTCTTGACTTAATTCACTTATAATCATTTCTTTAAGATTGTTACATTCTTGCACAATTCAGTAGTATGTTTTTCATTGTTGTGATGTCCATTGTATGAATGAATCATAATATATTTATGCCTTCTTATATTTTGTTTTCTCAAGTGTTGGGCTGTTATAAATAAAGATACTATGAATTTATCTGTATGTGTGTTTTGTGATTATAAGGACTCATTCTGTGGTATTAACATACCCAAGAGTAAAACTGCTGATTTATGAGTTATATGCATGTCTACTTTCATTAAAAAATGCCAAAATATTTTTCTAAATTGTTTAATAAATTTATCCTCAGATTAGCAATAGAATATAGTTGCAATTGCTTTATATCCCTGTCAAAACTTAGTATTGTCAGCCTTTTTCATTTTAGTCTTTCTGGTCTGCAAATTATATCTGCAATTATCTGCTGGTAATGATGTCAAGAAACTTCACATATGTCAACTGAGCTTTTCTTTTTTTATCATTTTTTATGCGAAGTACTTGTCCATTCTTGCTAATTTTTTAATGGTATTATTTGAGCTTTTTTGTTGTTAGAATGTTTTACATATAATAGAATGAGCCATTTATTTAATACATAAGTATGTCAGGTAGTTCTACTAATTTATATTATCACTTTCTTAATGGTGTCTCTTGATAAATGAAAATTCTTTTTTTTAATTTTTTTAAACATTTTTTTTCATTTTTGAGAGACAGAGAGAGGCAGGGCATGAGCAAGGGAGGGGCAGAGAGAGAGGGAGACACAGAATCTGAAACAGGCTCCAGGCTCTGAGCTGTCAGCACAGACCCCGATGTGGGGCTCAAACCAAGGAACCGTGAGATCATGACCTGAGCCTAAGTCGAATGCTTAACTGACTGAGCCACCAGGCACCCCAGTGATTCTTAAATTTAATATCAATCTTCCTTTTTTGGTTTAAGTGATCTTTACCTATCTTAAAGACATCTTGAAGTTTGATTGCTTAATTTTCATTTTTAGGTTTATGATCCATCCCAAGTTTATTTTTTATATTTTCATGGTGTCAAGGTTCATTTATTTCCCTAATAAATATTTAATTTACCCAACACCATTTAGAAAAATCCTCTCTACCTCACCTAGTTCCAATGGTGTCTGTTATATACCAAAGAGTGACTATCTGTGGGCCTGTTTCTAGATTATTGTATTTCATTTTGTAACTTCGTATCTTTGCACCAATGTCATGCTGACATTAATTATCCTAGTTTTCTTTTTTGTTCATTTTTTAGTAAGATCTGATAGGTGACTGTATAAGTCCTAGCTGTATGCTCTTTATAAGTCCTTAGCTTTCTAGGTCATCTGAGTTTGCTTAGGGACAGCTTTTATTGGTTGATTTTTCCCCCTTGTATACGGAGCTATAGTTTCTTCTTTCTTTACATACCTCATAATTTTATTGAAAATTGGAAATTTCAAATAATATAACAACTTTAGAAATGAGATTTGTCACTTATTGCAGTGGTGCTTGTTTGGTGAAAATATTTTAGACATGACACCGAAACATAATCCAGTAAAGGAAACAATTGAAAAATTAGACTGTGTCAAAGTAAACATTTTTCTCTTTGAAAGATCTTATGAAGATGGTTAAGAGGACACCTACAGACTGGGAGAAATATTTGCAAACAACAGGTCCATGGAAAGACTGATGTCTAGATGACAAAGAATTTAAAAACTCAATATTAAGAAGAATTCCAATTTGAAAATGGACAAAGACATGAACATATCTTCGTCAAAGAGGTTATATAATACACAGATGGCCAATAAACACATAAAAATATGTTTAACATCACTAACCACTGGGAAAAATGCAAATTAAGACCATGATAAGCTGTCATCATGCACCTAATTTTTTTTTTTTTTTTACCTTGAAATATCAAATGCTGAAGGGTGTGGAGGGACTGGTGGGAATTCATTATTACAGCACCACTCTGAAAAATAGTTTTGGCACTTTTTTTTTTTTTTGAGAGAGAGAGAGAAAGTGAGTGAGGGGCAGGGTGAGAGAGAGACAGAGAAAGTCCCAGAGGGTCAGAGAGAGAGAGAAAGGGAGAGAGAGAGAGAGAGAGAGAGAGAAACGGGGCTCATGCAGGGCTCGTGTTTTACCCAAAGTGGGGCTTGTGCTCCCCTGAAACAAGGGGGCACAAGCTCACTGGAAGCAGGGCTTGAGCTCACCCAATGTGTGGCTCTAGCTCACCTGGTGTGGGACTTGAATTCATGAACTGTGAGATCATGACCCAAGCCAAAGTCAGATGCTTAATGAATGAGCCACCCAGGTGCCCCGTTTTGGAAATTTCTTAAAGAACTAAACATATACTTTTCATAGAACCCAGAAATCACAATTACCCTAGAGATATGAAAGCTTATTTCTACACAATAAAAAAAATGTACACAATTGTTCATGGCAGGTTTATTTGTTTTTGTCAAACATAGAAACAACCAAAATCTCCTACAATAAAGAAGTGGTTAAAGAAACTGTGATAAATCCATAACATGAAATGCTATTTAGCAATAAAAAGGAATAAACTATTGATACATGCAACAACTTGAATATCTCTCAACAACATTACTTCTTATGAAAAAAGCCAATATCAGAGGTCTCATAATGATTCCATTATGTAGCATTCCCAAAATGACAAAATTATTGAGATAGAGAACAGATTAGTGGTTGTCAGAGGTTAGGGAGAGAAGTGAATGACACTATAAAGAGATTTCTATGGTGATAGGAGAGTTCTGTATCTTGATTATGGTGCTGGCTACATAAATCTAGATATATATGAAAAATGATGTAGAACTGTATATACACTTTACACCAGTGTCAACTTCTTGGAACTGATGATGTACTATAGTTATAAAGATTATAACCTTGGGGAAGGTTTTAAAGAACACATAGAAATTTCTGTATTATCTATGAAAATTCTAGGGAATTTATAATTACTTCAAAGAGAAAAGTTAAAAAAAAAGTTAAACAAACTCATTGATGTGTACTTAAGACCTATTTATTTTAATCCAGTAAGTTACATCTCAATAAATTTTATTTACATACTGAGAAAAAAAATTTCTTCAGTCAGAAGAAAAATAATGACAAATAGAATCATGGAAATTAAAATGATAATGACAAACACTGGAAATTGTATATACGTGGGTAATATAAATTAAAATGCAAAATAAAATAATGCAAACAGGTGAGAGAATTATAAATTAAAGTATTGTAAAGTTTTAGCATTATCTGGATGTGATAAAGGTAACTTGTATTAATTAGCCTGTGAGAACTCAGAAATGTATATTATAATTTTTAGTGTTAACACTGAATAAAGAGGATGTATAACTATAAATTAAGTGGGAAATGGAACAAAAATATATCTGATTAACCAAGAGAAAGGCAAAAGAAAACATAACTGTAAATCAAATGTGTTGATTAAATATAAGAACACTCAGTAATTACACTAAATATAAATGAATTAAATGTCTTTCAGTGATAGAAGAATTTAGTATAAAGTTCTTTTGTTTTGCTTTCATTCTATGTATTAAAAAAATAAAGACCATATCACAAGATACATTTACCATAAATGAGAAAGCTTTTTCTGTTTCTTACACGCACACTGCTTAGCACCTGCAAATTTTATTGAACTATTGTCATGATCTGCAGAGTGAGGTGGTAAAATGAATCCAAATAATTTGAAGGGGAAAGGGAAAATAGAAATTTAACTAAAAGGAGGAGCCCCTGGCATGAACTTTCTAAATTAATTACACTCTTCATATCACTACTGAAATACTGCATGGCACATTTTGATTTTCTGTGCAAATGCAACTAAATGGTTAATTATGAATTAGGAAAATTTCAAAAATAAATTCCCAGGGAAAAACTTTATCTTTAGTAACTCCAAGGAGCCAATTGTATTCAGTGGTATGCTATTATTTTGGAGTTATAAAGGAAGGAAATCTAACTTAGAAAATTTGTCTCTCTGATTTTTTTTATATAACAAAAGATTTATCTCAGTATTTTCTTTCTTTCTTCTTTTTTTCTTTTTCAAAGAAAAGGTTTCATATATTTGTTACAGAACCAACCTACTGATGCAGAAGCATGGTAAAAGAGAAAAATCATTTCCCCAATAAAACATGTATATCATTCAGATAGAGTTGATGTTTACAGAATGATAAGGTATGAGCACATGACCTACATATGGCATCAATACGTGTGCCATCTCATGTGCAACCCCTTACAAACTCAGTTAAGATCTTGTCCAGTGACTCCTCTTGGAGTTGTACCTGATTTTATTATCAGTTTTCATCTGTATCTGCTGGGGAATGGGATGATTCTGCTTTCGTCTCTTTGCCAGGAGTACCTTGATCCTGAAAGTCTTGTGAGAAGACATGACGAGGAAAAGTCAATTGTATACATCACGATGGCGGAGAATAGGAAAACTATCTTAGTATTTTCTAACCAATATAAAGAAAATCATATGTCATCCTTTTAGGTCAGTATATTTGTGACATTGTTTATTTCAGGGCCCAGCCACTGCTCTACTCACCTTTGAACCTTCCATAATTTTTATTTCCTACCATGAAGTGAAGAGAAAAGCCAAATTTCTGGATAAACCTGGTATGTTCCAGGAAAAGAAAAAAGGTATCAGTGGCCAAGATATGTTAAAAGTCTGAGAAAATATCTGATGTCTACTGGCATAAAATACTACCCATTATTCTCAACATTTTATTTTTTTTATTTTTTTAATATGAAATTTATTGTCAAGTTGGTTTCCATACAACACCCAGTGCTCATCCCAACAGGTGCCCTCCTCAATGCCTACCACCCACTTTCCCCTCCCTCCCACCCCCCATCAACCCTCAGTTTATTCTCAGTTTTTAAGAGTCTCTTATGGTTTGCCTCCCTCCTTCTCTAACTTTTTTTTCCCCTTCCCCTTCCCCTCCCCCATGGTCTTCTGTTAAGTTTCTCAGGATCCACATAAGAGTGAAAACATATGGTCTCAGTCTTTTTCTGTATGGCTTATTTCACTTAGCATAACACTCTCCAGTTCTATCCACATTGCTACAAAAGGCCATATTTCATTCTTTCTCATTGCCGAGTAGTATTCCATTGTATATATAAACCACAACTTCTTTATCCATTCATCAGTTGATGGACATTTAGGCTCTTTCCATAATTTGGCTATTGTTGAGAGTGCTGCTATAAACATTGGGGTACAAGTGCCCCTGTGCATCAGTACTCCTGTATCCCTTGGGTAAATTCCTAGTAGTGCTATTGCTGGGTCATAGGGTAGGTCTATTTTTAATTTTCTGAGGAACCTCCACACTGTTTTCCAGAGTGGCTGCACCAATTTGCATTCCCACCAACAGTGCAAGAGGGTTCCCGTTTCTCCACATCCTCTCCAGCATCTATAGTCTCCCGATTTGTTCATTTTGGCCACTCTGACTGGCGTGAGGTGATATCTCAGTGTGGTTTTGATTTGTATTTCCCTGACGAGGAGCGACGTTGAGCATCTTTTCATGTGCCAGTTGGCCATCCGGATGTCTTCTTTAGAGAAGTGTCTATTCATGTCTTCTGCCCATTTCTTCACTGGATTATTTGTTTCTTGGGTGTGGAGTTTGGTGTATCCTCAACATTTTAAACTTATTTTTAACTATTTTTGGTCTTTAAATCACTTGGAATAAAAATGTAATTATAATTTTATGTTATATATTAAGTTATTTAATATTTTTGTATATTATATTTACTTAGTTATGAATATAGTTATTTATGTCCAAAGCATATAAGCTTACTCAAGTAAAAGTAATATACTAATGACAAGAAACTTCAATTTTAGGTATAAATTTTTCAGTAGGATTAGATTGAATAGATTCGATTTGATTGATACAATTAGTCCAGTGTATGGAAATGTGAGGTGTATGCATGTGTGTGTGTGTGTACTCTATGGAGGATGGACTGAGCAAAGAGATGGGCTTAGGTATAAATAGGAATTACATTTTTTTAAAAGTGGATTGGTATGTTGAGAAACTTTTGTTTTTGTCTCCTTCATACCCAGAGGAGAGGATGGAAGAAGGAGGTACAGTGTCGACATGTTCAACATCACTGCCCCTCTTCTCACCTCCTCATTATGTCCCTCTCCCTTTCCCTCTTCATTTCTCCCCCTGTCTTATTCCTCTGTTCTTTGTCATGTTGATTGCCTCCTCCCCATTCATCTATTGATTTCTAAGGAATAAAATAAGAAATTAGAGGAGGCTTTTCCTCATAGCTGAAGATAATTATTTTCCTGGAAAAGACATTCATTGTTGTAATGTGTCCCATACAGAGGAGAAAAGTAAGACATTTGTCAATTAATGTAAATGCATCCCTGTGAACTTCATGTCTTTCTGTCCTTTTTAATCCCTAGCATTTCTTGAGACCAGTTTCTTGTTTCTAGCCTGTGATCACTTACTTCAGGAGATTGTATTCCCACATATTAGACACATGTTATAAGGATTCCTTGGATTTGCACTAAGCATTTTGCATATATCATTTCATTGATTCTTCACCAAAACTATGTGGTGAATTAGAGTAATAATTACCTTACTCCAGATCATGAACTTACAGGGGTCATTCTTGCATAAGACAAAGCAGGAATGCTAAATATCAAATAACAAAGGCATACAGTTGACAGATCATATCATCTTGGTGGAAGAGTTGTACCTATACAAGATAACTTACCTTAAATTGTGTTGATTACAATAAAACCTTGGTTTACACAGATAATTCATTCCAGAAACTTGCTTGTAATCCAAAGCACTTGTATATATGAAAGTGAATTTCAAGAACCATTGGCTCAGTTGTGATCATGTGACTTTCAGCATCGCATACTACTTGTATTGCAAAACATCACTCATTTATCAAGTTAAAATTTAGTAGAAATGTTTGCTCATCTTTGGGAACACTTGCAGAATAAGTTAATCCCAATCCAAGGTTTTACTGTATTTGATTTTGAAAAGGTGAGACTATATTCCTTTATTAGATGAATACAATAAATATTATCATCTTTAAATATACCATCCCACACTTCAAGAATTTCTGAAACTTAATAAGGGCTTTATTGCAGCTCTTAAGAAGTAACATCGATGCCTATGCTTTGTCCCTTGACATGGATAGTTTCCTTTATGTAAATGTGATACTATTCTTACCAGTCAAAGGGAAATCAAAATCAAAATGGCTAGATACTTTTAGATATTCATTGAAGTATTTCACACTAAATACTAACTCAAAATTACCTGATCTATTGAAATACATTACAATAATTTCTTGTGGTCTTCACTAAATTCTACTTAGGTAGACAAGTACTATCTTGGCTACTAGTATTAATCAGAAAAATAAATTGAATTTTTGCAGACAACAGACTTACTAGAAGTATGAAGATCTACAGCAGAACTGAATTGCTGGACAAAAGTTAATTCTGAATAATGCATTTCAGTCTGTGTTATTAAAATTGCAGTGTGTGTCAGTCACACAAAACCCAGTTTTCATAGAAGGATCTCTTTCCATTCTCCACTGTGACTTACAACAGGCAGAGAAATTTTTCACAAATTAAAGCTAAAATCCATTATATTCCCTTCCCTCACTTTCCAACTTCTTGGCAAAGATTTAAATTAGGTACTTAGTTATAGTATATTACTCAAGGGTATCTAAACTATCCTCTTTCTATGTGTTGAAGCATGTGTGTGTGGATGTGCGTATCTGTGTGTGTTTATATGTGTAGGTTGAATATAAAAGTGAGTTAATATTAGTGAGCACACAAGAAAGGAAACAACTCATTCATTTGTGTACATAAGCTTGGTCTTCTTACTTTACTTAGCCTTAGCAATACATATTGGAAATAAAAGCATTATTGTCTGTATTTCTTTAAGAGACTAAAAGTTAGGAAAAGATAAAGTGAATTATGGGAATTGTAGCTTACAACATTTCCATCTTTCTTTCTTGAAAACGCATGCAAGGAAATCAGAACTAAGTTGTGAAAATAGTTATCGATTTAAATATATTTAATTTATAACTTGCTGTAGGAGTAGTCACTTCACTAAGAATTACTCCTACAGCTTGGTGTTTTCCTGTCACTTAATTCCTCAGTCCAGAAATTCTCCACTGGCTCATCATATTCCAGGGCTGTTTTCTGTACTTCACATGTCTGAGCCCGTGTTCTGCAATCTCATAGTTTGTTGCAGACCCAGGTGACCATTCTTGTTTGACAGTCATTGGCTTTCTCTCTGCTTTCCCTGGCTAGGTATGTATCTCCACTTTGCTTCCCTACTCTGACCCAGCAACCGTCTTATTTTCACTTTGTGGTATTGAACAAATGGATTATATTTTTTCCTGATTGTTTCATTGGCTACAGCAAAATAAAGCAAATAGAATGAAGAAAATCACAGACTTCCTGAAAAAAAAAAGATCTGGTGCAAATACTGAGTGCAAACTTTGATTTCTCTTCTACTTTGTAAAAGTTAGGGGTTGTTATTTTGTCAGAGCTTTGGATCTAGTTGTGGATATATTTTACCACCAACCTCCTCTTGTAAAAAGAAAAGTTTTCTCTACATGCCTATATGGAATGATTCCTATTTACATTAGCTATATCTAACAAATATTTCATCTGATCACCTTTGCCCAGTCCTCTTGAAGAGCACATTCATTTTTGTATGATCAGCTGAAACATCACTTACACACTATTTCATAGCACAAAATTTTGAGACTTTTCTTTTTAAATCTCCTCTATACCTCATTCATGTATGTATCATAACATTTACAATACTCATCTTTATTACATATGCAGTAGCCCAAATGAAATTGTAGACTTCTTAAAAACAGAACCAGTGTTTGGTTAATTCCTTTATCCCAAGAACCAGGAATTAAGCGGTACTGGGTGTTTCGGGGGTTCTTTGGTACCGTAAGAATCTTAATCAAATTTGTTGTATAAAGACTCATAACAAGGGAGAATATTTGAAAACGGGGTGAACAAAGATACAGAGAACTGCTTGGAGAAGAGTTAAGAGACAGAGAGAAAGAGAAGAAAGAAGAAGAAGAGAAAGAAGAAAGAAAGAAAGAAGAAGAAAGAAAGAAAGAAAGAAAGAAAGAAGAAGAAAGAAAGAAGAAAGAAAGAAAGAAAGAAAGAGCTATTGGGTTAGGAAAATTAAGAAGGGAATAAAAACACACAATTAAAACTTGAATACTTGCATTTTTTTCATCCACTATTAAAGATCAAAACAACTATGTGTGCATTGGATAGAAATGTGGATTATCATAGTGTTCTTCTCTGCTCTAAGTGCATGAAATAGTGCCACAAATAATGATGACAATCTTCACTGATTTTTTTCCAAACAAATTTAGGACATGGGACCATTGCCATGATCCTCTTTTTAAAGGTAAGAAAGGTGAGGCTCAGAAAGTTTAAGTAACCTGCCCAATGTTACACAGCTACTAAGTGGTGGGGCTTGGAGTTAAAACCAGGCATTCTTGTTTCAGAGCTTGGAGTCTCAATTCCTAAACTTACATTGTCTCTTGAATAGTGACAGCCTTTATGCTCTCCTTGCCTAGTGTAGTAGCATCTATTACCAAATGATGGTGGTACAGGTGCTTCGAGTTGTGTTTCTAACACAAGTAAAACACCTATGTTTACAGCTTGATTTTTGTTCATGCCTTTATGTGACCTGTGGTACCCGTGGAAGAGGTGTAAGTATAAAATTTCAGGTTAAAAGCACTGGCTACCCAGAAAAAAAAAAATTGGGCCTTATCAGTAATTTATTTGAAATAACTGAATATACTGCCAAAAAGAACTATTTGAGTTCATTTGAAGATATGGATACATATCTTCATGCGTGGAGTAAAATAAATTTCTTCATGGACAAATATCGCACAACTATCACACAGCTCTGCCAAACAGAAATCATGAATTTGCCATCAGAACAACCAGACTATGTCTGCTCAATAAGCTTAGTTCACTTACTGCATACTTAGATATGTCTACAATCTGCAATGCCAAATTGTGAAGGCTTCTAAACACTCCACTTCTGTACTGTACTTACTGGAGACCAATAGCAGTTTATGGACCATCTTCATACCACAGACGATGCTTTGAGCAGCACTGATCTAGAGAGCTAAGCACAAGCCCCAGCAAAGTCTCAGAAACTCTGGGCACTAGAAATAAAATAAGGCCCAACTATATTGTGGTCTATTAACATACTTTAAAAAAAACCCTTTCAAATGAAAGACCAACCAGCCAAATTACTGCTATTTGCCAATGTTAATGATTTGTGGGTAAAATTATAGAGGGTACAATGTAGTAGTATGAAGAAATAGTGTTTTAATAAACGTCACAGACATCTATTTTAGAGCCAAGGTTATCTTTGATTAAAACAGTATCTTGTTAAGCTTTTTTATGCAGAGAAGATAAAAGCAAAAGAAATATTTACAAAAGACTCCCACACAAACAAAAATAAGAGTGAAAGTTTCCGCCTATGAAATGAACAGAAATTGGTAATGAGTGAGAAAAGAAAGGAGAGCCTTCCACTTCTGGTCATATAGTAGACCAGATGTCCTGAAAACTCGCTGTCTACAAAACATTAAATACAAAACAAAATTGGCTGAAATATATATTTTTAATTTTCTTAAATTCATGTCAGAGCTTGCAAGAAAGGGATCTCCACAGGAGACAAAAATGAAATGAGTCTGAATCTATACATAAAAGCAAGTGCTAAAGCTGGTGACCAGCCTAACAGAGTTTGCCAATTCTTATAATTCAGTCTTGGGTTTTAAAGGCACACGTGAAAAAGGACACATGACCCTGATCTGTGTACAGTGAGGAGTTGGGCCGCAGATGCCCATAAAAAGCCAAAAAGTTAAAAGTAAAAAGGTAGACAAGAAAACGTATCTGCCCACAAAGGCATACACAAAGGAGACTGACTAGTTCAGCCTTACATTTGAGTGTCTACAAATGAGATATCTTCTGAGAATTAGGTGTGGCAATCAAATTTTCACAAATCATATCACCTGCAATTAAGTGTGGGGCTTCAAATTCTCATGAATCATTTAAGATTTAATTCAAAATGGTCATGGGTTGATGGCCCCTCAACACCCACCATAAGAATATCATCCGGGGAAGGTCACATTTAAAACCCAGTTCTCATAGAATTCTAGACCATGAATGCCATGATCTAGGTTCTAGATCATGAATGCCAGTTACGTCAGAAACAAAACACCAGGTGAAATAAAGCTTGAGGAAGGGGAGAGTGAACAGGAACTAAATAATAAATTATATGGCTAGAATGCAGAAAAAAATTGCCAATGAAAAATTACCAGTGATCTATATCCATAGAATTTTTAGAACCAAAATGTCTGCTCTTTAATATTAAGGCATTTGAATTTTTTATGATTAAACCCCTCTGCAAACTTTCAACAAACTCTGCTGTGTATCCAAACATACTCAGTAGGTGATTTGGGGGGAGAAAACCTGGAAAAGAACCTAGATCCAAATATGGTTCTCTGTTAAGCAGATGTGGGAACAGCACTGGAAAGTCAGTTCAATTGAAAGAACTCAGTATAAACCGGCAGTCAGGTTAGTGATACCAAACCGAGGGTTCTGGGTCTCTCTGAAGCTCCCCGAGTCTGGTTCTCTATTTACAGTGTTCATTTTCTTGGGATAAGTCTCCATTTTCTATTCCTTTTTTAGTGGCTCTTTATCTTGAGTGTTTGGGTCCATAGCAGGAAAAAAGTCAAAAGGGAAAGACTGGGAGCCATGGTATCGCTGATCCCTAGATGCCCTTTAGCTTTGCAATAAGAAGCCACGTTTCTACAACATGATGTAGGGACTGTTTTGGCAGCATCCGTAAAGTTCATATTAAAATGCTAAGGTTTGAATGTTTTAAATCTGTGTAAAATAAACATATTGTAATTTTATATTTTTACTATTATAACATTATATTCTATAACTTAACCTCAGTAGAGCTAAAGCCTCCATTTCATCTGATGGGTGCTGGGATGGTGAGACTAAATCCTGCCCTTAAAGAAGGTACTTGTTTTCTTGTGCTGAAATTAGGTCTAATAAAGACAAAGATAAAAACAAAAACAAAAACAAACTAAGACTCTGGTTATAAGTGTGAATTCGCAACGGTTTTGTTTATTCCCACATTTTCTGTCTTAATTATCAAGGGCTAATTTCCTGGATGCATTATGTTTTTTGCAGCATGGGGGAAGAAATACATTCACTGGCCTCTGTTTGATATGTCTTTCTCTTACTGATTAATTTCAGTTTCTTCTCTTGGCTGGAATAATGAAAGTTCTCCTGTTTCTTTAGAAAACATAGTTCTTCCTCTCAGAGGCTTCAGACAAGTCCCCATGATGTACTCAGTCAGATGGCTCTAATAACCTCTTGACACCCTTCTATATACTTCTCCAGGTTTTATCTGTTGTGTTCCATACCCTCCCAACTTTGGAGAGCTTTGTATTCTTACAAAGAATATCCATTCCCAGAAAATGAGGCACCTGGATGGCTCAGTTGGTTAAATGTCTAGCTCTTGATTTTGGCTCAGGTAATGATCTCATGGTCGTGAGATTGAGCCCCACCTCAGGCTCTGCATTGAGTGTGGATCCTGTTTGGGATTCTCTCTCTCCCTCTCTCTCTCTCTGCCCCTTCCCCACATGTATGTGTGCATGCATTCTCTAAATAAATAAATAAATAAATAAATAAATAAATAAATAAATCCATTCTCCCAAGTGTCCTTCCACTTCTAAGCCATCAGCTACGTGGAGATCTACTACAAAGGTTTTGTTTTGTCTGGGTATTTTTTTTATTCCTTTTATTGCTTGACATTATCCCTACAGCCTACTTATCCTGGGGCTCTCTATTTATTAGATCAATAACATTTATTTTGTTAAATAATAGAAAGATATAGAGATATAGATGTCTATATCTGTATCTATAGAAAGATAGAAGATATAGATAACATAAGACACAGAGACCAACTCTGGAAAAGAGTCTGAAATCTAGAAAGGAGAAAAACCCTTTGGAGCTTATTAAGAAGTACCTGGGTTAATATGTAATAAATAAGATAAAAGTTCAAATCCTGTGAAGTCATTGAGAAAGGATCTAATGCTTTCAGTCCTGTAAGCCCAAGGTCAGGGGAAGAGTAAGGTGACAGAAAATCTGAAATAAGTTGAAGAGAAAAGCAAAAGCAAAGAGAGTTGTGATATTCTTCTGGTTCGGAACTCTGGGAAGAAAGGCCTTGAGGGTTGTCATTTGCCAAACAATTGAGTGGAGAGAGCAGAATAAAAATAGTAACATGATATATTAGATAAAGAAATGTCTGAAACGTACTTCACACCTATCACCCTCCAGAATTCCTCATAAAAATCATCTGGCATTAAGGAAGATCTAGAATTTTCAAAAAGGTCCTGCGAAGGATTTGAAAGCACTGGGCGCACTGGTGAAAGAGACAGGGTGGGTTTGGCTTCAGGACAAGGAAAGCACAGTGTGCTCCTTGCAGGTGGAGACCCTGTGAGGGGTGGAGGACATCAACAGCAAATTCTACCACTCTGAGCCAGCACCTCACACTCAAGTGAGGAGGCTGGTTATCCATTATGGAGGCCAGGAAGGACTGCACTGTGAGGACTGCACCAAATCATCAGAGAAAACTGTCTATCATCCCACACTCAGATGACAGCTAGGAAGCAGAGAAGAAAACAGGGTAGAAGAGAGCAAACCTTTAATTGTCTGAAATATCTTATATTTCCTAAATTGGTAAGTGAGTTTAAATCTTGAATTCTTAAATATCGAACAACAATGAGGGATTTCATGAGCCAATTTAGTTCAGTTAAATACAATAAATTCACATTTTTGTACCTCCTTGTCATGTGTATTTAACTTTGTAATGATTTATTTCCGTACACAGAATATTAGCTGTATTTGTGAATGTGAAATTAAAGAAATGTCGATGCATTTTTATTAAATTTTTGATAGCTAATGTAGAGAAAAAATATCTACTATGTCCTAAAATTTTAAAATAATTGTGCAATTTTTAACTTCATATTTCCCATGTGGATATGACCCAAATACGTTGACAGCTTTCACATAAAAAGGGTCAGTGTGTTCTTTAAACAATGATTATCTGGCCAAACAGACAGTGTCATAAAAGCACTAAACTGTGATGCATTGCCTTTTTTTCTAGAAGAGAATAGCATTAGAGAATTCCAGCATGTTCTCTTACTATTAAATTAATGCCACAAGCACTACAAAGTCTGACCTGAACAAGAGAGACACATAACCTGTGCACGAAATCTTTGCTCAGAAAGGGCAGTGCAGAACATGAGGAATAAGACAAATTGTCTTTTCACCATGGAATATTAGCCTTTGTGAGCCCTCTAACATCTACCTATGTTCTTTCCAAACAAGAAAATTCTTGAAAATTACATCTACCCATTATTGTCTTTGAGCCTCCTTATACCTGACCAGTTTGCCTTTTTGCAGTTGAGAAGAATTCAAAATTTTTCTTTACCATATGTGGCAGAGGTTCTAGTTTATTTTCATATCACACACACACACACACACACACACACACACATGCTTACACAATAGAGCACTAGCTGGCTGAACTAAAGCATAAAAATATAAGACAGGAAAAAGGAGATGTGACTTCAGTCTCTGAATCTTTGCTTTGCTCTGTAATCTTAAAAAAAAATTTATCAACATACTTAACCATCTATCAATGTGGTAGTTTAATCTAGCAGAACATGCTGTTAGACTGCCCTGTTTAGTACATTGATCACCACTAGCCACATGTGATGATTGACCACTTAAAATGTGGAACATGAGATTGATGAACTAAAATATTAATTGTAATTAATTTAAATCTACATTAAAATAGTAGAAAAGTAATAAGTGTATTTTAATGGGTTATGCAGACAATATATAGTGATACTTGCATAAATGCAAATCATTATGTTAGATATGCATTATTGTGTAGTAAGTTACTCTAAAATTTAGTGGATTCAAATAATAGATATTTATTATCCCATAGTATCTGTGGACCATGTAATGCGGTGCGACTTGGCTGGGTGCCTCTAACTCTGGGTCATTCACAAGGCTACATCAAGGTGTTGCTTAAGATTGTCACCATTTTGATTCTTGACTAAAGAATCTTCTTCTAATCCCACTCATGTAAAGATTGTCAGATTTGAAGTTCTCACTTGACTGTTGGCCCGAGACACCAAATCCTTGCCACATAGGCCTTTTCATCTATGGAAAGCTTAATTCTTTCAGAAAAAGAGCTTCGAGACAAAGAGATACAGACATACACAGAAAGAGACAGAGACAGACACGCCATGCACGACAGTACTAGAAATATCAAATCAAATAGAAAAAAATTGTGACAGGATGCCTCCCTGGCTCGGTCAGTAGGGCATGGGACTCTTGACCTCAGGGTCAAGAGTTCAAGTCCCATGTTGTGTGTAGAGCTTACTTAAAAAAAAAAAAGCAGATACATGTGTTAAAAAAACAAAAACAAAAACAAAAAAAGTTGTGTCAAAAACCTGTACATTGCTGAGAGAAATTAGGAAGACATAAATAGGGAGATATATCATGTTTGTGGGTTAGAGGACTCAATATTTTAAAGATAGCAGCTCTCCCTAAATTGATCTATAGATTGAATGCAATGCCAATCAAAATCTCAGTGAGTTTTTCTGTACGTATTGACCAACTATTTCTAAGTGGAAGTGCATTGGAACTAGAATATCCAAGATAACTTTGAAAAAAATTAACAAAGTTTGAAGATTTTCTTATACAACTTTGGCAATCAAAATAATGTTATTGATATTCAGACAAAGAGTTCAATAAAAGAGAATATTGATTCTAGAAATAAACCTACACATATATGGACAGATATGGAAAAGAGGCTCATCTAGGAAGGTATAATTATGGTGCCAAGACACATCCCAGAAAACAGCATCCTAAACTGAAAGGAGAAGTTGTGAAAGAGGTCCAGTGAATTATCATTTCAAAGGTTGTTCTTATTGGCTCAGGTAGCACGCAGATTCTGAAGGGTGGCAGGAAATAGAACCTGAAGATCTTTCCTGATGTCCTAGTATGCTAAGGCAGGATAAATTTAATAGACCATGTGCTAGGTATGCCTTGGAAGCTGCTAAATATGGCAGTCTTATCTGCTGGGAAGAAGTACTGACCAGATATATGGATGACTGACTGCTATAAAAATGTCCAACAGTCCTCACAAGTTATACTGAGAGGTTTCACCTTGCCCTGAAATTGACCTTACTGCAGAATAGGGTGCATGAATTTCCTCAATATGCTATACCTTAGGAGGATGTGAGCATAAAATGTCTTACCCCTTGCCCCCCAAAATAAAGTCTTTTACTTTTTTATTCAACATGACAAGCTTTTCAGTTATTAAATGCTTTATTGTTCTTTAGTTATCCAGGTGACACATAGAACAAAACAATACAATGATCTTTTTTTTTTTAATTTTTTTTTTCAACGTTTTTTATTTATTTTTTTTGGGACAGAGAGAGACAGAGCATGAACGGGGGAGGGGCAGAGAGAGAGGGAGATACAGAATCGGAAACAGGCTCCAGGCTCTGAGCCATCAGCCCAGAGCCCGACGCGGGGCTCGAACTCACGGACCGCGAGATCGTGACCCGGCTGAAGTCGGACGCTTAACCGACTGCGCCACCCAGGCGCCCCTACAATGATCTTAAAGATAACAGGAGACTTAATTGTTCTTATGTCTTACATAAACTTAGAAATAATAATAATTAAAGGCGACGAAGTGCTCATTCATGAACTTGGAACAAAAGAAAATGTTACATGCTTTTTGATAGTATTTTCATCATTAGGTCACATTGGATCAGCTGAAAGTCTTTTTTAAAAAGTGTATTACCGGGGCACCTGGGTGGCTCAGTCGGTTAAGCGGTCGACTTCCGCTCAGGTCATGATCTCATGGTTCATGAGTTGGAGCCCCGCATCGGGCTCTGTGCTGACCGCTCAGAGCCTGGAGCCTGCTTCAGATTCTGTGTCTCCCTCTCTCTCTGCCCCTCCCCTGTTCATGCTCTGTCTCTCTCTGTCTCAAAAATAAATAAATGTTAAAATTTTTTTTAAATAAATAAAAATAAAAAGTGTATTAGCGATGATATAATAGACTTAATTTAATAAACAATGATAAAAGTTTGCTTCTAGAATAATATTTGTTTTCTATACAACTCAAGCTAAAATCTTTAGAATTCTACCAATTACATGCTGTATAGATTTATTCTCACATATTTATTTTTTTAAATACATTTCAAGATTGTTGCATATAAGGTATAAAATAATAAAAAGAAATAGAGTAAAATTAATATTCTAGATTTTATATAAAATCTTGAATTTGGTACTTTGTTAACTGAAATCACCTGGTAATAAAATGTGAGCACTTCTCCCACCGGAAGGCTGCAACCTTTATGACTTACCCCTGACGTCCGTTATTTCAAAAAATAAACTTATCCCTGCATCCTGAAGTTAAAAAAGAAGAGACATTGATGCTGTGGTGAAATTTAAAAAAGGATGCAATGGCTTTTGGGAAATACACTTTTTCCATAAGAAGAAATAGGAGAGTGAGGGAGAAAGCCAAAAATCCCTCTTTTTGCTCCTGTGAGTTGTCAATGCACAGCAGAGTCTTAGCAATGTTTCCTATGACAATCCCTTATTTGGTTTCTATTTTTAAGTCTACTATGCCTCTGACACCTGCTGGCTGCTTCCCCTGTAAGAATATTCTTATTTCCTCTTCTCTACTTTTGGATATATCCATGGTACTCAAGCTTTAGACTATTTGTAAACATTAACATTTTTCCAGTTTCAGTTTTACAAAATTCGGTTACTACTTCCAAACAAACGAAATATCTTCAAAGGCAAACCATTTTTCTAGCTAGTGTGTGCCATTAAATACAGACTGCACTAAGTAGTCCTTACTTTTAGCCCTGAATATTTTCATGTTGCTGGCAGACATTCTCCCTAAAGTTATATTTTATTCTCTTGTAGGGGCCCAGGCTCCATTATTTGAACCCCTTTAACCTAGAAGAATAACAACCTGCCCTGATAGAATGGAAACACTGGGATTTTTAGATAATGATAGGATATTAGAACAAACTGGCAGTTCACGCGTCTATAGACAGGTTTTGTTTGATTCACAATGTGTTTCTTTGTTCATTAAATTTAGTCAATATTTTAAAAAGAGATGATTTAAGTAGACATGGAAAGTCCAAGAGACACGATTTAATATGAAAATCCAATTTATAGTCCCCCCCCCCATAATGAAAACATCACAATTTTAAGTATGAATTCCTATCTGGCAATCATCAATAGAGCTGAGGAACTGCTTCCCTCTTTATATTAGTAAGACTGTCTAGTTTGTCCATCTTCTTTCATGAAGCAGCTTCATTCATTAGGCTCTTTACCGGACTCCTGTATGGCTACGCTTTTTGGAATCTTTAGAAAGAATCTCCAGGATGATGGAACTTAAAGAGCCCATAAGCCATGTGCTAATTCCCCTCCTGAACTCATAACCCACTGAGAAAGAGAAAATATCCAGAAACAAAAGATCAAAATACCAGCTTTAGTTTTAATAAAAACTGATTAAAAGGTGTGGTCTTAAATCGTGTGCCGGAATGTGTTTGCAAATGTCCACACCATCATTAACCCCATCGACAAGTAGACTGTGGGATAGACTTTGACTAGCCCACTCAAAAGTCTAAAGAACAGACTCACGTAAGATCCTTGCTTCATATTGGTCTCAGGCAGCAAGAGAAAAGAATGCTAATCTCCAGGGTTTTCTTTTTCTTTTTAGATTAGCTCTGTCCAAAAAAGAAACTTGGGCAATTAGCAATTCATTCCTTCCCCGAAGAGTGGGAATGGTGTGAAGAGAGGCCATGTGGGGAGGGCTCTCCATATGGAAACACAAGTCAAGGAGAATGATTTCTTTCCTAAAATTAGTATTTCCTAGTGAAACAATAAATGAGATATAATTCTTTATAAAGAGACACTATAATCGTGGGAAGTGAGTGAAATAAACTTGAAAGGGTAATGGTAGTGACCTGAAAAAGTTGCCATAGGGACTTCTGGATGCCAATCAAATATCCTCTTTCCAATTCTCTAACAAATTAGTTTTGACTTTGCTGGGCACATTGCTGTACAACCAAAGGACCAACTTCCTTTTCAACTAGTTTGAGGAAATGAATAAGTCTGGTCACTGAGGTGTAAGTGGATATGTGATGTGGAGCTTCCAAGAAGTCTTCTTGCAAGCGTGGAAGAAGCATATTCCTTTTCAACCCTTGCTTCATTTCCTATTGTTTTAAAAACAAACATGATGGCTAGAGCCATCTTTGGTCACTATGGCAAAACAGTGAGCTGGAAAGAATCCTGGGTTCCCAATACCTATAGAACCACCGTACCAGTGCTGTAATAATCTACAGAATTATTTCACATGAGGGAGAAATAAACATCTGTCTTATTTAAGTCATTGCTATTTAATATTGTTTTTTATGAAGTTGAACTTAAGCCAAACTGATCAAGTTCAGCACGTAACAATTCATTCCAATAGGAGAAATCATGAATTGACAGGATAAAGAAGTTCTACATCATGTCTCTGTATATAATGCAAATTATAAGGCCACTTAGTGTGTCTGTTAAAAAACAATTATCTAGTTGCATATTTAATATCAGGTAACAAAGTATATGATACAAAGCATATTATATTTTGTTATTAACTTCCCTGCCTCCAGGCTTGCTGCCTTGTTCTGTCTTCTCCCATTCTGTCCTTAAAAAGGCATGGGGCAATCTTACTAACAAAAATATTTAATGGAAAATCTGATGTCTATCATAAGGTCAAAACCCTTTAGAACGCCAACTTTCTTTGTGACTTGATCCTAGGTTACCACTTTAACCTCATTCCCTACCCTGCCTTACTTCATTTTATGCCGTATGTTCCATACTGTCTCTTAATACCATTGTTTGTTCATGTTTTTCCGTCTATTGAAAATACTTTCCACTTTTACACTTGTGTTGTAGAGAATGGCTATTCACTCCTCAATTCCATTTTTTGTTTTCCTTCTAATTATTTCTGAGCCTCCTCTTCTCCATTATTATTAGATCATGTGACTGGTTTAGGACAAAGAATTTTGGCCAAAGTGATGTTCACAACTTTCAGATCTAGGTAAAAACATATTACCCTATTTTTCTTGTTCTTCCCCACTTGCACAGCTGGAAAGGATGGATTTTAAAATGGCAAGGCCATATCATTTTTTTTTAATTTTTTTTTCAACGTTTATTTATTTTTGGGACAGAGAGAGACAGAGCATGAACGGGGGAGGGGCAGAGAGAGAGGGAGACACAGAATCGGAAACAGGCTCCAGGCTCTGAGCCATCAGCCCAGAGCCCGACGCGGGGCTCGATCTCCCGGACCACGAGATCGTGACCTGAGCTGAAGTCGGACGCTTAACTGACTGCGCCACCCAGGCGCCCCAAGGCCATATCATTTTTTAAAATTTTATCCATTTATTTTGAGAGAGAAGAGAATCCCAAGCAGATGCCACACCATCAGGGCAGAGCCCGACGCAGGGCCGGAACACATGAACCAGGATATCATGACCCGCGCTGAAATCAGCAGTCAGACACCCAAGCACCTGAACCACCCAGAAGCTCCTGAGGCCACATTATTGGAGGAAACTAGATTCTTCAAAGGAGAGTTATCTTGAAGAGTCATCACCCCGCGTCATAATGTAACATGAAAAAGAAACACACTTTTATTATACTGAGCCACTTAGTTTGTTACCACAGCACAGCCTAACCTACTCTGACTAATGAAATCTGCCTAGTATTCTAAATCTTAAATATTTAAATCATGCATCTATTCTTTATGGAAGCTCTTCCTGATATGCCTCCAGCTTCTCAGTTTATATTATGTCTCTCAGCCGAATATTTCTGGAGCCTTCTGTGCATTTCTGTATCAAAGACTATGGAAGGAATGGGAAGTAAGTGAGACTGGGCAGAAGTCAAGATATGATGCAAGCTCGATGGCAGTTTTCACTGACTCCATGATCCCTCAAAAGAATTGTCTTGAGTTGGACCAAAATGAACAGAACTTCAAAGTCACACATCAGTCTTCAGATGCAGGCTATCCAAGGACAGAAGTTGTCCTCGGTCAAGATGATTTCCTACAGATGAGTCAGTCCCTAGAGGGTCTGACAGATAAAGCCAGTCGGCTGACACTTTTCCCAGAAACTGGACAAGATCTCCATGGAGGGAGATCAGGATTCCACACCACAGTTTGCATGGCAGGGCAGTGGCCTTCCCTCAATTCCAAAAATGTCCATTGCCCTGACACAGCATGACTCTTTTACACGTTCCAGTTTTATCCTACATTACACCTCAGAGGAATGAAGGATTAATATTATATAATAGAGAAAAGTGTGTTTTGCAACATATATGTAAAATGAAATATTTAGTTCAATTGTCCATAGTTACAGCAAAACAGGTAAATGGAGTTAAATCCACAAAGCAACAATATAAACAGATTCCTCTAGACATGGAGAAGTGGGGCTGCTTATAAAAAGACAAAACAAAACAAAACAAACAGAAAACGTAGTTAAGCAAAAGGACCATAAGAAATAAACATTGTATCTTTGACTGCTTCTGTATTTCCACTCCTTCCTCTGATAATTTCTAACTCAGGATTTGTTAAACGATGAGGACTCATGAATGGAGACTGAATAACTGCAAGACAAAGGAAAAAGGGAAAATTATATGATAGAGGGATGGAAAGACAGCAAAGATAAAAGAATGAGGAGGGGCGCCTGGGTGGCTCAGTCGGTTAAGTGTCCGACTTCAACTCAGGTCATGATCTCACAGTTTGTGAGTTCCAGCCCCACGTCAGGCTCTGTGCTGACAGCTCAGAGCCTGGAGCCTGCTTCTGATCCTGTGTCTCCCTCTCTCGGTGCCCTTCCCAGGCTCATGCTCTGTCTCTCTCTGTCTCAAAAATAAATAAACATTAAAACAAACAATTAAAAAAAAAAAGAATGAAGAAAGCAACATTTCGCTAATCTTGTGATAGGCCATCTTGGCAACAAAGGAAGACTCAGTGCTGTGCTAGGTCAAGTGACACCGTAATGTTGAGGATGACTGCAGATAGTTGGCATTGGAAGATAAGGATCAAAATAAACAAATTTTATTTTTTTATTTTTTTTAATGTTTATTTATTTTGAGAGAGAGAGAGAGAGAGACAGCGCCAGCAGGGGAGGGGCAGAGAAAGATGGAGACAGAATCTGAAGCAGCTCCAGGCTCTGAGCTGTCAGCACAGAGCCCAACAAGGGGCTTGAACTCACAGACCAAGAGATCATGACCTGAGGCAAAGTCGGATGCTCAACTGACTGAGCCACCCAGACATCCCAAAATATACAAACTTTAGAGCCGGTAAATGTTATGGGAAAGAATTCATGTTCTATGTGTTGAAGAAGTCCTAAAGAGAGACCGATTATTCTCCTTAAGGTTTGCAGGTTTTTCGGCAAAACACTTTTTATTTGTTTTGTTGTAATGTATAGCTTTCCTAATTGGAGACAGATATGATTTAAAGATCCATTCAAAAATATTTGAGAAGTACCAATATTTTCCAAGAAAGTTCCATGAACTAGAGGGCTAGTAGTTAAAAATAAAAACAAAACAAAACAACAAGACAATCCTAATAGAGCTTATGTTCTACTAGGGATGATAAGAAAATGAGTAAGATAATAAGTAAAAACTAACAAGTACTATGGAGAACAATAAGGCAGAGAAGAGAAACTGAGTTTAAGGGAGGGCACAATTTTAAATTGGTTTATTTTGAAAAGCTTCTCTGAGAAAGTGATATTTGAATAAAGTTCTAATGAACATAAAGGAGCAAATCATGTGGATTTCTGGGAGAAGAGGGAGTGGTAAATGCAAAGAATTCAGTTAGGAACATGACTGGAGGGTTCAAGGAACACTAAGGAAGCCAGTATAGATGAAATGCCATGCGCACAGGAAAGCCAGTGCGACATGAGGTCAGAGAGGGAAAATGGTCAGATTGTATGAGGTCTCACAAGGACCTCAGAAAAAAAGTAACTAATTTGTCTTTCGAACAAAGTAATAGTGTCAGGTTTTGAAAAAATGTCCCCTGATAATTAAGAGGGGGAGATTGTCTAAAAAGTAAAAATCAGAGAGGGGCACTTGGGTGGCTCAGTTGTTTAAGTGTCTGACCTCAGCTCAAGTCATGATCTTACAGTTCCTGAGTTTGAACCCCACAAGGGGCCTGCTGCTATCAGCACAGAGGCTGCCTCAAACCCTCTGTTCCCCTCTTTCCCTACCCCTCCCCTGCTCTCTCGCACATGCTTGTACTCTCTCTCTCTCCCTCTCTAAAAAAAAATAAAATAAAAACATTTTTTAAAAAAGTAAAATTCAGAGGCAATTATGGAAAATTAGAAATATGACTTAAATCATAAATGCAGCCAAAAGTGTGGAAGATAAATTTGAGGACATCTTCCAAGATATCAAACAAAAAGCTAAGAGATATAAAATTGGAAAGAAAGTAATTCTAGGAAGTCTAACATCTAATTAATAGTATACATAAAAAGATGTAGGAGAAAATAAAGAAAAAGCATAAGAATTAAAGGACATTAATCTCTAATGAACTGGCCCAGAGTAAGGAATACCAAAGATCCATAAAAGAGTGTAGCAAAGGAAAAAAGAAAACTAATTAGATCTATACAAAACATCAGCATCAGGGTAGCATTAAACCTCTTACCAGTAAATCTTAGAGCTAGAAGGCAATGGAACGTGCATATTAGTCAAGACAGGCTGATTTCTGTAACAACTCTCATGCCAGTGGCTCAACAGAGGAATTTGAATTCTCTCTCCTGACTCAGCCCTGCCGGTGATGGTAGTACTCAGGAGCCTAGGTCTGCTCCGTAGTGCCTCTGCTCTCATTTAGGGACTCAGAATTCTGCACTGGATCTCCCATCAGCTGCCATCCAAGGGAAAAGGGACAGAGTAGCAACTCCTGAGGAGGTTGAAGGGGCCAGAGCTGAAAAGGGCATACGCCACTTAATTCCAGACACATGGCCCCTTCTTACTGCAAAGGCCCAGAGGAAAATGAAACAGTGCACTTGCTTGCCATATAATCCTTTCACAATTCTAAGGGAATATGATTTCCAACTAGAATCCATCAGCTAGCAATCAAGTCTGAAGATAGATTAAAGAGTTCTTTGTATATGCAAGATCTCAAACTTACCATCTTTGTAAAATGTCTCAAAAAAAATAGTGACAGATATTAATGAACAAGTTAATCAAGAAACAGAAAGCAGGGTGTTTAAAGATGAGTACTGAAAAAGAAGCCCTAGACTCACAGGGATAGGAAATCTCAAGATGACAGACGTGTGTCAGGCTTCCAGAGCAACCTGTATATACAGGAGAACAGAGGGCTTAAGGAGGGATGTATCTGAATTCGAAGATAAAATGGAAAGATTAGGAAAGTATTTAAACGTATTGATAGAGAATTGTTTTTTCCTGGGGGCGCAGTTTGGGAACATAGGGGTGATGTTTTCATCATGAAAAACTCAACCAACAAAAAAGAGGATCAATATCGTACAACAACATCAGAGAGTTGTGCAAAAAATAAAAAAAAAAAGAACAACTATAGTAAAATATATAGCTTAGCTATGGATTAAAATGATATAGTCACGATAGTTAAACACTCACCATTGGTATAAGTACACATTATGATATAATCACAGCATGGAGTCCAGGAGGAAGAGAGGAAAAATACGTGCATGCATGAGGAGGGGTTTTAAGAGAGCTAAATCATCACAGCTGAAAACCAGTATCAGTAGGAATGCATTACTTAAAACAACAACAACAACAACAGAGAGGTAAATATCAGAAGAAACACCTAAAGGAGCTGAACTTTGTGACCTCTGAGAAGTAGGTTGAAGGTTTACTGAAAAGTAGGGAAGAAACTGTAGGATTTTCTTAAGAGCCTTGTAAACTATTATAATAGGAAAGGAGGCTATCTCCTGCTGCAAAGTATTTGCTTGCCACCCCTGCTTTACAGCTGTACAATTTAGGATAAATATTTTTTAAAAAGATTAATATTGTAATTAAATTGGGAAATGATACCTGGGAGGAAATTATTTAGCTTCAGTAGATTTTATTTATAACTGTGTGAGTTAAAGTCGATACCTAACCCATAAAATCAAGGAGTGGGGAGTACTGCATTTCATTTAGCAGATTACTCGATTTCATTACTGGAGTTACTGAAGAGGGTAAAAAACATATACAGTCTACACCTACATGTAACTAGAGAAATGGTGAGTGGAAACATTCACAGATGAATTACGAGGGACCATGAGAAAAACAGCAAAGGTCGTGGAATAAATGAGAGATGTGCATAGAAAAGTCAACGTAACTTAAGAAGGAGAGCAAAGATAGTCAAAGTGTTCCTGGTAGATACACCAAAATATTTTAAAACTTAAAGTGATTTAATAATCTAAATAAGTCAAGTAAAAAGTAAAATAAATTTTGCTTGATTTTTAAATTACCGATTTAAATTATTAATGGAAGAGAGAATAGGTGAACAGTTGGTGTTTTCCTTAAGATATGAGAAGTCACAGGGGAGCCTGGGTGGCTCAATCAATTAAGCGTCGACTTGGGCTCAGGTCATGGTCTCGCAGTTCGGGAGTTTGAGTCCCACATTGAGGCTGCTATCAGCGCAGATCCCACTCCAGATCTCTGTCCCCTTCTCTCTGCCCCTCTCCCACGTGCACTGTCTTTCAAAAATAAATAAACATTAAAAAATATATGAGAAGTTGCAGAATACTTAAAAAGAAGAGTTTAAAATTGTCTGATGAAGTCGTTGAAAATAGCTAAATGTCTTGAGACACGGCCTGCAAATAGGGTTTTATAAATTATTGTCTGTTTTGATCCACATTTGACAGAAGTCTGTGCTGCCATTGTAGGAAGGCAGAACACGTGTTTGTGAATGAAGGGGCTATTGCAATTTTCACATCATAAGAGCTAATTTTTCTCATGGAAAAGTATTATATCGCAAGGAGCCTGAATTTTGGCTTCCCCACTACTACTTAGACTTCGTTCTCTTCTTGGGTATGTAGAAGAGGAGGATAAAGTGTTAGATGATCCAGTTCTGTGGCCCTGCAAGAACCCCGTGGAGAAGAGTGACTCCGCGAAGTGAAGTCATCTACGGCTGAGTATAGTTGAGACACTTTGGGGTGAGTGAGGGTCAATGTTAGCACAGTAGCTGGTAGAATAATAGATACTGACTCACAGCTCAACCCACCATCCTGTATTCACGGATGCTTTGCAATTTTTAGGATTTGTTGTTGTCCATTCTGGCCTTTTATCATCTCTTTGTTATTCTCCCTCAAACCAAGTCTCTTGACAAAAGCTCTGCAATAAGGCCAAACACCAGATCCGGATACTTGGTTAATCCTCAGATGTGCCAGCTACATGGTATTCTGTGTCCTGAAGAAAGTGACTTTACTAACTCCACTTCAGTTTTTTCATTTGTAAAAGAGATGAATACTGGTTGGCCTTCTTGCATGTAGGCATGCAGTATTTCTATACCTTACATTTTCTATTGTAAATTATATCTATTGTTAAATACCACAGGAGGCCACTGGCACACCCTTGTAGACAAAAAAAAAAAAAAAAAATATATCCAGCTTGCTGAAGCAAGGGGAAAACACACTCCTCAGATATCCTGGATACATCTCAATGTTATAGCAAAGAGGTAGTTTTTGTTTTGTTTGTTTGTTTTTGTTTTTTTTTTTTTTACTACAGGGATTGTTTGTGCTGGTTAGAATTGTGAGGACCAGTCTAGAAATCAGATATTTACATAATCATTTTCAGGAGGAAGGGAAAAAAGCAGACCTAGAATGTCATTGGTGCAAAGGGACAGTTATTTTAGTTATTGCATGGCTAAATGAGGCCTTGTGTGTGTCCTGTTGAAAATATTTTGTTCTCTTGCTCTCATCATTTATCATTGCAAATGTCATTGATATTCTGTTAGCAACATGGGATCACCAGTGGGACTAATTTTTACTTTCTCACTATCTACTCCAATTTTTCTGTAACTAACCCTATAACATCACAACTATTGTTCACCATCTCCTAGAGATAGGGAAACTGAGACATAGAGATCTGAAGTAACTTACTCAAGGTTACAAAGTCAGTAAAGTGTGGAATATTCTCTTTCCCACCAATTCAACTCAGTCTATTGAAAGTCTTATTTTAATCCTTCAAGGCTCATGGTATTTACCATCAAACAATGGCATTCTCACATTCCACCAAGTCAGAATTCATCTCTTCTTTTTCTTTACATTGAAAGCACTTAATAATTCTGTGAAATTACCATCTCATGTGGGAAGAGGATTTATCTCAATGGTTAAGATATGCATATTTGGGGGGCACCTGGATGGCTTAGTGGTTAAAGCTTCAAACTCTTGATTTAGGGTAAGTTCATGATCTCTCAGTTTGTGGAATCAAGCCCCACAACAGAATCTGGGCTGATAGTGTGGAGTCTGCTTGGGATTCTCTCCCTCTCTGTCTGTCCCTCCCCTTCCTCTCTCTTTCAAATAAATAAATAAACATTTAAAAATATTTGCATATTTTGGATACCAGGATCTAAGCTCCCAAGTCATGCCTACCTCTGACCCAGAATCTTCTTTCTCTAGCTTATGAAAGCCAATCCTAGTAATCCACTTCCCTGTGTACTCGGACATAGTTAGTTGACAGAAATATATAAATTATTTCTGGTCTCTGGTTTCTTTTCTTAGATCTGGTTTGTACCTTCAAATAAACATAACCAGAGCTCTTTCCTGATGTCCTTCTTCCTCAGCACTAAATGATTTTGTCTTATTCAAACTCTCCTTTGGATCTACTGAGGTGCCTAGATTCCCCTTTACTTCATTATTCATTGGCATGACTGAGCAACTATCATGTTTTGTTTTCACTTCCCCTGTAACAATCAGTATGACTATTACTTACTATTTTACTATTAATAGGCATATGTAGAAAATAATATAATATTAACCAAAAATTTTCTAGGCAAGACCAAATGATCTAACAGTGATATTAATAACCAAAATTTTATGGATTCATTACTCCCCACCTCATGACACAAGATCTCAGTTCCCAGGTCAAAATTTCTCCTACTTTTTTTGGAAGTCTAGTGGGTATCACGTATACAGTGAACACAGTATGTATTTTACTTTTTTTCGTGCACAGGAAGTAATCAAACCCTTGTGTTCAGCACACATGTGCTCAAAGGTCAGTTCATTTCAAGCTTTCCCACTTCACTTTTCACTGATGTTCACTACCAGAAACCCACCTAAGGAAGGTAACTTGCCCCCTCCAGAGCTGATAGTGACCTCCAGTAATACACAGAACATTCCCTCGAGCAGTTCTTCTCATACCACCTGTGCTGGAAGAAGAGCTTTCTCTCATAATTGGACACAAAACCAATAATTTGTAAAATACAATAAAAAAGAATTTCTAGAGAAATAGCATATTCTAGAATGTCAGAGTGATGCCAAATAGCTATCAAAATTTCTGAATGCTTGCTCTCAGTCTCTGTATTAATAGTTCATGGACTGGGCACCAAATGTAGACAACACTTTGAGTAGCCCTGCCTTTGAATGTGGTCTTCCTACCCTCCTCAAGTTGCTGCCTCTTAACAGAAATATTGCCTTCAATTTTCAGCCAGAGTACATACTATGGAAAGGTTAGTAGAAAGCTTGGGTTTCCAGTCTGTGTGGCACTTCTGTCATTTGGACCCTAGAAATAACATTGCCCTGTGCATGAATCTCACAAAGCCTCTTTGAAGAAATCTCATTTAAACTGTTTTTCCTCCTTCCACAGACTTAGTTCTGGAATACAGGGCCCAGCTGAGAAAAGTCACTATGATGTTATTCCTGATTCTTCCGTCTCTTATCTTTTCTTTCTCTGAGACACTTCCTCAAAGGATCAGGCTTCCCATCATTTATGAATTCATGAAAATAAAGTACATGGGAATCACTGACCCATCAGTTTATCAGCATTTTGTTTTCAGCTGAGACTTTGTCTTCATGCGATTACCATTCAGTATACAGTAATTCAGTCACTGTGTCAGCCATTGTGTGAAAAAGTAGAGATTGTGAGTTATTTTGTTACTTTTCCTTAGCAGAGAAGAATTGATTGTGTGTTACTAATGGCCAAGCTCTGTGCTAAATGCTTTACCTGGAGCAACTTCTTAATCCTCCAGGCACTTATGGAGAAGGTCACAGACATTTAAGAGATGAAGGTACTGATACTTGGAGAACTTCAATAACTTGGCTAAGAGCACTCAACTGGTGATTAGCAGAGCTGGAATAATCATGTTGCCTAGAAAAACAGGAACAAGAGAAAGTAAGGAATAAACAAGGTGCAAAATGGATGTTAAAAGTTGATGCAAGAATACAGGTTTCTTCAAGAAACAGACTCTTAACTATAGAGAACAAACTGATGGTTACCAGAGGGGAGATGGGTGGGGCGGGGGGGGGGGGGGGGGGGGGTGGATGGGTTAAATAGGTAGTGGGGATTAAGGTGTGCACTTGTAATGAGCACTGGGTACTGTATGGAAGTGATGAATCACTATATTGTATACCTGAAACTATATTATACTGTTAACTAACTAGAATTTAAATAGAAATGTAAAGAAAGGATATAGGTTGCTTATGTATGGGAGATATATGGACTTTTACAGAACAAATTCCTGTATATCAAACACCAGTTTGGGGGGTGGTAAAGACAGAATGAAAAGAAAACTAACATTTATTTTGAGCAATGGTACTTTGCTTATCTGGCAGGTCCATCTAATTCCTTAGCAATAACTAAATAATTAGAAAAGGGGAATACAAGTTATAAGGAAGTTTGTGCTTTGCTGCATTCAAGGAATGCACCCCTACTTGTTGGCCTGCAGCGCATCCCACCCACAACTCTGTTTCAATGCATACGTATCGATTCTGATGTTCAGAAGAAAGAGCAAGAGGAACCCGTGCTTCTAAATATACTGGTTTGTTATCAATGTTAATTTCCAGTGGTTTCCGTATCTGTTGCACGGACTTCTGCCACTATTCTGATCCCTCTTAGCCAATCCCTCTGACTTTGGGTTCTAGAGATATCAGCCAAACCCTCCTTCTTGTTTCGGTCCGGCCCTTCATAGCCAGTATTTGTTGCTGTGTCCCACCAGCAGTCATGTATGTTTATGGATTGGTTCCTACTTCCTTCAGCTTGATCATAACCATGTTGAATTTGGCCAGGGGTATTGCATATCTGTTTGTTTTCCCTGTCTGGTGCCCCTGCCCTCTTTAGCTAACACAACCATTTGTTCCTTGTGGGAGAAGGCATTACAGCTTGGGGCAAGGCTGATGTTGCACTATTCATACCATATGCAATGCACTTGTTTCTGAAACAGGCTAGAGATTCAGGCTGGACCAAGTTCTCAGTGGGACATACAACGCTGAGCTCTCTGAAGAATTTCTCTTCCTTCCGAAGGAGTTCTTGGACAGCCAATGGCTTCTTGCTTATCAGTTACACAGGGTTGAGTAAATAGGAGACATCACTTGAAACCCTGATTCTATACAATCCTGAAGCCAGTAACATTGTGTTTACATCAGAATTTTTTTTAAACTTAGATTGAATAGAATTTTGTCAATTGCAGCTAAAGCACTTTTGGAATCACTGATCCATTGAAAACATGACTTTGATTACTTAGACTCTGGATTTTGTGTCCCTACCTAGATCCCTGATAGGTGCATGCCCATTTTAACCAACTGTACCCCTTATTTGTCCACATTTGCCTTGTTCTTTAGAACCCTCTGGCCTAAATAGACTTCTTGTTCTGGTATTTTCTGAAGCTGCATAAGCTGTCTTGCTGCATAAGATCTGATGTGGAAAAACTGTGTAAAAAAAAAAAGCCCATGAAGACCTCTACTGTGTATATTTTAACAATAGACTTTTTTAAATGGGAAACAAAGGTCCAACTTAACACCAGTGTAGTAAATAATGAATTAAAGAAATTAATATATAAATATTGATGCCAGGGTCCACTAGTAACAACTACTTAGGAACAAATCACGGGGATGATGTCAGAAGGGAGAAGATTCTTGGGAACAAAATAAATGCAAAAAGTCAATATCCACAATCAATAAAATAACTGGTTTAGAGTGAATAAGAAATAAAGAAAATGTATTGGAATGAAGAAATTGGCTACTATACATTACATTTTTTAAGGAATATTCTATACACTCAACTTGTGAAGAGGGACATGCTTATCAATCACACCCTTATTAAGATGCTCATATGGGGCATCAGTCCGTTAAGCATCTGACTTCGGCTCAGGCCATGATCTCATGGCTAGTGAGTTCAAGCCCCCTTCGGGGTCTTTGCTGTCAGTGGGGAGTTCGCTTCGGATCGTCCTCTGTTCCCATCTTTCTCTGCCCCTCCTCTACTCTCTCCCCCCTTCTCTCAAAAATAAATAAACATTAAAAAACAAGATGCTCAATACATGTTTGTTGAAGATGGCTTAGTGAAGAAACTTCAATGAATTTTCATAGGAACATATAGTACTATAAAGCAATTATTTTCTTTGTCTTTTATGCATTAATTATGCTTGCCTACTACCAACTTGAGGTAGAATATCTTTGTGGAAAGGTTATTGTTATTGTTGTTGTTATTATTATCATTATTATAATTATTGCGTTGCTTATGGAACAGCAAGCCACACAATTGAAAGGTAGCAATTGAAATCTTATGAAGGAGATTCAATCCTGTAGCAGATTGTCAATGCTGCTCAGAGGAGATCCGATGTTTCAGGGTAAAATCTTGTCAAAGGTCTAAATGTAGGGGGAAAATAAAAAAAGAGAGAGATGCCAAATCACTTCATATGAAGTTGGTGCTCAAGGGTAAGAGGTCTGGAGGATCAAGGTATAAAAAGTGTAAGATATTGAAAATCTACAGCATAAGGATGGTTGAATACAGGGAAAAGATTTTAAGCTTTCTAACAACTGAGGATAAAAAGTTGGCTGCGATCAATAAGGCAGTAATCAAGTAAGTTCTTTAGAATAAACATACTGTGATTATTTAAAAATAGAATTAACAGTATTGTGAAAAAAAATGCCAGAAAGAACAAAAAAGGTAACCGAGACACTCGGTTAAATACGAAGTAACTCAGGAAAAGGGCACACTTTGTTTACAAATACTCCCTCACGCTGTGGTTTTGCAATGTAATGTTTGAAAGGAAAAATAGCAGAAACCTGACCAAGATGCAGAGGTAGCTCTGATATGTGAAAACAGAATGAAACGTGGGTATTTCAAAGAATAAGTAATAGAAAAGTTTTATGTTTTTATATGGTGCATCAGAAATTTGAAGTATGTGAAGCTCTTGGAAAGCGAGCACTACCTAAATGCAAAACACTGTAGGTATTATTCTTGAAGTCCTTGTATGTCAAGACACCATGTCATACATACAGAACTGGTGTCTTGTTTTGCATATTTTTCCTTTTTTTTCCCCCTTTTGTTCGGGGTGGAGGAGTGGTATTTGAAAAAAATTTAAATGAATCAAATGAAGAATTAAAATGAATATAGTCCAAACCTGACTATATACTTTTGAGCATCACTGTTCAAAAACGGCGAAAAACGAGTGATCGAGAAAGACTTCAAAGGGAGTGAAAAACATAAAAAAGAAAAAAGTCAATGAGTAAAAGACATATATTACAATGATTATGATACATCGTATGCACCATTGGGTGAAAACTAAGAGCATACAGATTATATAGGTTATAGATTATAGAATGCCTCAGAAAATGTGGGATTGAATTTTTCAATGACCTGTGATCATATACATGAATATCTTGTATACTGCCTGTATTACATAATGGATCCCAGATAATACCTTTTCATCCACAGATGAATGTGTATTATACAACACTAAGAACATACAGATGTATTCAAATTGCAATACTGATTTGGAAGGTGAGGTGAATCATTCTATGAAGAACTGTAAACCAGTGGTACAAAAGTCCAAAAGAGAGGAGGGTAGGAGTAACAGTAAGGGAATATAGCAAAATTGTAAGGAGTGTATTTGAAAAGTATATTCAATATTACTTGCAATTTTTTATGTATGGTAGATAAAGTGATGTTTCATTTTTTTAAGTCAAACTAAAGAAAGGATGTGAGATTTTACTTTCATTGAAAGGGCGTGTTGAAAGGAAAAAAAAGTATTTAAATATCTCTTGCAAACCTACTTTTAGACAAGCACAATGATACAGGCAGGAGACACAAGATTTTTTTTAAAAATGGTATTTATCCTCCTGGAGCTTCTGGCTGTCTTAGTCTGATCAGGCTGCCATAATAAAGACCAGAGAGTGGGTGGCTGAAACAATAGAAATTTATTTCTCACGCTTCTGGATATAAGGCTGAAAAGCCCAAGGTCAAGATGCCAGCCAATTCGATTCTTGGTGAGAGCTTCTTCGTGGCTTGCAGACGGTCACCTTCCTCGCTGTGTCCTCACATGACCTGTCCTCTGTACACAAGCAGAGAGAGAGAAAGAGAGAGAGAGAGCAAGCTCTCTGGTGTTCTTCTTTATAAGGGCACTAAACCCATTGGACTAGGGCCCCACTCTCATGGGGACTAATTACATCCAAATACCATTATATCAGGCATTAGGGCTTCAGCATATGAATGGGGAGGTTACTGAAATCAGTCTCAGGGAGATAAAGATCACGAATTCACAGACTGGTGAATCTTCACCAAGTGGATAAAACAGCAAAAACTGCTAGGTCAAGAAATAAAATACTGCAAAGATCTCAGAAAACTGCAATGTGTCATTTCCAGTCCCAATCACACAGCGCATCCAAAGGCAGCCATTATTCTAGTGTCTAACAACATTAATTAGTTTTTAACGTAGTGTTGCCTGTTTTGAAAATTTATATAATAGAATTATAAATACATATTATTTTGTTTCTGGCTTTTCTTATTCACATAATAGCCTGAGATTTATCTATAAAATTGGCATAGTAATAGTTCATTGATTTTCATAGCTGTACAGGAGTCTATTGCGTGGAAATTGCACAATTTATGTACCCACTTTATTTTTCATGGTCATTCATTTCTTTCCTACTGTTTGACTTTTAAAAATAATGCAACTTGTGCGCATTTTTGTGTATATACTATGGGACACAGACATGCACATTTCTGATAGGTATATATCCAGGGGTGGGAACTGTTGGGTCATAGTGTATGTGAGTATTCAGGTTTGTAGATACCACCCCATAGTTTTCTAGAGTGCTGCTACAAACTTAAACCCCCCAAACAGTGTACGCAAGTCCCAATTGTACTACATCTTTGCCAAATACGGTGTTGCTAGTGTAATTCATGTTAGCCTGTTAGCCATTCTGCTACATGTTCAATAGTATCTAACTGTGATTTTAATTGCATTTTCCTGAATACTTTTTTTTTTTAATTTTTTTTTTCAACGTTTATTTATTTTTGGGACAGAGAGAGACAGAGCATGAACAGGGGAGGGGCAGAGAGAGAGGGAGACACAGAATCGGAAACAGACTCCAGGCTCCGAGCCATCAGCCCAGAGCCTGACGCGGGGCTCGAACTCCCGGACCGCGAGATCGGTGACCTGGCTGAAGTCGGACGCTTAACCGACTGCGCCACCCAGGCGCCCCTCCTGAATACTTTTTAATGTCTGGTTGTTTGTTTTGTTTTGTTTTTTGGCAATTTTTTTAATGTTTATTTCTGAGAGAGAGAGAGAGAGCGAGCATGAGCAGGGGAGGGGCCCAGAGAGAGACACACACAGAATCCGAAGCAGGTTCCAGGCTCTGAGCTGTCAGCATGGAGCCAGACACGGGGTTCAAACCCACGGACCGTGAGATCATGACCTGAGCTGAAGTCAGATGCTCAACTGACTGAGCCACCCAAGTGTGCCATGGTCAATTTTTCTATTTGGTTATCTGGGTATTGTTTTCTTATTTGTTTTTAGAAGTTCTTTATATATTCTGCATATACATAATTGTCAGTTAAATATGTTGCAAAATGTCCTTCTGCACTGTGGCTTATTTTTCACTGTCTTAATAGTAACTTTAATAAAGAGAACACCTTAATTTTAATAGATCTAAATTATCAATATTTTCCTTTATTGTTAGGAATAATTGTTTCCTATTTAACAAATATTTACACCACACCAAAGTCATAAATATGTTCCATATGTTATTTGCTGGCAGCTTTATGCTTATCTTTTATAGAAAAATAAAACTCAATAATAAATAATATAATCTACGTGGAATTGGTTTTTGTTCTGGGTATGAGAGAAAGTTAAAATTTAGTCTCTCAAAGGGATGTCCCAATGAATCAGCATCATTTATTGAATGGACCATCTTTTCCCCACTGCTCTTAAAGCATCCTCTTTTTGTGAGAAAGTGGCTTAATATATTTTGGGTTATTTTTGACACCCAAGTCTATGTCAATGGCCTATCTACCTATATTTCAAGCCATACCCCCACATTGTCTTAATCGCTGTGGCTTAGTAACAATTCTTACAATCTAGTACACCAAGTCTTCAAACTTTGTTCTGCTGGCAGTTTGTGTTGGCTATTGTTGCCTGTTTGTACTTCCAAATAAGTTTTAGAATTTTTTCAATTTCTATAAACTACACCTTATGAAATTTCCACTGCTATTGCAATGAATCTATGGATCAGTTTTGAGAAAACTGACATTTTCATTCATGAACATAATATGCCCTTCCTCATATTAAGGCTTTCTTTAATCTCACACAAATATTTTGTACTTTTATGAGTAAAACTTTTGTACAACTTTATGAGATTTATTAATAGGTATCCAATGGTTTTTGGTGCCATTGCAAATAATAACCATTTTTTAATTTCACTTTATAAGTGTTAATGGTTGATGTATAGAAATGCGATTGATTTTGTTTATTGACTTTGTATCCAAACACCATTTTACATTTAGATATTAATCCCAATAATCCCTCCATATATTCCTTGGGATTTTCTACATTCATACAATTAAATCTGGAAAAGACATTTTTGTTTTTTCCTTTTGAATTCACATGTCATTGTTTTTCATGTTACATTGCACTGTCTACAATCTTAAGTACATATTTGAATAGAGGTAGTGATAGAGGATATATTTATCCTTTTCTTGGTTTTAGATGGAAATCTTACCATAAGTATTCTTTGCAGGTACCATTTATGGAAAAGAAATTTTTTTCCATTCCTGCTTTACTAATAGTTTTGGGGACCGTTGTCTTTTTCTGATCTTTTGAGATAATCACATAATTATTATTCTTTATTGTTATTGTGATGCATGACCTACCTACCCACTTCAGCATTCTTAGAATGACCCCAAGGTTATAATGTATTTTGTGTTCTATACATCACTGGATTTGATTTACTTTGTTTTTTTTAAGGACTTAAGAGAAATTGATGTATCTTTTCCCATTCTTGTAAAAAAATTACTGACCTTGTAAAACAAATTGGAAATTGCTCCCTCTTTGCTTTTCTCTGGAATAGTTCACACACAATTATGTTACTTCTAAATGATTTGCAGAATTTACTATTGAACCAAACACAGTCTGCTTTTCTAAGCAGACAGCTCTTATTTGGAAATTTGACGAATTTAATAGATATAGGATCATTGCTTTCACATTTTCAGTTGTGTTTTGGTATATTTTCAGGGTTTCTTTACTGGGGAGACTTTGTCTATTGTTAGCGGTTTCTGTTTTTTCATTTCTGATAGGCTAATAATTTATTCTCTCTTCCACACCTTCTTGGTCAGGTTAACAAGTTTACTATCAGTTTTATTGATATTTTCATAGAACCAATTTAGATGTTCTTCATCTTCTCTGTATCGTTTTTTTCTGTATTATTAATTTTCACTATTGTCATTTCCTTCTTTCTATTACTTTTGTGTTTAATCTGCTGCTTTCTCCTTGACATGAATGATTTTATAATATTGATATTACTTTTTCTAAGATAATCATTTTGTTATTATAGCAAAATATGTGCAATGTGTTGCAACTGAATATGTCTTTAGCTGCATCCTACTCGTTTTTGTAAATCAGTTTCATTATCAATCAGATCGAAGTATTTCTAATCTACATTTTGATTTCTTCTTTGATCCATAAGCTATGAGCAAGTTTTTTGCATAATTTTAAAACTTTTGGCAATACTCTGATTAACTTTGTTATTGATTTTTGGATTAATTTTACTATAGAAAGAACACATTCTATACAATTTCCATTCTTTGATATTTGTTATGACTTGCTTTATTGTGCAATATATTGTAAATTTTGATAAGTATCCCATACACATTTGAAAACAATGTATATTGTATGGTTGTGAGTGAATTAGATAGAAATATAGATTAGATAAATAGATGATAGACAAATAGCAAATATTAATTAGGTTGTTTGTAATTGCATGGTTCAATTCTTTGTTTCTTATTTACTGATGGAAATATTTGTTCTGTCAGTTAATGATAGAGGCATTAAAATGAATATTTATAAAGCTCTTTTAACTTTATCAGTTTGGACTTTAAACTGATTAAAGTATATTAAACTATACTGTATGTTTCATAAAATTCATACTTATTATTTCCTCTTCAAGTTTTTCCTTTATTATTATGAAATATCCCTTTTTATCTCAAATAATACTTCTTACTTTATTATCTATTTTGTCTGGTATTTGTATAGCTCCACCTGCTTTCTTCTAGTTAGTGTTTGCATGGTAGGTCTTTTTTGCAACTTTTTACTTTCAGTTTTTTCTGTATATTTATATTTATAAGATATACAATACATTTACATTTATATTTATATTGACATTTATATTTTATTTATATATTCATTTATAGCACTTTTAAGTGCATTAAGGTCACCCCTTCCATGTTCCTAAATCTAGTTTGATTATTTCTGCCTTTTAGAATGGGGGTTGGGAAACCTTTCTATACAAGGTCAGAGTGTAAATATTTTAGACTCTGTGGGTTACATCTAGTGTGTATGGCAATTCCTCAACACTGCTATTGCCATGCAAAAGCAGACATAGATAATTCGTAAATGAATGAATGTGGCTGTATTCCAATAAAACTTTATAAAAAATCGGTAGCAAGTCTATTTCAGCCTATGGAGTGTAATTTTCAAACCCTGTTTTATCTGATAAAATCTAACATCTAATTTCTTTCTTCTTTGTTCTCCTTCTGATACATTTTTCTCTTTTTTTTCCTTTAATTGATTAAGGATTTTTTTCATCCAGTTTTTACACTGTACATCCTTTTACTATTCTTTAAATGACTGCTGGAAATCATAATATGCATTCTTTAGATTTATTATGATCTTATGTAAATTTGCTCTGTGTTACTTCTCAGACATTCTTAGAACTCCCTTTATCACTTTTTGCTTCTTGTGTTGCTTCTTGTCATATATTAATTCTATATATTTTTCTCCATAAGACATAATTATTATGTTTATGCATCCACAATTCAGATTTAATCACATTTCTCATTCCATATCTCTTCTCTACATTCATTTATAAAATTACAAACTTCCATATTGGAAACATATTTTTTTGCCCAAATAACTTTCTTTCATTTTGAGTGCACATTACATTGTTGGAAATGAAGGAGAGGGGTAGTATTTGATACTGAAAATTAGTTTCTGTTTTTTGTTTGTTTGTTTGTTTGTTTGTTTTGGTCATTAATCTAAAATCATAAGAGCTACTTCTGTTAATTTTCCCTCTCTTTAGAATCATTATCTCTCAATTTCTGGTTATTGATGGCTTCAAAGAGATTTTTTATTTGATTTGATTTGATTAAAATGTTCATTTATTTTTGAGAGAGAGAGACAGAGACAGAGCGTGAGCAGGGGAGGGGCAGAGAGAGAGGGAGACAGAATCTGAAGCAGGCTCCAGCCTCTAAGCTGTCAGCACAGAGCCTGATGTGGGGCTCGAACTCACAGACTGTGAGATCATGACCTGAGCCGAAGTCGGATGCTTAACCAACTGAGACACCCAGGTGCCCAAGAGATTTTCTATTTTAAATTTTGCTCAAATTTTATATATCCTCCCTATATTATATTATATATTATATTGTACATATTTTTTCTAGGACAGTGATCTGCAACAAGCTCATGCGATATAACCAAAATAATTTTTTTCCTCTTTGTATGTTCATATAATTCCTTTTTTTCCCATTAAACACAGGGGAAAGGATATTCACAGCAACATATTCTTCCCTATGTCCTAAAAACACTGAAATTAGCGAAAGAGAACATACATTTTAGGTTATTTCTTTTTTTTTGTTTTTTCATACCAGCAGGATCTTGGAATCTTATTTATGTTTAGGTTTGCAGTTTTCGTGTAAACTCTCCTGATCCTCTCCTATTATAATCTTTTAGATTGATATGCATTAAAGTTCTCTTCCCACAGTCACGCCCATTCAAATCAGCAGGCACCATGACCATATATCTTTTTAATGGGTTACTGAATTGTGTATTTGGCCACTTAGTCATAATTTCAAATGCCTGTAACTTCACTTTGCAAGACAAACCAAATTACCTCCCCCATAGTTTATCAGAATAAGCCCACGTTTTATGCTAGGAAGTCTTTCAACCACAAGACAGTAAGAAATAACTCTTCTCAGGGCACCTCCGACTTTGGCTCAGGTCATGATCTTGTGGTTCCAGAATTCAAGCCCCCCTGTCAGGCTCTGTGCTGACAGCTCAGAGCCTGGAGCCTGGTTTGGATTCTGTGACTCCCTCTCTCTCTGCCCCTCCCCTGCTCTCTCTCTCTCTCTCTCTCTCTCTCAAAAATAATAAATAAACATTTAAAAATGTTAAAGGTGAGTACTTTCATTAAAAAAAAAAAGAAATAACTCTTTTCTACGTCTCATGCTTTCCATAAAGTACCTTGATATATTTTTTATCTAACGACACATTTTTAATTTTTTTTAACGTTTATTTATTTTTGAAAGGGAGAGACGGAGCGTGAGCAGGGGAGGGGCAGAGAGAGGGAGACACAGAATCTGAACCAGGCTTCAGGCGCTGAGCTGTAAGCACAGAGCCCTACGCGGGGCTGGAACCCATGAACTGAGAGATCATGACCTCAGCCAAAGTCGAGAGCTCAACCAACTGAGCTACCCAGATGCCCCATCGAGACATTTTTATACCCAAGATACTTATTTCTTAGCTATGTTATTTCTCTTGTGTTACTTTTTAATTGCAAAATCTTATTGCCATGAAAATTTCCTTCTTATATGGTAAAAAAAAGAGAGATAATAAATTTCTTTGTAATTTTCATCTCATCATTTAATATAATTTTAAAATCACCTATGATAAATTTTATCCAAAAAATTAAATAAAAATTTAAATAAATAAAAGGAAATAAAATAGGACATTGCACGAATGCTATTATCTTTCCTACAAATATCCAATGTCCTTTACCAATGTTTATGTAGTAAATGTGTAAACAGAGGCACAAGCAAGACGATTTAACTTGCTTAGGGCCCTGTAAGGCAGGCAATGTAATATAGTTAGTGCCCGAATCAATCAGTTTATCTGTTAATCAATGTGTTTTGTGCTCAACCTTGGTTGGAGCAGAGAATCTTAACCAGGAGGGTAGATCAGATTCTTCTGGGATAGTTTTTTAAAAAATGCATTGAGGGTCCTAACCTCTAAGGTACAGCAATTTGAAAAATATGGATTATTAAAGAGCTTTACAAATGATTGGGATGCACAGTCTTACTTGAGAAACACGCTTTAGCCATTGGAGGATAAAGAATAAATGGGCATTGACTCAGTGAGGTTGAAAAAAAAAAAAAAAAGAAACATTTAAAAATATATAAAATAACGTGTAATTAAAAATTGAATTTTCTGGCACAGTGTGAGTTAGAAAAACTTCATTAGGAAGATTAAAATTGATCTGTACCTTCAAGATTTGCAGAGCTGTTAGGAATATATGGAAGGGGGAAAAAATGAGCAAGAGCACAGAGGTAGAAATAATCATTGTTTGGGAATCAGCACAAAGATTAAGACAGTAGCCTCAAAGTGGAAACAGTTTCTGTCTTATTACCTGCTTTATACACAATAGAATCACCTGTTGAACAAATGTGAATAAATGAGTGAACCAATCAATTTATCAAGAATAAGTGTGGCATATTCTTGTGATGGAATAGTGGGAAATAGTTATGCATAATGGATGACCTTCAAAGCCAGCGAAGGGGTCAAAACAGGGACCAATAAATTAAAAAATTATATATTTGAGTTAGATTCATTACAAGATTGCAGACAACGTGCACTAGAAGGATTCCAAACTTGAAGACAATCCAGCTAAAAATGTGTTCCAGCAATGCAGGTGTGTAATAATCAAGGCCTTGCATTATTTTCATAAAATGAATATGAAGCATACCTAGCAAATAAAGAAGGCATGTGCAGTGTTAAAATAAATCCTTCAAAGTAGATGTCAAAGATTATAGAACATGATTCGATTGTTCAGTTTAACACTGCATGTTAATTACTGAGATGATCTGTTGCCCTTATATTGCACTTGTCCTCCAAGTCATCAGTATCCTACTGCCCTTCTTTATGCTCTCATACCAATCCTGTTGTTCTTGAACTTTTTCTCCTTAAATGTATTTAGCCCAAACCATTAAATGCTAGAAAATTCTGGTTGCTGGAATTTTGATTATAATTGGCTATATTCTATTTGCATGACATTTAAAAATCTCAATTTGGACTAGAGTATTTTAGAATTGATTCACCCTAGAGTGAAGATGGAAGAGTGAAATGGAAACATCAAAGCTTTAAAAAAAGAAAAAAAAAGACAAGAGATGACCACATTCTTACATATACATTTTAGTGTAGAAGATAGTTTAGGTAAATGCCAGAAATTATGGTCTCTTATTTAAAACTATTTTTTGAAAAGTCTGAACAATATTTCACTTTTGTCTTCAGTTGTCATATTTTATAGACCGTTACTTTCTTTACCTGTGCCTTATTAGCTTTTCATAAAAACTCCAACTTAGCAATATGATTTAATGTGTGTGTTTTCAGGAATACAGGTATTTCATAAACTGAGACTATGTGAAATAAAGACCATAGAGTTATGCAGTATTTATAGTATACAGAATTAAATCTAAGTGTCTGAAGCTAAAATACCATAATTAGCAGAACTTTAATTGCTGGGATTGTAAAAGAAAGAAAAGAAATCTAAGCTACAGGATATCCTCAGCTCCACAATTACCTGAAGCATGACTGAAGACATTCTAAGAGGAGAAAACAACATCTAAGTCCATCTCCATAGATAATTAGATATTCAAGGCAGTCACATTTACTCTTTCAGGCCAACGGGGATGATGCAACTAATTCGAGGAATTATTGTCCATCCTAATGGACTAATGGGTGGGTGGGGGGGTAGGATATGTTTCCTCCACTTTGTATTGCCAGGAAGTTTTAGCTACAGTGCAAATCTACTCAGCAGAACAGAAAACTTGTATCATTATGGTTTAGGTAGGCTGGAAGCAACAAGAAGAATTTTTTCTGAGGGCAAAAAAGTGATGTCAAATGTAAAATTACTGCTGAATTTAATGAGCTGAGATGGCCTTAGAAAGGGGAAATTAAGAGTTTCCAATGGACCAAAGCAACATCTACCTCTACAAAGTTGAACTATATCAGTGTTCACAGAGTGTGCTCCCCTCCATCACCACTCACCATTATGCTTGTTTTGACACCATCCACGGATTAAACGATTGACCTTTGAAAACCGATAGTTATTTAAAAGCTGAGGTTGCTTTCCTACTAATGCCAATTTACCGAGTCTCAGATGAGATGGGGGGGGAAATGGCTTTGCGTGTAATAGCTACATTAGCTTGAACGTTTGCATGTTTGTGTCTGAGGATAGGCATCTATCAAGGATTCAAACCAAAGTGGAACAAGAAGAGTATTTAAATCATGCATGGATCTTAGAGACAGAGAGAGACATCTACTGGTCCATTTATTACCAATCCTAAGCACCTCCCCCTCCACTGTAATTAATGTAACGTTTTCTCTCTTTACAGCTGACAGCCAAGAGCATAATTAGAGTCTAATACAACATGGAAAAGTCACAAATGCAAAGTGGAATAAACAGTAAACAGTGAGGGAGGCGAGGATTCGGGAGTGTGATGGCTGGGTAATGCCTTAGATAAACTGTGTGCACATTGACACTGTCACGCTCTCGGCAGCCCCAAGTGTGCTGGTAGCCTGGTGCAGACAGACAGCTCGAATTAATCCCAAGAGGAGCGCATGACAGGCGAGTGAAGCAGACAATTAGAATGAAGGAGGAAATTGGAAATGGCAAAGGTGTGAACATATGTCAAATTACAACTAAATGATAAATTACAATTCTGTCATTGGAATAAGCGGTAATTAAGAAAGATTTCAGCTCTCCCTCTTGAAAAAAAAAAAATGAGAGAAAATCACATCCCCCCCCACCCCCAGTTTAGATTTGTCTGCTGAATTGTTTCCATCTCACACATGGGGCCGGATCTTCCTGACTTTGGGGCTGCATTATTTGTGTACATTAAGGATGATTCTTTTCTTTCCTCTTCCCCATTTTCCAGACTGGCAGAATGATAGTGTCAAAATGAACAGGAAGCTGATAGTATCTGATATAAAAACCTGCACTGAGGTTTAAAAAAAAAAAAAAATGAGGCTTGCTGCTGAATCTGCTGCCGTGCTCTAATTATTTTAAACAAGCACTGCACAGTCCAGCTGACAATTAGGAAAGTCTGCTTTATGGCTTGGGGGATTCGTATGAAACCTCATAATCACTGTATACACGTCCTTTTCGTTTAGACAGTAATGAATGTGGGTGGGGTTTCTTGGCAGTTTTCGGCCACTTAACCACAATTTAAAACAGCTGTGTAATTATCATGAGTTTTTGAATCCAACATCCAATTCCAATTTAGAGTTTGTAACACCTGTGGTTTGTTACCAGCGCTAAGACCAAGGCAGGGGAATGACAGAAGCAAAAATGCAGTGCTGGCAAAAGCAGCCGGGGAGATGGCTCATTGTCCCACGGGGCCTCTACGTGCCAACACACAGCTGAGGAAGAAATCGTCACAAAGGCAACTCTCACATATAAATATGAGGAGCGGTGTGCAAGGAGATGTTCTTCAGCACAGTCGAGTCAGCGTAGACTAGTCTTCAACTCCCCAAAAAAGCAGACATGTGCGAGAGTGATAGAACCCTTGCAAACTCTATAAAAAAGGGGGGGAGATAACATGGCAGTGGGAAGGGCCATACAGGTCCTGAACCCAAGGTGATGATCTTTGATTATTTAGCACATCTCAAAACAGATGGAATTTCATTTGATGATCTATTTTCCTATTATTTTGTGAGTCCCTGTGCGTTAATTTTAGAAATGCAACAGTGACAATAATAGTAATAGGAATTTTCATGAAGATTTGGATTGAAATAAAATTTCTTAACATGTAAGCAAAACATCCACCACATGTTATTCTAATATTTATAAGATAAGCTAACTCTAAATTTTCTGTGCATTATTTATGCTTTTGAAAATGCTTATAACATCAAATAGCTATAGTTCTCCCTTCATAGAACAATGATTAAGTATTATAATCTAGTGTCTAAAAAAGAAGATTGAAATAATGAAAGCTCCCGTTAGAACATATGCAAATATTTACATCATTTCTTTTTCACCCTCCTGCTAGGGCAAAAAAGGAAACAAATATCCAAAAAGCTAAATAAAATTCTCCAACAGAGAGGTCAGAGGCTCCAGTGATCTTCCGGAATAAATCAATTTCTGGCTGCTGTGGCCAGATATTGTAGTTCAAGGCCTTGAAAGCTTAATTGGGGAAATATGTTAAAAGTTAAAGGGACAGAGTCATGTTAATTACACGAGGTTTTTCTTGTAGAAAATCTTCCCAGCACAATCCCACCCTCCCTCTTTCTTAGGGGTATGATCCTACACCACACTTCTATAATTTGACAAGGTTTATTTTAAAAGCAATTTATTTGTAGTCATGTATATGCTTCATAAGCAATAGAGCCTAATGCATTCATTTATTATATTCTTACTACAGTTTGGGTTAAGAAGCCTCTGACACTGTGGCAGAATTTCAGAAGGGTTTAAATATGGAACAAATTAGGGGCTGGGTTTCAATTCTCCCTTCTTTTGAAAAGTAAGGGGTGAGAAAAAAAAATGAATTATAATTGTTGCTCCAATTCTGTTTCCTTCTAGAAATAGAAGTTCTCTTATGGCAACATGAATATAGGAGAGTAGCCAGAAAAAATCTTGGACTTTTACTCCAATCAGAGGAAAGTGTTCATAAAATATAATCTGGCAAAAATGTCATTAAATGTTTATCATAAACAAACTAACTAATTAATAATCTATAATAATAAAAACTGAATGGATAATGATGTCAGTCTTCATATTTGTACTTTGTAAATACAGAGAAAAGCAAATATGAATATTAGAAGTCATTTTCCAACCATTTAACGTTCGACATTTAATTTGTATTTAAGATACATTTTTTCATGTCTGTTAAAGCTAAAAAACTTAGAAGTTAACGGTAGAGTACAAACTCCTTCCATGAAATAATGTGGTATATAAAGTTAGTTTCTGAAGATTATGTTTTCCTAATAGCAGGTTAAATCCTCATTTTGGTCACATCTGTTAACTTTCCAAAAAGAAGACTTTCTTTAATAACCATAGGGGGCTATGGAAATTATTTTGTTGGCAAAGGAGATTATCATCCTACATGTTGATTTAATATATACCTTCCATGTGGATGTAATATTGGAGAATATTTTTTTGAAGATTCTCAACCTATGGTACACATAAAATTGGGGTGGGCACAGAAATCTGCATTTTGGACAAGCCTCCCACATAACTTTCATGCAAGCTTGGACTCTGACACAAAGCTTCCATGTTGCTTTGGCCAAGGAAAGTTGTTAACGCGAGTGGATACCAGAACAAGATAGCTGGAAACAGAGACCAGTCTTCTGACCTCTTGTCAACCTCTTTTATGAAAGTATACTGAAATTATATTATTGAACAGATTACTGATATGTAAATTAAAGTGACCAAGCTATGCTCCTAATTTCTATCTTTAATTATATGCTTATAATTAGGAAAATTTGACAATGATGATTAACCTAAGTGCATTATTTTCACTATAGATTTCAATGCCAGGGCTTTACCAGTTTAGAAACAGATATAAAGAGTCATAAGCACAGTGCTAACTGTAGTCTATATGGAATACTGAAGAGGAGTGACATATGGAATCATGGAAGGAAATTTTACTGAGAATTAGGTCAAGAGTATCTATCGTTCATAATATATTCATTCAAATACACGATTTTCCTAAAATATTAAGCCTCTTTAATTTTTAAACTTTCCCTGTACAAATTTTGGTGCAGTTGCATTTTTAACAGTTATACATTCAGGTAATGACACTTCAAATGTAAATGCACCCTGAATACATGTTGAGTGTCATGGTGAAATATTATTCAGTGGCCAATAACCAATGACATAAACAAGGTTTAAACATTCCTTAAGTCTAATCCTGGGATATCTGACTAGAGTCTTATTTAAAAATTAAAAAGTATGCGACATAATACAAAAATATATATATACATATATTAGTCTCTGCCCCTGGATTCTGGCACAGAGCTCCTAAAATTCTTATGATTTTCTAAGTGATGAAAGCACTAGGGACATTTTTGTTCTAATGTTTGTTCTTTGACCCTGGTTCCTGACATAGTTCCTAAATCCCTTGGAATTTGCTGGATGATGCCCGCATCTTTTGTTCTAATGCACTGACTCTTGGTGGGTTTCTGGATGGAGGCTAATCACCAGAAATACCAAGCCATAATGAGAAGCTTAGAATTTTCAGCCCTCCCCGCCCCCTATTTTCCAGGGAGGGCAAAAGGGCTGGAAATGGAGTTAATGACCTATTATGCCTATATGATGAAGGCTGCATTAAAGAAATCCCAAAAGCATAGGGTTCAGAGAGCTCCTGGTTTGATAAACATACGGAGATGCCAGGAGAGTGGCATGCCCAGTGAGGGCATGGAAACTTTTTGCCCCTTCTCACATAACTTTCCCTATGCATCTCTGCCATGTGGATGATCGACTGTATCCTTTATCAGATCCTTTTATAACAAACTGATAAATAGTAAACAAATTTTTTCCTGAGTTCTGTGAACCACTCTGAGAGGTAATCAAATTCAAAAAAGGAGTTCTTACAACCTCCAATCTATGAGCAGTCAGTCAGAAGTCCAGGTAACAACCCAAACTTGTGATTGATATTTGAAGCGGGGGGTGGAGGGGGCAGTCTTATGGGGCTCAGAATAAGACTCCACAGTACTTACTGACAAATAAGTGTCAAATCCCATAGGTTAAGGGCTCGGTCCTAGGTAGATAGTGTCTGAATTGAGTTAAATTGTAGGACACTGACCTGGTATTGCAGAATTGGTTGGTGTGGGAAACACACACACACACCTGGTGTCAGAATTGTTGTAAGTGTGGCAGTCACGTGAGAGTAAAAATAAACACAGGAGAAGTATATGTTTTCTAATCAGAAAGGTTGATGAATTTCCACTTCCAGTCTTCATGGAATAACTAGTATCAAATTTGTTCTCTCACCAAAAGGAAAAACGTATAAAACTGGGGAAAAAAATATCTACAGAGACTATTTGCAGGCATTAAACAATAGGCAATACGAGACTGTGAACTTTGAGGTAATTATTGCAATTACCCTGGCTTCTGTCTGAAGGGATTTTATCGTTTCATTGTACGGAGTTGTTTAGCTCAAACCGAGTAACAATTTTGTTGAGCTGCAGATCCAGAGATGAGAAGTCAAGGCAGCTGAAGTGGCTGGAATTTTCAGAGCAGAGTACAAGATAAGAAGGAGCAGCATACAGTTAGAGAACAGAGAGAGTTCAAACTATGGGCCTCGTCTAAAGGCTGGTTTACGTATGCACAGAATAAGACTCCGCAGTACTTACTGACAATCACTCAATATTAGGTTAACCACTGAATGATGACACCGTGAGTTATAAGCAGCCTAAGAGACCTTGCTGAGCACCTTGACTGTTCGGTAGAGATCTGGGGAGTCCATACATTAGGCATAAGAAAAATACCTAGAATGAATTTCAAACTGATTTAGAGCCACCAAAATAAATAATAAGCCAAGACTGACAGAACAAAAAAGATGTTCCAGTAATCTAACTGCCTGCCATAATAAAACTGAACACGATTTCAATAAAAAGGCATATTCTAGAGAAGGGTTGAGTAAGTCATGCCCCACAGGCATGCCACCTGGTGTTTAAAATAATGTTTGTCGGAACCCAGCCATGCCCCTTTGTTTACATATTTTTTGTTGCTTCTTTCCCAACACAACAGCAGAGTTAGCTAATTATGGCAGAGATTGCCTAGAAACAACTTAAAATATTTAGTGAGTGGGACTTTAAGAAAATGTGTGCCAATCACAGATCTAGACTCACTATAGTTTATTATCATAATGTCTAAAGTAAACTAAAAATTCACTAAATATGCAAATGTGCAAGAATACGAGTAGCCCCTGAGATAACCCAAAGATTGGATTAGTCATTAAAAAGTTTTAAAGTAATTATTATAGATATGTACCAAAGCTTATAGGAAAATGTTGTCATAGATAAATAAAAAGTATAAAAAAGAGTCAAATGAAAATTCTCATACCAAAAAGGACAATATCTGAAATGACATATCCACTAGGTAGACTTAACAGAAGATGGAAACCTGAGGAAGACAGAATTACTGAGCTTAAAGACAGAAGAGTAGAAATTCACCAGTATGGGGAAAAAACAGATTTAGAAAAACAACTAAGAAAGCTTGAGGAACCCCAGGGACTAGCAGTCTAACATACGTGTTATTCAAATCCCAAAGGGAATTGAGAAAACAGAGCAGAAAACAATGGTTATGAGTTTCTCAAATCTTTGGGAAAAAAAAAAAAGAAAAGAAAACATCAGTTTGTGGATCCAAGGACCTCTGCAAAACCTAAGCAAGATAAATACCTGGCCCACCACATGTAGGAAAATTATACTGGAGATAAAGAGGAAAACCACAAAAGTAGTCATGGGAAAAAGAAACATATTACATAAAAAGTAACAGTAATATAAAAAATAGCACACTTTTGACTAGACACAATAGAAAATGGAAGACAATGAAAGAAGAACTTTTGAGTACTGAAATGAAAAATAATTTTGAGACCATATTTTACATCAAGCAAAATATTCTTTAAAAAATCAGGTCAAATTTTCACATCAACAAAAGCCGAGAGCGTCAGTCACTAGGAGAGCTGCACTGTTGCAAATATAAAGGAAAATATTCAGGTTAAAAGGAAACCACACTTGATGCAATTTGGATCTACAGGAAGGAATAAAGAACACTGAGAATTGTGAATATCTGGGGAATATAAAATATTATCTTTTTTTAAGATTTTATTTTTAAGTAATGTCTACACCCAACATGGAACTCGAAACTATAACCCTGAGATCAAGAGTAGCATGCTCCACCAACTGAGTGAGCCAGGCTGCCCTAAAATATTCTCTTTTCAGGTTTAATTCTGTACAAAGACAACTGATTGTTTAGTGTTTATAGCATTGCATTTTTTTAAAAACTAATGATCTCTTTTTTAAGTTTTTAAATTTTTTTAGTAATCTCTATACCAACTGGGGCTTTAACTCATGACTCTGAGATAAAAAGTCACATGCTCTTCCAACTGAGCCCCAGAAGCCCCATATTGCATTTTGATATTAGTAAAATACATAGACACGTGACAGTCAAAGGATGAAGGATAAATGAAATCATAATTCATATTGTCATACAGTATATAAAAATATAATAAAATATTCTGAAGAATATCACAGAATACTGTGATAAATTAGTGTTTTAATTTCTAGGGTAAATGTAAAATGATAATGCAAAAATAAAAGAGAAAAGAGAAATTAAAATGGAAACCTGGAAAGATTTTATTAACTGAAAAGAAGACAGGAAGTGTGGAATTGAAAAAAAAAGTCAAATGGAAAACTAGGAAAGAATTAGCAAGAAAATAGACTTGAATCCAAACAGATGAGCAATTATATTAAATATAAATGGATTACAGCCCACAACTGAAAGGCAAAAATTGTCAGAATAAATATTTTTACAAGATCCAACTGTGCTTTTTTTCATAAGAAATGAAGCTTAAACACAAATGCATAGATAGGTTGGAAGTAAAATGGTGGAAATATACCATGCAGTTAATAAGCAAAGGAAAAACTAGAGTTGCTAAATGAATACAATGTAAAATAATCTTTATTACCAAGGGACTAGAAAACATCTCATTAAAAATCAATCCATAAGACAGAACATAACATTTCTAATTGTGTACGAAACAAGTGACAGTGCTTTAAAATGCATAAAAAGAAAAAAAATGACAGAACTAAATGGAGAAATATACAAATATTCAAACATAGTTGCAGTATTTAACACTATTGGCTTTGTAACTGATAGAACAAGTTAAACAGCATTGTTAACAATGTTGAAAATTTGGACACCAAAACATTGACTTAATTGATGTTTTGAAACATTACAATCAATGACTACGGAATGCATATATATGTATATATATTGTTTATATATGTATATTTATATATGTATATATATATGTTGTTTTTTAACTTATTTATTTAAATTCAAGTTAGTTAACATATAGTGAGTGTAGTATTGGTTTCAGGAGTAGAACCCAGTGATTCATCACTTACTTATAACACACAGTGATCATCCCAAAAAGGTGCCTCCTTAATGCCCATCACTGATTTAGCCCATCCCCCCACATATTTTCAAATGAGTATGGAATGTTCTAGCTGGTAGACACTGTGCTGGGTCATGGAACAAACATCGGTAAATTTCAACACATTGAAATCCTGCAAATATGTCCTTTATACATAATAGAATTAAATTAGAAACAAGTAACAACAAGGTATTCGAAAAAACTCCAATATTTAGAAATTAAACCACATAGTAATGAGTAAGATGAATCAAAGAAGTAATCCAAAAACTCATTCCCCTCAAGATCAAGAAAAGACCAGGAGTTTTGTTTTGCCACTCCCAATTCAACATGCAGGTCCTAACAATGTAAAAATGCAAGAAAAACAAATAAAAGTCATAAATACTGGAAAAGAAAAAGTTAAACTTTTTATTCACACACAACATGATTATTGCAGAAAACGTTATACGTTACATTCCTAGGAAATGCTACAAACCATAAAAAAATACTGCTAGAGCTAGTAAGTAAGTTTTGCAAGGTTGGAAGTACAAGAACAATATTTCAAACTCAATTGTCTTTGAAAATTTCAATTTTAAATTTTGATTTCTTATAGAATCAAAAGATAGGTATGTATAACCCCTACACTGAAAATCTTGTGAGACCCAAACTAATGGAGAGATATACCAATTTTATGAATTGCAGACTTAATATTGTTAACATATCAGTTTTCTCTAAATTGATTTATAGATTAAATTAATCTCCATCAAAATCCCAAAAACTCTGTGTGTGTGTGTGTATGTGTACGTGCATGTGTGTGTGTGTGTGTGTGCGTGTGTGTAAACTGACAGTTATTTCTAAGATACCCAGGGAAATGCAAAGTTCCTAATATAGCCAGGAAAATCTTGAAAAGAAGAACAAAGTTGGAGTACACCCACTGTCTAATTTCAAGTCTTATTACAAAACTACAGTTATCAACCAACATGATACTGATGTGACAACATATAACTAGATCAACTGAATAGAATATAAAGAACAGAATTAGATTCACAAATATAGAATTAGATTCACAAGGTCTCAAGGTAATTCAATGAGAAAAGGAAAGTCTTTTCAACAAATGATGGAATAAAATAGATTAACATATTGAAAAGAATGAGCATCCACACCTACCTCATCCCATAGACAAAAATTAATTTAAGGTATCATAAGCCTAAATAAAAAAGCTAAGACCTGTAGGAGAATATCTTTGTGATCTGGGTATAGACAGAGATTTCTTAAATAGAACAAAAAAAAACTTACTATAAATGAAACATAGATAAAATGGACCTCATCAAAAATTAAAACATCTCATTAAAAAAATAACTTACAAAAAATAAAATATTTACAAAATACAAACTTGGCAAGAGGTTTGTGTCCAGAATATATAACAAATTTTACAAATCAATAATAAAAATACAAACCACCAATTAAAAAATAGAAAACTGATCTTGAACTCACATTTTGAAACAGAAGAGATATGAATGGCTATTAGTACATGAGAAAGATGCTCAAGGTCATTAGTTGTCATTAATTAAAACCAAAATGAGGGGTACCTGGGTGGCTCAGTTGGTTGAGCATCCGACTTAGGCTCAGGTCATGATCTCACGGTTTGTGAGTTAAAGCCCCGCATCAGGCTCTGTGCTAACAGCTCAGAGCCTGAAGCCTGCTTCAGATTCTGTGTCTCCCTCTCTCTCTGCCCCTCCCATGCTCATGCTCTGCCTCTCTCTGTCTCTCAATAAGAAATAAATGTGAAAAAAAAAATAAAAAAAAAACAAAACAAGATGAGATACTATTCCACATTCACTAGATTGACCAATATCAAAGTAGACTGACAAACTAATGTTTGTGAGACGATAGAGCTACTGAAACTCCATCGATTCATTGATTCTAGGAATGTGAAAACTGGTGTTTTCTTATATAGTTAAAACACGTACCTACTTCATTACCCAGAAATGCCACTCCTGAATAATTACCCAAAAGAAGTGATAATGTGTACTCATGAGAAGACTTAGAATGTTTAGAATAGCTTCATTTACACTATTAGGAAACTAAAAAAAATAACCAATATCTATCATAGAAGTATAAAAAAATAAAATGTGGTATGTTCCTATGTTGGAAGTTAGTAATTAAAAAGTACTACTGATAAAGTGTACTGATATGTACAAAATCATTTATGTATTTCAAAAATATTATGTTTCACATGAGAAGTCCCCCTCCCTCCAAAAAAATTGCATGCTTTTTGATTCTAATTTTTAGAAGTCCAAAACTTATCTGTGATGTTAGAAAACAAAACCTTTGAGATAAGGGTGCAAATTAAATGGGATGGGACATCTGTGAACTGGATGATACAAATGTTTACCTCGGTTGGAATGGTAGTCACAGAAATGTATGTTTGTAAAACCTGATTGAATCTTACCCTCAAGATCTATGCATTTCACTGTATATTAATTTTACCTCAAATTATAAAAAACCCTGAATGGGGCCATTGTTAATTAGAAAGTCTCTGTCACATAGATAAAATAGATAATGAGTCTATTTCTTCCTGGAGTTTTAAACGTTTCCCTGAATGCAATCAGGCACTTTGGATGAAGCAATTAACTCTTTCTGGTTACTGAGTGCTGGTCAATAAATTGCTGTTGATTTGTTCTTCTCTATCACATGGATGCAGGATTATGCTCGCCCAACAGTTAACAAGACTGTGGCTATTATGAACATAGCAATAAGATATCATTTCACATAGTAACAATCATAACACCTAAGAGTTCACACAGAATCCTGTTTAAATAAATGCAATTACAATATCAACTTTTTAAAAATAACAAACTACATTAACACCTTCGCCATATCACTCATCTTGCTTTTTCTGATGTATCAAATATGTACACCAGAAACATCACTGTACAAGTGATATTTATAAAATAAATAAAAGGTATCTTGTTTGACAAGAAAATTCTCTACAGCATCTTCACTGAAATGAATCTATACATGATGGTTATCTTGATTAAGATTTCACTTGTTTTTCTCTCCTTACTAGAACACGGCATAGACTATTGACCATTAATTGAATGAAATTAAATCATATTGTAATAAGAGAGAAGTAAATATAAATATAAGAAAGGAAGAGGGAAGGAGAAGAGGCAGGTAGATATTTACCAAAAGTTCTGAAAGTGGTCAATGTTTGCTTTTAAGACATTTTCACTTAGGTCTTCTCAGAATTGCAATAAATGAAGAAATGGTACTAGCTGGTTTGTGAAGAGCTCAGTTAAAGCATTAAAACTGACTACTGTGCCATAAATTGCTGCAGTTATTTATCAATACTGTTTTGCCTAATTGACTTAGCAATAGCTATACATGCAGCGACTTGACAGAGATTCAAGGACTATATTCATACCAACCGACCGGAAACCAAATACTTTTTAGCCTCTACCTGTGTCCATGTTATGTAGCATAAGTCAAGAAGTATCCTTGCTACTCTCCTGTGAAAAATAATCTAATTCTTGCACGTGCTGCTAAACACAATATTAAAAGAATACTTGTTAAAGTGTAATAAGAATCTTTAAAAAAAGATAAAGATGCATCAAATACACCTATGGCAGAAAGATGTAATAGTATTTTTTTGAGAAATAGTTGAAGTCTTAAAAAATGCATATTTAAGACAATTTACAGATCATTATTGTTTGTTATTACCAAACAAAATTTAAATTATATCTTCAATAAGCAATAGAGTTCAACAAGACAGTAACATTTTTTTATTTTAAAGAGTTCTGAATTAAAACATAGCAATTTTAATATTTCTTTGAGCTACTTAAAGTAGAAATATACCTACACAAAATATACCTTCCCATATCTTTCTCCTTAATTAACTGACTTTATTTTTTAGATCAGTTTTAGTGTGCAGAAAACTTAAGCAGAAAGTACACAGATTTTGATACAACCTCTCACCCACTCCCCCAAAACAGTTTCCTAGTTATTAACATCTTGCATTAGTGTGGTACATCTCTTATTCTTGATGAACTAATGTTGTACATTATCATTAACTAATGCCCATAGTTTACCTTAAGGTTCATTTTTCATGTACTACAGTTCTATCAATTATGACACACACACATCTTATGTATCCACCATTACAGTATCATACATAACAGTTTCACTGACCTAAAAATCCCCTATACTCCACTTATCTCTCTCCTCTTCATCCTTCTACCCTAAGCCCTGGCAGCCACTAAACTTTTCTCTCTCTCTATCGGTTTTCATTTCCAGAATATTAAGAATCATATGGCATGTAGCATTTTCAGACTGGCTTCTTTCATTTAGCAATATGCATTTAAATTTCCTCCTTTTTTTTTGTAGTTTAGTAGCTCATTTCTTTCTATCACTGAATAATATTCCACTTCATAGATGTCCTACAGCTTACTCACTCACCTATTTAAGGACATATTCTAATTTTTGGCAATTATAAAAAAGTTATTATAACATTCATGCTTAGGTTTTTGTGTGGACATACATTTTCAACTTAACTGGGTGAGTACCAAGGAGTATGATTGCTGGATCATATAGTAAGGCCATCTTCAACTGTATAAAAAGATGCCAGTCTTTCAAAGTGGCTGCACCATTTTGCAATCCTACCAAAGATGAATTTAGAGTTCTTTTGTTCCACATTGTAGCCAGCATTCGGTGTTGTCAGTGTTTTGATTTTAGCCATCCTACTAGGTCTTTAGTGGTATCTCATTGATGTTTTATTTTACATCTCCCTAATGACATAGGATATTGAGCATCTTATCATATATTTGTCCTCCGTATATCTTCTCTGATGAGGTGTCTGTTCAGAACTTTTGCCCAATTATTAGTTCAGTTGATTGATTTCTTATTGTTGATTTCTTAATGTTCTTTGTATATTTTATACACCAATTCTTTATCAGACATGTGTCTTTCAAATATATTCTCCTAATCTGTGGCTTGTCTCTTTATTTTCTCAGTGTCTCCCACAGTTTCACAAAGCAAAGTTTTTAATTTTAATAAAGTCTAACTTATTAATTTCTTCCTTCATGGATCAAACATTTGACATTGTATCTAAAACTCATTGTTAAACCCAAGGTCACATAGGTTTTCTTTTATAGTTTTATAGTTTTGATTTTTTAGTTTAAGTCTTTGATCCATTTTAAGTTAATTTTTGTACAAGGTATAAGATCAGTGTTTAGATTCATTGTTTTGCATGTTTGTGTCCAGTTGTCCCAGAGCCTTTCCTTGAAAAGACTGTCCTTGCTCAGTGGAATTGGCTTTGTCAAAAATCAGTTGACTACATTTGTGTGGGTCTAATTCTTTTTTTTTAATGCTTTATTTTTGAGAGAGAGAGAGAGAGAATGAGAGCAGGGGAGGGGCAGAGAGGGAGATACAGAATCTGAAGCAGGCTCCAAGATCTGAACTGTCAGCACAGATCCCGATGCAGGGCTCAAACCCATGAACCCCGAGATCATGACCTGAGCTGAAGTCAGATGCTTAACTGACTGAGCCACCCAGGCACTCCTGTGTGGGTCTAATTCTGAGCTCTCTTTCCTGTTCCACTGATCTATTTGTCTATTCTTTCACCAATGCCACACTGTTTTAATTGCTATAACTTCATAGTAAGCTTTGAAGTTTAGTCCTGAAGCCTTGTTGGTCCTCTTTGATACTATGTTGGCTGTTTTGGGTCTTTTGCCTTTCCATATTAACTTCAGAATAGTTTGTCAATATCTACAGAGTAACTTTCTGGGGTTGTGATCAGGCTTGCTTTGGATGTATTGATCAAATTGAAAATAACTGATATCTTAATATGATTGGGTCTTTCTGTCCATGAACATAGAATATCTCTGCATTTTTTCTCTGATTTCCTTCATAACAGTTCTGTCATTTACCTCAATTGTATCTTATACATATTTTCTTAGATTTAAACTAAAGTATTTATTTTTATGCTGATGTAAATTGTGTTGTATTTTTCATTTCAAATGGCAATTGTTCATTTCTGGTACATAAAAAAGCAATTGACTTTTATATACTAACCTTGTGTCCTGCAACCTTGCTATTATCACTTATTAATTCCAGGAGTTTCTGTGTTAATTCTTTCAGATTTTCTACATAGACAATCATATAATCTGCAAACAAAGACTGTTCCCCTCTATTCCTCGTTTACTAAGGACTTTTATCATTAATGGCTATTGGATTTTGTCAAATGATTTTTCTGCCTCTATTGTTATGACCATGTGATTTCTTGTTTTTAGCCTGTTGATGTAATTGGTTACATTAATTAATTTTCAGTAGCTAAACTAACCTTGTTTACCTTCAATAAATCCCATTTGGTGGTTATGTATAATCCTTTTTTACAAATTATTTGATTTAATTTGCCAATATCTTGTTGAGGATTTTTGCATCTGTGTTTCATGAGAGCTATTTGTCTGTAGTTTTGTTGGGTTTGTTTGATTGATTGATTGTTTTTCTTGTAATGTTTTTGTCTGGTTTTGGTGTTAGGGTAATGCTGGCCTCATATTATGAGTTAGGAAGTATTCCTCTGCTTCTATCCTTTGAAAGAGATTGTAGAAAATTGCTATAACTTCTTCCTTAAATGTTTGGTAGAATTCACCAGTGAACCCATCTGGGCCTGATACTCTCTGCTTTGGAAGGTTATTAATCATTAAATTTATTTCTTTAATATGTATACAGATATATTTTTTTCTAGTGTGAGTTTCAGCAGATTGTCTTAATTTTGTAAAATTCTCAGTTATTGTTGCTTCAAAAGCTTCTACCCTTTTCTCACTTTCTTCTCCTGCTAACATATGCTAAACCTCTGTAACTATATCACCATTTTTGGATATTCTGTTCCTTTTTTTTCTGTTTCTTTTTGCTTTTCAGTTTGGGAAATTTCTATTGACATATATTCACGCTCACTAATTCTATATACATGCTTGTTCCTCCAGTTTGTGGGTAGAAGTTTGCCCTGTGACCTCAATTCTCTGGTGGCTCTAAGAAGAGTTGTTAATTTTAACTTGCTTTTTTTCTTATTGCAAGGAAAGAATGATTACTTCCAAACTTTTTGTATATTGGACAAGAAATCCGAAGTCACTACACGTCGTTTACTTTTTTTAACTTTTCTGCGGTATATTTGGCAAATAATATTGTAAGATACATAAGGTACGATGATTCAATAGACAAACACATTGTGAAAGGAATCCCGTAATAGAATTAATGAACATATCCATCACCTCACGTGTTTTACCTTTGTGTGTATGTATCAGAGAATACTGAAGCTCTACTCTCCTAGAAAATTTCAATTATACAATACAGTGTTATTAACTACACTGTTGTTGATCCAAAATGAACAAACCTTTTTAAATTTTAAAGAGAAGGAATAAATATTCTATTTAAGCCAGATTAGGACAGCTGCTTTGGATACCCAACTTTCTTTTTTTTTTTTTTTTAAACGTTTTTATTTATTTTTGAGACAGAGAGAGACAGAGCATGAACGGGGGAGGGTCAGAGAGAGAGAGGGAGACACAGAATCAGAAACAGGCTCCAGGCTCCGAGCTGTCAGCACAGAGCCTGACGCGGGGCTTGAACTCACGAACCACGAGATCATGACCTGAGCGGAAGTCGGACGCTTAACCGACCAAGCCACCCAGGCGCCCCTGGATACCCAACTTTCACAAAGAAGAGACTGCTCCAGGGAAGGAACATTTAGTGCAGGGTATATATGGTTTTTACATAAAGAATTACAAACCACTGTGGTGAAGGACATTCCAGAAAGTTACAGATTTTATCTTATGATTGTAGTACATGAGAAGCTATATGACTTTGAGCTTATGGAAGCAGGGAGGTTTTTTTGTGTTTGTTTGTTTGTTTTTCTCCTCTCTATGTTTAGAAGGCTCCTTTTTGGTTATTTTTTTTTAACAAAGCAGACATACAATGTCTGTGGCAGATATAGGCCCGTACTTTGAGGTTTTGCAGAATCATTTTGAGTTTGGTAAATATTAAAGCATAGTTTCTCTGGGAGCCCAGGAGCAGGGCCCACAAATGTCACAAGTTGAAAATTTTCTTTATTACTCTACATGTTATATGTTAGATCTTCAGACATTACATTCATCTTAAAATTGAAAGTTTATATCCTTTTACCAACCTCTCCCTATTTCTCCTTCCCCCAGCCCCTGGCACCCAGCATTTTACTTTCTTTTTCTATGAGTCTGACTTTATTTATTTTTTAATTTCTACCTATAAATGATACCATGTAAGATAGTCTATGCCTGGATCATTTCACATAGCATAATGCCCTTCAGATTCATCCATGTCGTTACATAATGGCAGATTTTCCTTCATTTGTAAGGCTGAATAATATACCATGGTGTGTGTGTGTGTGTGTGTGTGTGAGTGTGTGTGTGTGTGTGTATACATATATGTATGTATATGTATCCATCTATCCATCGATGGACACTTAGGGTGTTTCCATTCCTAGGCTACTGTGAATAATGCTATGTGAACAGGAGAGCATTGGTATCTCTTCGAAATAATGATTTCCTTTCCTTTGGATACGTACTCAGAAGTGGGATTTCTCTATTGTACAGCTGTATTTTTAATATCTTTAGAAACCTCCATACTGTCTCCATAGTGACAGTAGTAGTTTACATTCTCACCAAAAGCACACAAGCATTCCCCTTTCCCCAGGTCCTCAGCAGCATTTATTTATCTCTTGTCTTTTTGATAAGAATAACTCTAACAAGAGAAAGGTGATATCTAATCGTGGTTTTGATTTGTATCTTTTAATAATTAGTGATGTTGAAGATCTTAGCATGTACTTGTTGGTCATTTGTATGTCTTTAAGAACATTCCTAGATCAAAAATAACCTTGATAATTCTACCAAATAGTAATTTTAATTAGACGTGTTCTAATGTTTAAGAGCTTTGGCCCTTAGTTCTGGATTTGAAACTCAGTTCTCACACTGTAATAGTTGTGACACATATTGGATTGCTGAGAGAGAAAGAAAGAGGGAGAATTCTTTCTCCCATAAACAGACAGCTTAGACAGCTTATTTCTCTTTCATGTAAAAGTCTGGGTAAGCTGTCCTGGTCTGGCCTTGTGGCCTGATACTGTTTGGCTCTCAGTTCCTTGGTTAATGTTGCTTTGTTCCACTAAGCGCAGAGCTTTCAAACATGTGGCAAGTTCCAGTCTCTTTAAAGATAAGACCCACAAATTGCAAAGAACATGCTTTAGCTCAACGCTATTAAAACATGTATTATCATGGCTATAACTAACTGCAAGAGACAACGGGAAATGCAATCCCTTGCTGGATTCAAACCCTGTATCTAACTTAAACGTAAGGATTTTTTATTACTAAAAGGATAAAGGGGAGAATGGATATTGAGGAACAACTAGCAGTCTTCAAAGCACCACTTGTTTATTGTGTGACCATAAGTACAGCATTTAATCTCTAGACTGTTTCCTCATCTGTAGAACAGGAATTCTGATCACACACCACCGAGTTTTACCCAACGCTGACTAGGTGTCAGGCAATGGGTTATTATTGCCAAACCATGTTGGTTATTATTATTGATTTCTATTCTTTGTTTGAAGAACAGCTAATAGGAGCCTCAGCGGAAATTTCCCTCCATATTCCACTACTAATATAAGGTCAAACGTTTTCCCAGGAGATGTTTCAAGATTTCCGAGTTCAAGATTTTGCCACAGGGTACATGGATGATATTTCTATAGCTTTAAAAAGAGAGACTTTATAGTAGATTAAGTGTCCGACTCTTGGTTTCAGCTCAAGTCATGACTCAGACTTGTGACATGGAGTCCCACGTCAGGCTCTGTGCTGACAGCAAGGTGCCTGCTTGGGATTCTCTCTCTCTCTGCCCCTCCCCTGCTCATGCTCTCTCCCTCTTTCAAAATAAATAAACTTCAAGAATAAAAATAAAAATAAAAAAAGAGCCTTTAGCCGAGAATTGTACTTACTAACAATTTAAATTGACACCACTGTTTCTGCCGATTGCTATTAGCTAAAATACTTTCATTCATATTTTTAAAAATGAATCTATATGCTCTTCTTTTTTTGCCTACAATTTAAAAATAATAGCACTTAGATCTAGCCTCTCTCACTTTCTCACTTGTTTCTAGCAAAATATTTGTGTATAGCCATCAAATAATCCCTATGCCAAAAATTTACACTAATTTAACTCAATATTTAAAAAATTAACATATGACCAAACTATGGAAGATGAAGCTATAATATTTACATATTTAAAAATTTTGGGGGCACCTGGGTGGCTTAGTCGGTTGAGCGTCCAATTTCATCTCAGATCATGATCTCATGGTTTGTGGGTTCAAGCCCCACAGTAGTCTCTGGGCTGACAGCTCAGAGCCTGGAGCCTGCTTCGGATTCTGTGTTTCCCTCTCTCTCTGCCTCTCCCCAGCTTGTGCGCTCGCTCTCTCTCTCTCTCTCTCTCTCTCTCAAAAGTAAATAAACATTTAAAAAAACAAATAAATAAAATAAAATTTCAATGTAGCATTGAGATCAGGTAAATCACAATTTCAGAAAGCATATTTAGCCTATAGAAACAGGTTTTCTTTCTTTGGGAAATTATAATCACGTTTAATTACTATATTAATTTTATTATCATATTTAACATTTGGATGGTCCACTAAAAATATGCCAGATATTGAAAATGCAATTTGAGTAATGACTATTAGAATTATCCCCATACAAGCCTCAAATCACAACAATATCCTGTCTTCAGTGACAACAATTCACTTACAAACATTCCCTGCACTCTGACAGGATTCATTATCCTAACTTCAACAACAGTAACAGGTCCATATTAGATGACATCACTGTACATAATATGAGCCATCTTTGTACATTGTCTCAGGCATTTGCGGTTATATCGAAAAGTATATTGAGGTTACATTGTGAAAAGTAAATCTATTAAATAAACCACAATTGATACACACTTGAATTTGTACTTATAATTTCCAGCCTAATTCAGAAAGCAATTTTTTTTTTTCCTGGAAAGACTCTTCCTCTCCTCTCTGTCCATCATCCGTTTTCTAGAGACGCCAATGGATGAACTTAAAATAAAACCCAACACAGCAGCTTGTTTTACATCTCAAACTTAGAAAACAAACTATTACGTCAAGTGAGAAACATAAAAGGAAAAATATTATCACTTCTAGGTTATAAATAAGCTAATGTATAACTGTGGCAAATTGTGTACCTTCTTTATTTTAATTTGCTGCAAAATGCCTTATCTAGTACAGTAACCATTCTGCTTACAGTTGAAGAAAACTCCGTACCTGATATTGACCTTTTCAAGAAACCAAGGACAATCTTTTTCACAGATTAAAAGACCATAAAAGTGCTAGTTCTGCCATTGCCAGAAGCACTAACTGAACCTCTAAAGAGAATTGTTTGCCAAAAGGAAAACAAAATGGATCTAGACAAGTTTCTCTAATATGCACCATCCTTAACAAGGGAGCTAGAAAAGAAAGCATATCAAATCAGCTATTAGGTAGGATGAATTAACAAGAATGGCCTGGTGTGTTCTGAGTCAGGCAATGTTGCATTATGGTTTTACCTTAAAAAAAAAATGTCTTATGTGTAGTCAGCAGGACTCTGGCCTTTTAACTTTTCACATGCTTCTCCAGTTAAGCAGCTCTGCTCTACACTCAAATAGCTGTCCACAGCTGCTGCAAATTGATTTATCCCCAGATAATGGCTGCAGTTGATGACCAAAATGTCACTATGAAACTCTGTTGCAATTTAGGGTGTATTTGGCCTAACAGAACCTGATGTTAACCCTATTTTTAAATGTATTCACATCTGCACAAATTCTTAAAGGAATGTTCAGGTTGTATTTAATATTCAACTTATTTTTTTCACCTGAGAGTGGTTGGAGATTTTTTTTTCCTTGTAGCAAAGCTTATGGCATAGCCCTCAAAGATTGTAGAAGCCACAAGAAGGACACCATGGTGTCTAGAGCTGAAAACATCCAGGTATAGATAATGCCAGCGGTAGATTTTTGCAGAGAACACCAATTCAAATCACATTTGAGATCTAGCAGCATCACAGAGGTCCTCATGGTACCAGTAAAATAGGTTAATCAGAATGAATCCAGACTGAAGCAAAACAAAACAAATTATGCTTTAAACCACCTTTCAACATTGTAAATATATTATAGACCCATGTGTACAAGAGGTGCTTGGTGGTGGAAATCTATGAACAAAATATTATGTTTTTGAACGTATGAACATATATGTTATTATTTTCATTATTCATAAGGTGGAATGCTTTTGGTTCAGGTTGATCTCACTATATGGGTCTTAAGGAATCTTTACTAAAGCGATTTTTCTTGTATACACAATCATGTGCAAAGTGGAATCAAATTGATTAAAATGTTATCACTCAGACCATTTCAGGTCTCAAGGAACTTGCTCATGAGCTATTCACAGATGACTGATTTGAGCCCGATGAGGACTTTCTAAGTAAGATGTAACCTGTAACTGAGGATATTAATCCAACTTGGTGGGAGGGAAATTCAATATAGACTTCAAAATCTCTCAGTGAGAGTTTTCAATAACATATTTACTGCAGTTTCCTGCTTCTAACTATTATACTATTACTACCACTTAAATCCACAAGATTGCCAAGCAATATTTAGTGTAACATGCATTAAAGAAAAGTATTATGTCTGATCCATATGTGTAAACCAACATTTTTTTATTTCTAGGTGTCCCTAAATGGTGGTTTCTGGGCACCCCTAAAATATTACTGGCTGACCCAGTTTTATACATAAATTGAATTCAACCACTTTTAAGGCTGAATTAATTTTTATCAGAAAGATTGCTTTTGTCCAGGATCTTCTCTTTTTTTTTTCATACATGCATGTTCATAGTCTTCAAAAAATCAGAATTGGGGTATCATCAAAACATTCTACTGCAGAAAAATGGTGGCAATTCTCTAAAAGCTCTGCATTAATTATTTCAGAACTATTTAATGTACACTGTTGCTATATAGAGAATGTCTCAAATATAAGATGAATGACTTACCAGCTGATAAGATCTATGGAAATTCCTAATACCCCTAATAGTAAAAAATAACCACCAGGCTTCAGTCATTTCAGTAAATAAAAAATGTAAAAGGCAGGTGTAAATGAAAGAAATATCTGCAATGATAGATGTAAAGTAGAGAGAAAATTAGGTCACTAAATAGAGACACATATAATAAATCATTTGATGCCATATGTAAAAGAGTGTTCGGGGTTTACTGAAAAATCATTTTTAAATGGAAAGTTCATATACAAAGCATTAGTTTTAATCTGTGAAAAATAAGTGATTCTGTCATAATTAACACATTTACATGAAGAGCATATCATAAGTCATTCCATCTGTTCATGACAATATTAACAAATATCCTGTGCATTGAATTACAGACTCTGTATCACAGAGAAAAAAGGCATAGAGAGGTTACAATTCTGAAATAAATGGTCATCTCTAAGAATCAGCCACATTTCAAAACATTGACAGTTGGACATAAGAAACTCACACACACGGGGGAAGAAAGGATTTCTATAGATAATCTAGAGGTGTGTTTGTTATTACTCCCAGAGAGCTTGGAGGCCACAAAGAATTGGTTGTGATTCAATCTGGTAATTGCTTTGTTTGAATTTCAATATGTTGAGAAGTAAATCACTGTATGTTTTGTTTTACCAGGAACGTCTTTCTTTACCCTCTGAATTGTAAACTAACGTGAACCTCTTAACAATGAGTGATCAACAACACCTTTTACAGAAAGATAATGCATTTAACTTTTAAAGTAATTAATTGATTTTACTCTATAAAGATAATTTCACTTCATTTTGGAAGCCAATTCACTAAAATTAGGAACTTGGTAAAATTTTATTATAGGAATCGAATAAGTAAAAACAAACAAAAAACAATGGTTTTAATGTTTAACTTGGAATTATATTATTTCTTTCCTTACCCAAGTAATGTTTAATTGAAGTGGAAGGAACTTTGCCTATGAAAAACAATAAAATCTCTAACTGTGTTTTGTCATACTGTTTTTTCCTCCTCTTGGTTATAAAAGGGCAGGACTAGAAAAATCCCTTGTTTCCTGTTCATTTAACAAACATATTCACCTACAAAATGACTCCATCCCCCCTCTCTCCCATTTGTGTTTCCCAAGACTGCAGAGTTCATGCACATGTGCATCGACACCTGAGAGTGACAGGGGCTGATGTGTGTCTTCTTGTGGACGCGTGCTCATGGTCATGAGGGAATGGATGTGTAATGCTGTGCTGATACCAGCCAAGTAATATAATGTGGTGCCGTTAGGAACATTATTCATAGTTGATGAACACATACCTTTTCTAGTGAAACACATACATTTCAGAAAGAAATGCATAGATCATTTACTGAAGCACATTTATTATAGCAAAATGTGTACCTCAACTAATGAAACACATAGATCATAGAGTAAAATGATTATACTTATATTGAGAAGATTTAACCATTTATGGATGTTTTGGGGACAAAACAGTTTCTGTTAGCAGGCCCAAACTGAATTTACAAATAACAAACTAAACATTTCTGTGGGTTAATTTTTTATTATTATTTTATATTTCACCTGCCATTAAAAATAAAGGAATTCTATGTGTGTCTTTCGCGCCACGGTTTCTTCGACAATTTCTTATTGTACAATTAACAGGACATGTATCTTTTAGCATCCTATAGTGTTGTGTTAACAAGGGCTAAACATGAGTAAATGTGAGAAATTGAAATATGATGTTTAGGGAAGGCAGAGGATATTTGGGGGTGTCAATTTATTGCTCCCCTTCAAATAAAATTTAGCACTTGCATCTTGACACAATTGTATTCCAGGACCAACAGCACATCTTGACACAATCTACCTTTATCTGCGGTAACAAATGCCAAGAAAAGCCAGAAATAGGATGTGAGTCAGTGCCCCTGCCCCTCCAGGGTCAGCAATAAACTATCAATTCCCACTGTATAAATTCAGTTAGCTCTGGCTCTCTATTGCCCTGAGGAATAGAGTGGGTCAAACACTTTGTTTATGACTAAGGAATCCCTCAGTACACCGGGCTTTGACCATAACCCTAACTCACCAGTGCTACGAATGGATGTGAATTCCAGGCCCTTGCTTTAGTGAGAACATAATTCATGTGGATGAACATTGCACTGAAAAACTTTGTGAGATTGATCTGATTTGTATCATTGTTCTATATTGTGTGTGAAAGTCTGTCTTCTCCCGGGCTTCTGTTAAAGCCTGGCAGAATGGCCTCTACCAGCTTCTGACTTTCCTTTAAAAAGCCAACTAAGTTAAAGAATTCTCTTCTCCCATTTTGCTTCTCTTTCATCCTATTAATACATGCGCGAACAAAGGTACAGAGAAGTAAAGGGGAAAGAAAAAACAAAGTCAAATGTGAAAAATGATCCCCAAGGGAAGGTAAGCAAAGTCTTTATATATGCATAACTTAAAATAAATGTTTTTGTTCTTCGTTATTTAATGCAATGAATCAATCCAAATTTCAATTGCGTATCTACATTTAGAGCAAGCCAATCTTAATTTCATCTCTTTCTTTTTAGGATCTTCTTGAAATTCAAGACAATCTTCATTGTAGAGCAAGTCATTGCCCTTTTGATATTTGTAGCTGACTTTAGAACTGCCATCCGTCCCCAACATTGACTTGAAAACTCAGCTACAGAGATTCACACTACATTTGAAAGTTTTACTTTTGGGTATACTTATAGTGCCTTATCATTCAATATTGCATTTGCTGTTTGTTTGTTGTTTAGTCCCCTTCTCTCATAGTGGGCAACCTTGATTCCTTGGGAACAGGAGGTGTAGGAGATAAAATTGGATTAAATGGAATATTCAGCATAACGCACAATGGATTTTTCACGAGTTACTCCACTTTTCCTCAAGTTATAGGAGCTCATTTCATTATTCAGTGAACCCTCCAGTGACCCTGGGATTTCACTATATAATTTATGTTTCCTGATACAATTCAACAGTGTAATCTTATGATTTATGTGCTTCATTTATAATTTGATCATCTCAGTATAATGCATGTTTTTGTACATGATTTATGTACTTTATCCCATAATATATGTGTTTCCCTGTATGATATATGTATTCATCAGCCATGTATTATGGCCTCGGTGGCACATTCCTAGAAAAGAAGGTAGAATACCCCAGCCTGAGGGTAAGTCCCGAGGTTAATTGCAATCAATTCACCTTCCACACAATTACACTTTCATCTGCAGGAGCTTGTGAAGTGAGCATGCTTAACATGGCAGCAGCAGGGAAGCAAATGTGCCAGTTTCTTTTTCCCCCAGATCCAAGAAAAAGCGAATTTCAGCAGCAGATTAGGGAAGGAGAGTCCCTCATTTCAGCTGTCTCTGAAAAAAAAAATTCAGGCGTTATTAATCACATTTCCATCTCCCTGATGTACCCCATTTCAAGCTATAACAAACGCACTTTTACAGAAAGTCTGGCAACAAATAAACTTTCAGTATGAAGAATCAGTTTTTAAAAATAATTATTATTTAAAGATCATATTGGAACAACTCATAGAAAGTGCTCCACAAGGTATCTTTTCAAAAGAATTTTCATGAAATTCATTCATTCAACAAACATCACTGAGTTCTAACTCTATCAGGCATTTTCACATTGACTTGTCTGTTCATTTATTCAACAAATACGTATTAAGCACTAGATTTGCTCCAGGCAAGTATAAAACAGGTCAAAAGCCCTGTCTTCATAAAGTTTGCATTCTCTGGGGAAAGGCATACCACAAACAAAATGAGTAAGCAAAGCAAATAATACAGAAGTTTAGAATATGACATGTGTCATGCACCAAAATAAAGCATGCAATAAGAGTTCCTAATTGGGATGGAAATAGTTTTAAAATTAAATAAAGTACTTGATTAAAATATTATCGAGAATGAGACATTTGGACAAACACTGGAAGGAGATGAGGGAAACAGCTGGGTGTGTGTCTCAGGAAACAGTATATGCAAGGAGACCATGAGGCTTCAATGACCTGGTCTGATCGGGAAAGAATAAGGGCCATGTGACCATAAGGGAATGAGCAAGAAGGAAAATGGGGAAGACGTGTTTAGGCAGGTGTCAGTTAACAAAAAAGAGCACACAGGACCTTGTAGACCATTGTATGTATTTTGCAGTTTACTCTGGGCAAGTGGGGGGACTGGTAAGGAAAACAGAGGAATAATATGAGCTGATTTCTGTTGTGAAAGGATTGTTCTGGGTGCCATGCCAACATGTCTGTAGGCAAGAAAGGAAGGGGGGGACAAGGGGGAAGTAGTTAGGGGCTATTGCAATAGTCCAGGCTACAGATGATAGAAGAATGGTTTATGGTTATAGAGGTGGAGGAGGAGAAACGTGGTGAGATTCTGGATATATTTTGAAGGTAAGCAGACAGAACTTTCTGGGGGATTAGATAGGGAGTATAAAAAAGTCAACTTATTTACAAGCAAATAAAGGAGAAGATTAAAGCAAATACTTGAGTATCTATGAATATATTTGCTTCACTTGTAAAATAAAAAAATGGATGTGCTACATGGTTATTCACGTGGAAAGTGATATTGCTAACTAGAGAATAACTGATCAAGTCATTTGGGTTCATCTTTCCTTTATACATACTCACACCATCTGAAATCATTTTCATGTTTCTGTTCAATTAGCATCAAATGCTTTACCTCCACCTAATCTGGATTTACTTTCCAAACAGATTGATTTTTTTAATTATTATTTTATGGTTATTTTTATTTTTTATTTTTTAAATGTTTATTTATTATTGAGAAAGAGAGGAGGGGGCAGAGAAAAAGAGAGAGAGAGAATCCCAAGTAGGCTCTCAGCATAGGGCCCAATGCAGGACTTGAACTCACAAACCATGAGATCATGACCTGAGCTGAAGTCAAGATTCAGACACTTAACTGTGCCCCTATTTTATGGTTATTTTTAATTCAAGAATACAAGTAAAAAAAATAGAATGTATAAAAATATAAGTTGAGTTATTGTGGTTTGTCTGGTAAATTAAAATTACTGAAATAACTCTGCCCATATTTTGTGCTTTTATCAACACATACCTCAAAAATCAATAACTCACAATACGAATAAGATTATATCCATTCTGCAACCACAGTACAATAATAAAAAGACATATAAAGGGAATTACGTTTTTCTACCTAAAGTAGAAAGATGTTTACTTAAGAAATTAAAAATATTTTCGATATATTTGTATATAAATGCTTCTTAAATAGCAACTGACATTTATTTTTTGACCAAGAAGTGAACCAAAACTAATACCTAATTGACATTTTCTTCTAAGTCAAATTTATTATCAGGCAAATTATAAATTCCACTGATGTCACTATTGATTCCTAAAACCTAAAGATAATATCAAAATCAAACATCTCCTAAGTCTGAAAAAGTTAATTCTATAAATGTTCCAAATCTAGACTCCAAATATGAAATTCTCATCTCCAGAAAAGCTATACTCATCATTTTAGTATCTATGAATAGATTTGAGAAAAGGAAAGGATGAGAAAAATCTTGGCCAATGTTTCACTAAGTTATAAAATTTAACAGAACATGTCTTGACTAAAAAAATCACTTATTAGAAAATAGCTTTTAAAAATCAGGGTCACTAATCACTGCTTTTTGAGGTATCCTTTACAATTATTGGTTCTTTGATTCAAATAAATCAATTTCCATGTTTCTAATGATTAAAACAGATTTCTTAAAATTTGGGGGCTGTGAATTTTAAAAGTGAAAAGTATGATTAATGAGATTCCAAGAGTATTTCCCAATGTTAAATAAGATATTCAAATCCAATTAAAAGCTGTCCAAAAGATGAGCATCATTTAAAAATAATTATTAAAGTTACATCAATTAGTATGTTACCAGGTAAAAATATATTAAAATACTTATTATTTCTCTATTTGTTTCCTTTTATTGCCCAAAATAAAATGTAATTTGAAAGGAGAGTTATATAACTTTTCTGTGTATGTGTGAAACCATTATGACTAAGGTTTTGAAGTGTCCTGGTTTTGCTGAATTTGGGGGTTTAATTTCTGGGGCCCAGGCCCTACTCTACCTTTCCTACATCACCTGGGGGCGCTTCTGCAACCCCTCTGCTTGTTTACCTGTAAAATAACAAAAAAACATAAAACAGAGTTTATACAGACAGGAAGTAGTTTAATGGGAAATCCCTGTGCTCCTTCACTGAAGAAGATAGTTAATAAATCTAAAAAGAAAGGGTCAAGGCATCCAAGCTTCCATTCAACAAATATAATTTGAGCATTTACTATTAATTACTGTGTTCACTTTTCAAGGGGTCCAAAACCGAATCCCTAATAATAAATAAGATTTGCATACTAGGGGATTTAGTTATTTTAAGACAGGATGTTAAGAGCTATGACATATGAATGAGGGTGCTGGACAGTATGAAATGAAGGCATTTAGTCAGCTTGATCATGTGGGAGTGAAAAGAAGACTTTCATGACACTTCCTGGAAACAGTGGCACTTGAAAGGAGCCGCAAGGATGTTAAGGGCCAGCTCAGAAGAAAGGAAGTGGGGTGCATTCTAGTAAAGGGAATTAAAGAGGCAAAGGCTCAGAGGTCATTAAAAAGCTAGAGCTTTAAATGCCTAAAGGATTGAACAGTTAGGAATTAACCTGGAAGGGTGGACAGATCAGATTCCAGAGGATTTGGATTTTATCCTGTGGGTCAGAGCTTTCCACCCCTTGTGCTGGGACACATGAGTGAGCTGTGAATAGGTTATACCTGTGATCCTGTCAGCTTCCAGGTGACAGGAGAGACCTGAGTTAGCCATAGCCTCAGCATGAGTCACCTCAGACCTTGAACTATTGTGCCCATTTTTCTCACTGTATTCTATAAAAATGATAATTTCCTGTAACAAGGTGACATGTAAAAGTTAGGAATCTCGCTGTAATGTTAGGCTTTAAATAGTTCCTGCCAAGAGGCAAATTTGTTTTAATCAGAGAGGTACTCTTCCCTACTAGCGGAGGACTAAATCCCTCCTGTTGCTGGAGAGAACACAGGGGCAGTAGAACACAGAGGCTGGCTGAGGATTCAGTCTGTGCCCAGGCACCCCGGGGGTGCAAGGCCACACAGCCAGCTCTGGGGTAATGAGGGAAGCTGGTGACCAGAATTCTACACAGCACATTGGAAGGAAGCAAAGCCTCCATGGCAGTGCCTCTGATAAGACCTGGGGATTTAATGAGGAACTTAGAACAAATATGTCTGCTGAGAGATAGGAATGAAGGAAATGAGATACCAAAGAACATCCCAGCACAGCTCAGCCTGGTTCACTCAGAAGAGGCCCCATATGACTCAGAGAGCTCAAGAAAAGGAGAAATCTAGATAAGCCAGGACAGAAACCCATTTCTCAGATCTCTCGAAGGGTTTCTTCCATTCTTTAGGGGTGAAGAAATCATGTATTTATAATACATTTAATCAATGTGGGTTCACAAATACTTTTATAGTATTTATAAGATGGGGCACCCAGGTGGCTCAGCCGATAAAGGGTTCCACTTCCTCTCAGGTCATGTTCTGTCTGTGGGTTCAGCCCTGCACCAGGCTGTCTGCTGACAGCTCAGAGCCTGGAGCCTGCTTCAGATTCTGTGTACCCCTCTCTCTCTCTGTCCCTCCCCCACTAGCACTCTGTCTCCCTTTCAAAAATAAATAAAACATTATAGTATTGATAAGGTTCCAAAGCTATTCTAAGTTTTTGTGGTTTTTTGTTTTATTTACACATCATAACAACCCAGTGAGGTAGGGCCAATAACGTCTGCAGTTATCCTGATTTTACAAATGAAGAAGCTAGGATACAGAGAGGTTAATTAAAAAAAAAAAAAAAAAAAAGTTCCAAGATCACACTGCTATGAAGTGTTAAGAGCTGTGATTCTACCCAAGTGTGGTTCCAGATTTTTACCAACTAAGCTCTATTCTCCTAGAATCCACCGACTACAGTCTGTGACTGTAACATGTTATGTTATAACAGAACATCATGACAACATCATATTTTATAGAATTTGACACACACACATGTTTAGGTGTACAGAATCTATATAGCTTTTGTTTTCCAGTATTGACTCCATCCTTTTTGCTCCCAACAATGAATTTTCTGCCTAGCAGTAGAGAAACCTTCCTAAAAAAATAATGATAATACTGATGATTCATGACCTTGCGGGAAACCTTTCAGGAGTCTCCCGTTGCCCTTAAAATAAAATCCACAGTTGCTGTGGTGGTTACAAGATAATCCCTGCCATCCCAACCTCCACCTCCAAGGGTCACAACACTCTTCTTATGACTCAAAGCCCTCCAGTTCACTTGTGTTCTTTCTCCTTGGGACTCTGGCGACGGGCTCTTCTTCTCATCCCCATCACTCCTCTAACACCTTTCCTCAGAGACCTATTCCTTGACCACTCTAAGGTAGATCCTTCCCAGACCTTTTGTGATGTCCTCTTGTTTTATTGCCTTCGAACTATTTATCAGTCTCTAAAACTATCTCTTTTTATTTGCTTACTTTTATTATTGTCTCCCATGTCCTGGTAGAATATTAACACAGTGAAGGCAGGCACTTTTCATGCTGTCCACTTCAATTTGAGGCATGTGGATGTCTGAAACAGTGTGACATTACCCAGACAACTGGTGCCCTGTATTTTTTTAATAAATACATAAATGGATTATCCAAGAAAATAGATTAGCTAAAAGCTTCCATTCAATCAGTGATAAAATTCTGTTTACCTTATGAAGAAAAAAAAATCACTCTAATGGCTAACATAAAATAAATGATTTATGAAATTTCCTAATCTTTAGAGAACTAATGTAACATAATTCAAAGAACTTTGAAGTCAAACAGACCTTCTTTGAATCTTGACATCCTTAATTACAAGCTACGAACTTGCGTAAATTATCTGATCCAGTTATGCCATAGTTTCCTCAAATTTAAAATTAGGATGGTCATAGCACTGTGTGTAGGTTAAATAAAATCACATGTATAAAACTCTCACCATAGAACCTGGTACTTAATACATCTTAACACTTATTACTATTATAAAGAAATTAAAAGCAAAATCCCCGTTTTCACATTGAATCAATGGGTAATAAATGAACACCCAGGACTGAAGATTTATTTCAAAATAAAGATAAATATATGCCATAGTAGTTCACTTATTTATTTATTATTTTGGTTAAGATAACAGGATAAAAAAGTGTTTTGCCACACTGTTACTTGACCCCTTCTCTGAAAATGTGGGATGGAAATAAAAACCAGTTGCTTAATTTCAAATAATAAGTTTTAAAATCTAACCAAATGATAATTTGGGGGCTCTATGTTAGAATGAGAAGAAAAATAAATTTAATTTTTTACATTCAGTTAGTATTAAATATGGAAAAATTAATCAATATTTCATTTTGGCAAAAACTATGAAATCCATTTTATTAAAATATCCAACATATTCCTATTTAACATATTTAACACCTAGCAAAAGGCAGGTATAAAAATCCAGAGGGCAGTACACATTACATGATACTAACAACCCAATTCTATTTGTCAGCTAATGGTAATTGTATGTGTGGCATTGTTTTGATGACATTACAGTTATATAAATAGGGTACAAACTTTGTATCAAGTATTAATTATCTCATCTAAGTAAAGTGACATACTATGATACTATTTAGCTGTTTTAATAATAAAATATACCAAATGGTTATTCTTCAAAAAACTTGAAAATTGTGTTTCTATGCTCCATAAGCCAACAGACTTGGAGGTTGGTTTCTAATTTGTGTTGCCAAATGCTTGTATTCTTTTCCAATTCCATAAACACCTATTTGAGCAGTTGTCCAATTATACATAATAGGGATAGAATTTTGTCTGATAATTTTCACTATTCTTTCCATCAGTTTCAAATCAATTGCAACCCCTTTCCACCCCCCAAAACCAAACCAAATCAAACCAAACATTGCTTAATTTCTCCCCAAACTAAAATCTTAGACGGATTGCAAATTAAGAAGAAAATCTTAGCATATTGAAGGTGAAATATGCATTGATTGATAGTTTTTTTGGATCTTTTTATAATAAATAGATACTGGGAGCCACGTACTTTTTCAGTATAAACAACAATAATAACTGTAATTCTTATAAGATTGTACTTAGGAAACTCATCAAAGTAAAGTATCCAGGTCAGATATCAAAGATCTCAATTTGTCTATAATCACAAAGGTCTAGCCAGTCTGGTGGCTTTCTCTGTTAGAATATATTATCTGCATTTCTATAATTAAAAGAAGGAAATTTTTAGAGTAAGTTAAGATTTCAAATTTGAAGTAGGAAATGGCTTAGAGTAGACTGTACACTTTCCTGTGGTTATTAGTCTATTTGGGGAAACCCAGGACATAAGAGGAAGATGCTAGCTGGGTTTCTGTAGCACAAAATTCCATGGTCCATCTAGGAGGCACAGTAGTGAATGGATACAAGAGGTCCCCAGCTATTTTCAACACTTTATACCTAAGAGACCTTATCTTCAACTTATTCCTTGGCTCTGGGATGCATGATCTTGCTCATCACAAGATGAAATGCTACTAAAAGGCAGGTTTCCTGCATGGACACTTTCCTTTCCAACTTAAAATCTCCAAATTACATACAAAATGTTCTGAAAGAAAGAAAGAAAGAAAGAAAGAAAGAAAGAAAGAGAGAGAAAGAAACCTATATTTGATTTCTTCTAGAAAAGAAGCAAACTGGAGGGGAAAAATGAAGTAAATTAGTCTGGAAGATTACAGTTATCACCAGCTATGAAGAATTTCAATTATAAAGCCCACTTTGCTCCTCCTGGACTTTCCACACTAGCAGCTCTGTGGAGCTTAATAACTCTAAAAGCATCTAGATTTTCTTTCATTGATCAGATTGCCCTCTTTTCCTTTCTAGTTTTGATCTGATAAGAAGGGAATGTTAAAAAAAAAAAAAAAAAGTTTTATAGAGGCAGCCCAGAAAAGGAAAAAAAAATTTAAAAGGCTCAAGCAAACAAACTGTTAAACTGTAAGCAACGATATACAACACTGCTCTCTTTACACGAGGCTTGGGAGGCATTTTCCTGAACTGTCTGTGAAAGAGCTATGTAAAGCTAGGGGATTGAGGGAGTTGAAGTGAGAAGGCACAAAATTGTAATGCTTCCCAGAGTGGTCGAGCTCAGCTCCATCCCCCAAGGCGCCTCTCCCTCCCCCTTCCCCCATCCTCCTCTAATGAGAACACATTAAGCCTTTCTCAATGCCCTGATGTGCTCTTACACTGCAGAATCCTTGCATTGCAATGCACAATGCAGTCCGAGGATTTCTAACATTATAAAGAGAGAGAAAATGCTTTCTAGACAGCTCATCCAACCCCTCCCTAGCGCTCAGCAGGGATTTAAGTGTGTCTACTTCTACTGAAAGTAAATGCATATTTTTGCCCCCAACTAAAAGGGACTTTTTCCCTGTTTCCTGCTCACAAAGGCATCTGTATATTCTCTCTGCATCTTACTCTTACACTGTGGACACTGTCAGAATTTGGAATTGTAGACCACACACACATAGTTTATGCTCTTGGTTTATAATACCTTCGCATTTTATTTCCTTACACACATTGCCCATGAATTTTAAGCTCTTCGTGGAAATAAAGAAAATATTTAACCCAGCTAGGCAGGCTGGAAGCCCAAATTAATTTTAGGAATAACTCCATTACTTAATTTCTCTTTTGTTTTTATACTCTTAACTATGGTGGGATCAAATATTACATTTTCAAAAAAAATCAAAACAATTCCACTGCCCAGCTTCTCTGACTTAGGTGAAGATTTCTACTACATAATGAAAATTAGGGTGCCAGTTCCTTGAGGATTTCCAAGATTATGTAGCGTATTAGGTGAATAAAAACTCTGAATTTTCTCCCCATGGGAAAATGCTTTCCAAACACCTGCCTTCTGCTGTTGCTAAGCCCAAGGACAGTTTCTGAGTCACCAAGCAGACGCTACAAATGATGGCCAGCAGAATGAAGCCTCTGGTCTGACAAGGGGTTAAAATGCTGGTAGGAAAGGAAACCAGCTCACAAACCCCGCTAGTGTCCTTGGCCCCTGCTGGCAGAGTCTCACCAACATTTATAATAAACATAAATGCAGCCCAGTGATGGCTTTAAAATAGGAGGAAGTTTCACTCATCTGGTGGAGAGAGGTTGCCTAAAGATTTGTAGTTTTAGTCCTTTTAGGTGATTCTTTCGTTGTTGTTGTAGTTACCAGAAATTTAACAGGTAACAGCCCCCATAAGCAATTCATCTACCAAAACAAGCTCAGAGCTGCAAGTAGAAGAAATGTTCAATTTTTAAACTTTCATAAGGACAGATAGCTAACAGGGCTGGGTGCCAGATGGGATTATATGACAGAGAGGTATGTAGTGTGGACTCAGGGTGAAAAATGGGATGTAAATTGTTAAGTGACACCTGGGCAGTAGAACTCCAGTCAAATGCAGGAGATCAACCATGGATACTTGTACTTTTCTTGCCCTGTACTAATGTCAGCTTGTTTCTGAGGGAAAATGTGCCCCTCCCCCTCCAGGCAAAAATGAACAGCTTCATCAGTCTCCCACTGCCTACCTAACACAGACGCAGGGGCAGTTCAGAACCAAGCAGTAAGGCAGAGGGGTGGGCACCTCAGAGACAGAACTGCTGGATGAATGACTTGTTATTTTTGCTCCGTTTTTGCTTTTTTTTTTTGCCAGTTATGTTCTGGTCTCTGTACCCCAAGTATAATTTCTATCTAATATAATTTATTCAAGTCACCTAATATTTGTTGACTAGCATCTGTGTACAAGGAAATTAAGAAATGTGCTGACAACCGGGAAAGGTGTGTGATACTATATTCAAGGTCTCTTTGCCATCCGTGCACCGGGATTTTACCCGTGCTGTGATAAAGGTTCACTCGCACACAGTTCTCTGGCTTTCTTGCTAGATTAGCACCCAGTCCTGAGTGTGTCCTTGCTTATTGCAGGCTTCTTTCAGTCTCTGAGGTTCAAGATTGCCCACTTCTCTTTTCCTAACCAGGAGACTCTCCCTCAGTCCCAAAGCATGCATTCATTATAGAAATTGGTAGAGTGTGAGAGTTCCCAAATGAGATAGTGGCCACTTCCACCAAGGAAGAGGGACACTTGACCAAATATATGATTTAATCTTTGGTCAAAGTCTACCTTGGATTTTATTATTTTTTTTAACTGGTCATCATGTGCCCTGTCATCAGCACCTGAAAAATGACTTAATCCTACCAAACATGCTGTTCCATGATAGAGCAGTTTAAAATTAAACCAACTTCATGGAGTGAATACACACACACACACACACACACACACACACACACTTGTTTTCTAATGGAAGGAATTTCTAACTTCTACAGAGTACCATTCCTTTGGTTTTGTCAACTAGCTAGCTCATTCAGCTCCCTCTGGAATTTCTGCACCTGCTTCCTTTAGTCTGAAAGTTTGGGTACTGTCTCTTCAGACCACAGTGGTTTGAGTGAGAGGCTCTTGGAGTTTTCAGCACCCAGGTACTTCTTAATCTTTTAATTTCTCTAGTAGCTAAGGGGAAGCATTGTTTGTCCTAACTTTCAATATACATGTAATTCCACAAAGAAGACGAAGTAGAAAGTAAAATGTTTTCAGCTAGCTCAGTGTAGATTTAAGTCTTGTTTTGAGGCAGTAATATAGCCAAGCATTTCTGACAGGGGGCATTTGCCCAAAGCAGATCTTCATACAACTTCCAGAGTTTTTAAAATTGTGTTTGAGATCTTACTTCCCTTTATTTCTCCCTTTCCAAGCTTAATTGCTGTCTTTTACAGTCTGTGCTCCGCTTGAACATATCAGAAAATAAAATAAAAATTAACACATGTCATTAAGAGACAGTCCTGCAAAATGAATCTGAATGTTTGACATATTTTAGTTAGATAATCCGACAGGCAAAATTCCGGATCTCAATTGGATACTTTAATTATTCCTTATTGGTAAAAAATTTCTTTATTAATAAAAACAAAAGTCAAAATTTACCTTTTCCTTATAATTATTGTTATATTTTCAAGGATAGGTCTTGATTGCTTATCCTCACATTTCCTTTAGCTTTTTTTTCCCCAATCTTTTATGCTTGTTTGGGATGCCAGAGAAAATAAGTCAGATTCAAAAGGCACTTCACAGATGTAGTTATTTTTTTTTTCCGATTATTAGTAATCATGGGAACTTTTTATAAAACACCTACAATTTAAATGCAGTCTAGAGGAAGACAATACGCCTTTGTGTCTGTTGAGTGAAACCTCCTATTTCCCTTTGTTGTCTGATGTATTTCACCCTTCTGTCAAAGTGTGTCCCCTCTAACCTTTCCTTTCCCACTGCTGGCATCCCTCCAGTCTCCAAAATGCCCGTTTGACTCTCCTCTGACACCTTCATCTGATACAGTCACAACACTTCTTTGCATAATGAGCAGGCATTCCCTACCCATCAGAAAGGTAATTAAAAAAATGTTTAGATTTTTGTTTTCATAGACGTAACAGTATAAATGCAACTTCTGCTCAATTAAGCCCCAGTGTCAGAGATGGGGGAGGGGAAGAATGGTTCTTTTAATAAGACCCGGTTCTATGCTTCTATCTTAAAATTGGAGATACAGATTTGTGATTTTCCCTCCCCACCGCCCCCCCCCCACCCCCGGAAAGAAATCTTTAAATAAAGATGTCTTCATCTGAATTGACCACCGTTTATAAAAGCAAATCTGGTTGGGGCTCTGCTGCTTATGCTAAGGGAACATTCCTCCCCATTACAACGGCATTTGCACATTTATAGGAGGAATAAAGAAAAAGATGCATGATACATGTGAAGGAGCCTTCTCTCTGCCATCCAGAGAAAGAAGAACTAAAAGGATTATAAAAGTTCAGATTAAAATGATATAAAATCTAGCATTTGGCTCCAACACTAGTGCCTTGGTCCTCTGAAGCTAATCTGTATGCACTCTGTGACCTCCTCGCAGCGAACCCTGCTAAATATATTATTCCCACGGGGGCTTTCACTGCTGCTTGGTGTCAGAAATCAATATGTATGAGGCGCGTGGATGGGAATTTCTAATAGATCTGCCTGGCCCTGTGCTGCTTTTCAATATCTGCCTTGGACTATTAGTGCCGGCTCGGTGCCTGTGAAATAACCGAGATAATCTTTTAAGGTGCACTGTTAAGGTGGAACCTAAATGTTGCTGTTTCAATTAAAACAAAAATTATATTCGTAAATCAGTCAGGTCTGTGTAACCTTGGATAGTCACTCCAGAGGGCCGATGAGAAACAAGATGGAGTTTAAAGCTTTAAGGAGTGAAATGTTATTTTTAACTTCTATTTAGAGTTGGGAGGAAGGCTAACTATTTAAAAAAGGCTAATGATGTATTATTTGGGGAAGGGTATTAGGTTAGAAATGAAATTTAGAAAGCTCAGAGTTCTATAACCCAGTCGTGTTTATTTACTATACATAAAAGAAAAAAAGAGTCATAATATATGGAAAGCCCAGTCACTTTTCCCATATTGGATAAGAGCACATTCATATATAGTCCTTTTGCATCTACTTTATTCACACTAAAATTATTGCATGAGTGATTTTTTTTCTTTACTTATTTTGGACAACTGCACAAATTAATTGTATCACCATCATGCAATAATATCGTGCCATTATTTATATCTGTATAAGTATTTGGACATAAAAGTGGGCAAGAAACTGGTTCACTAAAGGTCAATGTTACCCACCCTCATCGATGAATACCCTCCCTTCTTCAGGCCCAGCAGCCTGAGCACAGAGCAAAGAGGCTTAGGTCGGAGCTGTGTACAGGGAACAAGGCGCCAGTCTCTTGATTCTGGTTGTTTCTCTCTTTGTTTTCAGGCTAGTGCTCAGAGGAAGCTGTTCCAGCTCAATGCACCGAGGTACAACACGCCGAAACAATGAGCTAAGGTGCTTCATCATTAGTGGTAGTAGCATTACCATTATTAGCAGGAATGAGGAAAAGGGAGGTGGTCTGTAACCCACATTTACACTCATCTGGCAGTTCATGCAGCAAGAATGGGTTCAAATCCCCGTGAGGTGTGTGCCACCAAGAGAGGCCTCACCCAAGGGCGTCATTGTTGGCCTCCTTTAGCTCTCTTGCCTTGTGATGTTGTCAGCCTACCAAAGGTTGAGGAACTGGCATATAACTCTTTTTTTTTTCTTTTCTTCTTTTCCTGCACAGTTCACTTAACACCGCACAGTCCACCTGACAAGCCTCCAAAACCTCCCTGACTGCTTGTCGGGCCTTCTCCAGATTGTGTGTGAGGCCGCAGCATACAATCAGGGATATGTTGGCTCCACACTGGAAACATCAAAAAGGAAGGGGAAGGTTGGTAACCCTCAGGTGATTAGGAAGCTGTGTTTTTAAAATATCCCAATCTAGTTAGGCTTTATTTATAGTAATATTGGTGCAATTGTTTGAAAAAAAAAATGTGTATGTGGGAAGTGGGGGGTGGGAGACATGACCCACTCTTCTTAAAAAAAATACTAATTTTTCTACTCATTTAGTGAATTGAAACAAATTTAGTAGGAATTGAACTTATCAAACTGTGAATCTACTCCTCGGTGCAAATTTCTGAGACAATGTATAAGAAAACTCTCTTTGAGGCAATTTCTCTTGCCTGTTTATTGTGTTTGAGAGATGCCAACCTACAGGTATGTTGTTATGTGACCTATAACCACACTTCTGAATTATTAGGAGAAAAAAAGTCAAAACACAAGAAACCAGACTACTCTATGACTTCTTTATTGAGGAAAGAGGATTCCATGTACTAAAGTTACTTAAAATATCACCAAAGCCCATAAATAAAACGTAAATGTCTGTAAAGCGGTGTACCATTAGAGCCATTTCTTTTTTCTCCACCATCCAGTATGGAGTAAACAAGGCAACAAGCTCACATTTCAACTGGGTATGTAACACAAACAGTTGTGATCTAACATGAGAAATCCCCAGCAGTTTAATCTGTCTCGAAGTTCCTCCCCCTCCGAATCCCTCCCTCTCAACCCTTCAATTAGAGATTGTGAAAACAAACAATCTATGTGTTTTCCGCATCTCCCGGGGAGGTATAATGTTGTGAAGCAGTGGCTATAAGCATTGGCAAGAGTAAGGGGAATTATGATGGAGTTTTATAAATGAGGACTTTAAACAATGGTTTTAAAAAGTGGAGGAGGAGGAAAAGAAACAACTGCCAAGGCAGTAGTGTTGAACTGTCTGGGTTTTTTTTTTTTTTTAATGTTTATTTGTTCTTGAGAGAGAGAGAGACAGACAGAGCATGAGTAGGGGAAGGGCAGAGAGAGAGGGAGACACAGAATCCAAAGCAGGCTCCAGGCTCTGAGCTGTCAACACAGAGCCTGACAGGGGGGCTTGAATTCTGGAACCACAAGATCATGACCTGAGCCAAAGTCTGACGCTTAACCGACTGAGCCACCCAGGTGGCCCTGAACTGTCTGCTTCTAAACTGGCTGACAAAGAGTAACTATTCTTAATAAATTTCACTAAAGGTGAAGTCAAGGTAAAGGAGAATCATTTTTGAAGATAACTTCTTAATCAATATATTGGCTTCTAAGCCTAAGTCAAGCAAAGCACATAGTAAAATAAACAACAGCAATACCAACAATATGATCATAGGCATAAAGAATGTTCTTGACCAGAAGAACAAATGATAATATTTTTTGTTTCATACTCTTGCCCCAAAGTTGGACAAAACACCCTGTTCATGGATTTGCATCATCTTTCTTTGATATGTCACCACAATTTTGCCTAACATGGAATACCTGAAGAATTATACTGTATAACATCCTTATCCTCATTAAATATCAATTACTTCTACAACAGCTAGAACACAATGTAAAATAACTATTGAAATCTTTCGTGGATCTGTCCATCTAGTCAAGAAAATGAAGACTTTTCCTTTCATAGATTCTCAAACATAGTAGTTAAAATAACCAAATCTTTACTTTACAGTCAAAATCACTGATGGAAATTTCACCACCCAGCCACATGAGAATAATATACATTCAACCATTCCTGCTCCACCTGGGATTAGAGATAATTCAAAACATACCATCAAACCAATATAGAAGAAAAGTTTGAGTTCACATCATAAAAGGGAAGCTTCGTATCTTGACGTTTTATCAAATCTAGGAAAAAAGGGGCTTTGTTCCACAAGTTCTGTGCCCTTTCTTCCAATGAGATAGAAATATCCCACACAGAGATTTAAAATGCAATGTTACTTATTTTGGTCTACGATGGCTTTCCTCTGTTTATTTCTTTCTGATTTTTCTCAACATTTTGGCCCATAAGAATAGAGTAGGTGACTAAATCACAAACACAAGGAAGAAGGAAGAATAGAAGAAAGAGAAGTAAAAGGTAAATAGGTTGCTTCTGATGAAATTATGAACTCCTTGAGGACATTGAGCCCAGCGTCTTCCTTTACGCTTCCAAGGATCCAACGAGAAAGCTGTCTTTGGACATCTTTAAGTCTCAGTCAGTGTGACAGGCTCTACAAATAAAAGGACTAGGAGGGTTCATTGCCCATACAGAGCTTATATTCTAACAGAGGACAGTGACCTGCAAACAATATTTAAAATGTTACATGGGGCGGAGGGTCGTGCCTGGCTGGCTCAGTCGGGAGAGCCTGGACTCTTGATCTAGGGGTTATAAATTCAAGCCCTAGGTTGGGTGTAGAGCTTACCTAAAAATAAAATCTTAAAAAGAAATCATAAAACAAAATATCAAAAGGAAAGTTCAACTTTTCCTGTCATCCTATGAAGTCCGCCTTTCAGCCTGTTTTTCTCACCAATGGCCCCAGTGCACAGTCTTGCTCGAACATATAATTAGTCAATCAATGTCCAGTCAGAAAAAAAAGAAGGTCTTTCCAGGAGGGAGGAATTTAATGTCAGGAACTCACTGAAGGGAGTTAAAAGAGCTCTAAGAGGCGAAAGAAGAAAGTTGGGGCTGGTGAAAGCATACCCAGAAACCAGGGAGCTGCCATCGCCCCCAGGGCTGAAGCCAGGAGCCAGCGCCCGCTCCAAGCGCTGACACTGTTGGCCCCGCAGCACATGTGCAGGAGCCCCAGGAGCAAACACTTGCGCTCATTTCTCTGGAGGTGCTGCAGCTTCCGCCGTTAGAAGGCATTGTCAGAGCAGGAGCTCGGCTCCCCTGCTGTGCGCCACTGTGGGAGGTGGCTCCCGCGGCTGGGAATGGAGAGGGGCAAGCTTCTTTTTCTTCTTTTGTTTTCCAAACTCCTACTAAAGTCTCCCATTGGCAGAACCCAAGGAGAAGCGGGCTGACAAGGGAGTCCAGAAGAGTAGTTTGTAGGCTTTTAGCCTGCTGAGATACAAAGGAGAACAAGGAAGGGGTAGAAATAAAGCTGAGAGGCAACAGGCGAATAATTGGCACAGTAGCTTTGCAAATAACTTTTGATGAATGCACAATAGAGGTATATAATATGTGCAAACGTGACAGGGAAAGGACTGGTAGCTCAGCCTAGAATCCTGTTTAACTCCAGCAATTTCCAAATGTTTTTGGTAGCAAAACCATTATTTTTTTTTCAAGTGAAATTTTAATAAGAAGCACTAATATACATGAAGTGTGGGAGCCAGCAAGTAAATTAGAAGTTCCTATACATTGTAATACAAGTTAAAAGCTACTAAGAAGTTGTTGAGAACAGCTAAAGCAGTGTTGATCAACGAAAACTTTTCGTTCTAGGGATTCTAGATGACACATGAAGTCAGGATCCGAAACGTTCCAAATGAATCTTAGAAGATTTCCTGAAGCACCTATGCAGAAACCTCGAGTTTCAAAGAACGTTTACAAATCTCTATTTTAATCAAAACCGTATATTTGATAGCTATTCCCAAATCATAAATTATCAAAAACCCCATAGCACTAACAATATTTCACTATAGCAAATCTTAATTTTAATATAATTCATCATAACAGAGATGTATTTATGCCCAGGTGATATTTAGTTTATTAAAATTAATGACTGCATGCCGTAAAAGCTTTGAAATAAAAAGCCCCACAATAGGGAGTCAATAAATCATATTTATCTACAACATTTAGGTTACTCCATGTCCCTTTATAGGACCCAATAAGATATAGAATCTGGCTTTGCCCACATTACTCCTCTGCTCAAATAATTCTAATACTTTTTCACAGCTCACAAGACAAAGCAACAAATGTCCAGCTGGCCTAGAATTCAAGGACTTCTAATGTCTGAGATGAAGTCATCTTCCAATCCTGTCTTTCAAGATTTATTTACGTGAATGAATCCTCTCCTCCAAATTGATCCCTGCATATTATTCACATTTTTCCCTTTTCTTCTTCAACTCATTCTTTTTATCAAAGTGTTCCCTCCTTCTTTACCCAGAACACCCCCAAATATCTACACCTAACTATACTGCTGTGGCCTTCCCTGGAATATCTCATCTAACATGTGCATGTGTGTGTTCATGTGCACGTGTGCACGTGTATTTCTCAAAATTTGAATTGATTTGAGAGCACTCTTTACCAAAATTCAAATTCAAGTCGACTTTAAAACACGTGCACCTGCACACACACGGGATGACAAAGCCATGAAGCCATGAAGGCAATCATGGTGTATATTTGACTTAGAAGCACCTATTACATAGTTTACTACTTAGTATTTGAATTCATAAAGTCAACCATTTTGTCCTAAGTTCCAAACATTCTCAAACTTAATAACTTGTAATAACTGTATGTGGATAGGCCTTTATGTCTCTCTCCCTCACCATGGACAGAGATCAAAAACTAATCAAGGGTGCCTAGGTGGTTCAGTCGGTTAAGCTTCTGACTCTTGATTTTGGCTCAGGTCATGATCTCAATGTGGGTTCGAGCCCTGCTTTAGGCTCTGCACTAACAGTGCAGAGACTCCTTGAGATGCTCTCTCTCTCTCTCTCTCTCTCACTCTGTCTGCCCCCCCCACTTGTGTGCTCTCCTCTCTCTCTCAATAAATAAATAAACTTAAAAAAAAAAAAAACGAATTGACACTTTTTTTTTTTTTTTACTGAATTCAGGATTACTTTCATAAAACCTTCTCAACACAGTGGCTCCAAGCCACCATTATTCATAATCAGAATGGGATAGGAAATAATTATTTGCTATCTATTGGCACTCAATTGGTCTTTAAACTATGACAGTGTTTTCACTTGACATTTAATGGAAGTTTAACATTTTGCCCACCAACTGGAATATAATTGCTGTGAAGAGAGGGACAAGATATGTCTCCGCAGCCTATTCAGGGCTCTACACATACTGGTAAATAAATATTTGTTTAAAATTTGTGAGAATCTCCAAGGTATTCGGATTCATTTCTACAATGTCACCCACCAATGAATGTGCTCAGGAAAGGCTGAACATTATGGGAAAATGTCCCATTACTGAATGTGTGGCTTCTATAGAGCATGGTCAGTTGAAGTTCCTGACACAAATCTCCTGAGGATCACAGTCAAATATAAGCCCATTTGCAATGGTCATAAGCCCTCCTGCTGCTCATCCCCCTTTACCTCTGAGTTATTCTACAGTTTGTGATTTCTTTCCATGTGCTTAAAACATAGCAGGGAAAACCAGCTACAGCATTCTTTTTGTGTGAAAGTCACACACATGTTGCCTGCTCTTGCAATGGGTGATGCGATCAGCCTTAGAAAAATCAAGCTTATAAAGATAAGCCTTCCTCAAATGAAGCTATAGCTACATATTAATATAAACAGGGAGGCAGGGGAGAGTGATACAAAGTTTTACCACCTTTTACTCACATAGTCAGATGTAGGATTGGGTGTGACTGGTACAAACAAACACTACCATTTAGCTTTGCAGCTAGGTCTTGGCCAATTTTGCAGGAGCCACAAGACAACAGCAGTTGCACTAGGGCTGAAGAACTCTCTTCCCATGTGCACTGAAAATGGCATAGCTGTCTTACAAAAACAAAAAAAACAAAAAAAACAAAAAAAAACAACATCCAATCCTTTTTAATCATGTTTCCAGTCTGCTTCTAAAAAACAAAAACAAAAACAAAACAAAACAAAACAAAACCTGGAGGAAAGGGGTTGACTTACAAAGTATAGGACAGCCTGTTTCTTCTATATTCTTTCATTTCCTTCAGAAAAATAATGAGTTTGATAGTAAAGTATCAAGATGAATCCAGCCAGTATCCTTCCAGCACACTCTCATTTATCATGACTCTTTTCTCTATCATATCTCCTTGTAGCTAGATAATCCCTTTCCTATTTCAGTTCAAAGAGCTTTATACATACTACCTCATTAACTTCACAAAGAGTTGTGTGAGCTGGGGAGAAGAGAAGTAAACCAACACAAGACCTGGGAACAGGTTACCAAGTGTTAAGCCATGCAATTGAGTTCATAAACCAAGAGTTTTGAATGCTCTTTTTTGTGCTACCTCTGTTAATGACTCCATAGTTTCTCATATAAATGTATTGTAAACAGTCAAAATTAAACAGAAAGTGGACTAATTCTCTAGGAATTATCTTTACCTGAATTCTCTAGGAATTACCTTTATCTAGGAATTATAATATACCATCAAGCAGGATAATTCCAGCAAAAATAATTTGAATTATCTAGCCACTCTGGGCTAGCTTTCTACCAAATAAAGTGAGGTAAGTAACAACAAGTAAATATTATCCAAACTGGCTATTTATCTACATGAATTTACCAGGTAACTGCTCAGTCCTTGGGATGACTTCTGTTGGTGAATCTAAACTTTTGAGGCATATTTTCATTTGTAATTAATCTATATACTTGATATAGTCTCTGCTTCATTAGTTAAACTCAATACCAGGAAATCTTTCTGACATTCATAAATACTCAGAAATATAGTATCAGGAAAAAAAATTATATATATATATATATATGGCAACATGTTTCCAGTTTTCCACTGTTTGCAGAGATAAACTACATGTCCCAACATCCATTGCCATTAGTGGTGCCCACATGACTAAAGTCTGACCAATGTAATGTGAGTAGGAATGATGTGTCTCTTCTGCATCAGAGTAGTTAAGACATGGGTATATTTTTCCCATGGTGTCTTTTTCCATCTGTCTGCTAAGTAAAGACTTAGAAAAAGGTAGACATATAAGACAAGGGAAGCATGGACCACTGAATTATTACATTGGAAACTGCCCAACAAGGAACACTGGAAGTGAATTAGAATTTGTGGTTTATCTTTAATGGCAGTAAGCATCCTCTCAGTTTCTACATAATTGTACAGCCTGACCCCAGGTTCCTACTTTTCCTGGCAATGTTTCAGGTGTTCCAGGTTTGGCACACGCTATTGAGTGTCTAGAATTGTCTGTCTTCCCTGTTCCTTGCATTTCTCTCACTCCTGATCATCTGTAAGATTTCAGATCAAACTCCACTTTTTCTGAAAAACTACTTTTCCCAAAGGCCAAATCTGTACTCAAGCATCATTTCATAACATCTTGTGCCTAACTTACTTAAGCACTCATCAAACCCACGGTATTGTAATTGCCTATTTATGTCTCTATCCCACTGGTTCTAGCTAGGTGCCTTCTCAAAAAGTATGTCTGTGACTTGTTCACTGTGGTGTGTTTAGCAGATTACACAGGGACTGAAATAGTAAGCATTTACCTTTCAAACAATAAATGACTATACTGTTTGTATTCATTCAATTCACAAATATTCACTGATACTTTAAATACTAAGCTCTGTACCAGACAAAGAGAATACAGTGGTAAACAAGATAATTAAAGGCCCTGCCCTCATAGAGCTTAATGGATAGTGGGCAGAAGATACAAATTGTAACAAATGCCAAGTAGGAAAATTATATAGCAAATAAGAGTGTCAGGGGTGGGAGGAGTAATTTGGATTATAAAGCAGACCTTCCATGGCCTTGAATTCTAAACTACAGTTTGCTTTAATTCTGTGGGCAAATTACCTCAATCATGGTTGGTAAGTAAGAGAATAATAATGTCAGTAGAACAGGGAAATTGCGTTGGTTCACGTACAGTTTTTTCCCTAGTGTGCCGATACTTTGTTCCTCCAGGTTCTTGCACAGTTGAACCCAGCAGGAGTGCTCAGGAATATCAAACAGGACATGATGCCCATTCACCCTATGCTCTTACTCTTAGCTCAGTCAGGCCACATGTTCTGTCCTGGAAATGGTAGCACATGGTCTCCCTCGTAGATGTGCATTTTCTCATTCTCTCCATAACTCAGCAACCTCAACCTTTTGTTAAAATCCTTCCGTAAGCCTACCTCCACTTACGTTTTTAGGCATAAATTTCCTGTATTTACTCCAGTAGTTCTTCTTGTGCAAGGAACTTAAACACATCTTTCAAACTGTGTTAATATTTTTTTAGGCTTGTTACTAGGTTTTGTTAGTGTGTTGATTATGGACATTCAAAGTTTCTTAGTTTCATGAAACTACAAAAGTTTCAAGTGGTCTACCCCAAACCTATCCTCCTGTAAACCCTGCTATTCTTCTGTAAATGTTATGAAACACAAGGTTTTTCAGAGACCTATATTTTGTGTGATAGCAGAAATCCTTCTACTTCCTTTCCCAACCTTCCCTTTTTCCTTAAACTGTCTCTATAGAGCTTCCTCTGGAAATTAATAGGTGCTCTGCTCTTCTTGCCATGCACCAAACACCGGGCTTGTCATCTGGTTCCATCTGTGTACAGAAAACCTGTCCAAATCTACTTGTTTAACTGTGAACTTGGCCTCTCCACCCAACTTGGCGAGAGTTTTCTGTACAAGGCATTTCAAACTGTATGTACTGTCACTAACAGAAATGAAATGTGGAGAAGACAATTCAGCTTATCATCTTGCAGTGACAGAGCTCTGTGCCTGGTTTCTTTGTCACACTGGGTAATGCCACTTTATCAGCAGCCAGCCACGCAGGAAATCTTGGAGTAATTGTCAACTCATCACTGTCCTTTGTTCTATAGATCCATTTTCTTCAGCCCTTGCTGTAATTGTATTTATACTTCCCAAATATGGTTCTTCACTCTGCTTTACTTTATCCCCTTATTACATGTTTCATATTAAAATCCTCTCATCATCAGACTTTATGTATCCAGTTGCAGTGTAACAGGAAAATGAATGAGTTCTGGGGCCAGAGTGTCTTGTAACAAAAAATTTGCCAGGTGGCTCAATGGGTTAAGCCTCTGACTCTTGATTTTGGTTTAGGTCATGATCTCACAGTTCATGGGTTCAAGCCCCACATTAGGCTCTGTGCTGACAGTATGGTGTCAGCTTGGGATTCTCTCTTTCACTCTCACTCTTCCCCTTCCTTGCTCATGCACACATGCATGTCTGAACTATCTCTCTCTCTCTCTCTCTGTCTCTCTCTCTGTCTCTCAAGAATAAGTAAATAAATTAAAAAAAAAACTTACTTCATGGGGCCTACGGCAGATTATTCAACCTACCTGAATCTCTATTTTCTCATACACAGAACGGGAATAATAATGCTTATAGTGCACAAATTCTTATGACATTTGAATGACTACATATAAATTAAAACACATATGCCAAAAACCTTAAATAATCAGGTTAAAAACAAACAAAAGTTGGACAAGTATTTGCCAAAAAATTAAAGACTTAATATTATATTTAAATTTTATAAGCTGTTAAGAAATAGACTGAATGCTCACTAGAAAACCATAAGAAAGAACTTGATAACTAACTAAATTTAAGAGGCTAAAATTAGGGAAAGATTTTAATCATACTAATAACCAAACACATGCCAATTAAAGTATCTATAAGATACTGTTTTATCATAAAATTAGTGAAGAATAAAATAATAAAACCCAATATTGAGAAAAAGATGTATTAAACAGAGACATTAACTGTTAGGAGTTTAATTAGTACACACTGAAGCCATTTTTGTAAAATTTATCAGAGCCTTCACTTTTTTATAATTTTGACTTAGTAAATTTACCTCTCCAGAAAGCTCATACAATTGGTATTCTTAGAACTCTCCTTTCCTAGGAGAAAATATAAAATAAAACATAGGGCAATCTTGCAAAGAAATTATGATATATGGGATTATATAGCTAAAATAATTTCTTGGCTAGCACCCTTTGAAAATGAGAGCCTTTTAAACAGACACTTAGCATGCCTTAGTCTCACTTTATGTGATAGGTTTACTATGTACAAATCAATTAGAATCTAACTGTGAGATGTTCACGCATTTATATGCATGAAACAAACTCACTTTGTTTAGCAGATAATCAAGAGAATACTGTTCAAATATGTACTTTTAGCTAGGTTACCAGATGTGTAGCAAAAGGAGAAAATGTCCCTTATGTCTACCCTCACACCTTTTTACTGCAATATTCTCAGACAAACTTTTAACATCTAGAATATTTGCTGTTCTTTTAGTTGTTTTTCTTTCAATTTCTCATTCAGTGATTTAAAATTTTAAGACAATTATCTTTCTAATCTATCTAATTCCCTAGGGTAGTCCCATTCCAACAATTTTTTGAATCCATCACCAGTTTGATCTACTCAATTTTGACTACCCATAATCTATTCATGTTCCCTTTCCCCGCAATGAGCTTAGACTCTGTTACATAATTAAAATCATTATATCACAGGGTTGCCTGGGTAGCTCAGTTGGTTAAGTGTCTGATTTTTGATTTTGGCTCAGGCCATGATCTCACAGTTTTCGAGTTTCTTGCTCCATGCTGACAGGCAAAGCCTGCTTGGGATTCTCTCTTTCTACTTCTTTCTCTGCTCCTCCTGTGCTCACGAGCTCTCTCTCTCTCTCTCAAAATAAATAAATAAACTTAAAAAAAATAAAATAAAATCACTATATTACATAAACTCCCTTGCTTCTTCTATCTCTTCACAGCTCTTTCTTGCTAAATCTATTTACATCAGATTACACACCTCTGGTGAACATGGATGGTGGAAAAGTCACAGCCACCTTGACAGGTTTTCCTTCTAACAATAACCACAGACTTCAAGAGAGCCTTCACCTGGCCTGATAAACTTGCCACATTCAGGCAGTCAATTTACATTCTTCTTCCCCTAAACCTCTACTCATCTGCATTTTCCCTTCCTTTCTCTTCCAATCATCAACACCTTCTCACTCCTTGAATTTCAGTTATGACTTTGTTCCCTATTAAGAAAATAGAAGCAGTTGGAAAAGGCTTCCTTACCCTCTTCTCTCCAAATCTGCATCCAATTTGATGATGGAAGCATTCTATTGGATTCATTTTTTTTTTCTCATCTGCAGAGTGAAGCAGGCCCACATGATGGGTCTACTTTTATTCAACCTGTTTTCTTAAAGGTAACTTTGAGTCTTCAGCAAAATACTCAGAGATTAGCATTAGGATATGGCATTAGTGTAAGGGTTTTTCTGATTCAATCTCTTCCTTTAGTAAATCATGAATCTATCCAGTGGTTTCTGTGAAAGTCAGCAATAAATTACTATATCATGGTATCATCTGTCTAATACGAATATTCTAGTTTATGGGTCATGTTGCATAATGCATAGCATTAACATTAATCTAAGGACTCTTATCTTTGCATTTTTCCTTCACAAAGCATTTCCAATTCATTGCCTTAGATTGTGAGTCAGGAAACTACTACAGAAATGTGAAGCAGGAACGTGGCACAAATGCCCTCTCTGTTTCCAAATTAGTTTCAAGATCTGTAATGCTGAAGTATAAGTGGAAGCTGTGGCAGTTCTGAAAGAATATGCCAGTCTTTAGAACCCCGGCTCTTTTAACTCAGCCACAACATGCTGTGTATGTGAGACAATCAAAGGATGGTGAGTCAAGGCTGCAATGGCAGTCAGGGTGAACAGAGAAAATATAAAGTAAGTTGAGGTTAAGAAAATAAAAGCATAAAAAGGTTAAATGAAATTGGAAACAGTTTCAAACATGTAAAATAAATAAGGTTGCATTCTTCAAAATAAAATGTTTTAAGTAAGGGTACCTTATAAAGTCCAGACAGACATTTCTATCACTAGAGCCATTTTTGATGGCTCCCAAGAGCTCTTTGTCTACTTTTTCCTGTTTTTTTTTTAAATTCCTTGCCTTATGTTTATAAACATTGCTAAAATAAATCCATAAGAAGGCAGTATGACATATTCGAAAAGATCTGAATTCTAGCCGCCTGTGCCCTGGTTTATGGTATTGTGACCTTAGCTTAACTCTCTAAAGCAGAGTTTCTTCATTTGTGAAATTAGGAAAATAAGATGTCTATAACCTAGCTATATGGCACACATCTAGTAAGTTGTGTAAGAAATTGACTACGGATATGCTTGGCATACTCTGAATGCTAAATACCTTTATTTTTTAAATCATTACATAAACGTTGCTGGTTCTGTTATTAAGTGAAACACCCTTCCTGAACAATCCTAATCATGTCTATAGCAGCAGCTCCCTTTATTTCGTGTTGACGTTTAAATCTATGTCATTGGTCCAGAGGTCTCCTCTGCACATTGCAGTTGCTACATGTGAGTGTCCCACAAAAAACAACCCCAAAGCTAACTCTTTCCTTAGTATTTTATCCCAAAACATACCCTTCCCTTGCACTGCAAGTCTCATGAAACAGTGATATCAACATCAAGCCAGAAGCCCGGGACCATCCTGCGGCTCTCTTTTTCTTTCACCTCCATTTCCAATCCATGGGCCACTTTAGTAGCTCTACCTCTCTAACATTTCTTTGTGTTATTAGTGCTTGAATTAGTCTCTGTCTTCTTCCCTGTTTCTTTTCCTCTCCGTGTCTCCAGTTGTGTTCTTCAGATGAGTTTCACTGTCATCGAAGAGCTCTTAATCTAAAGACAAAATTCATTTTTCCACTTTTTAGCATACAAACTTGCGTGGCTCCCCGTGACATACAGAATGGGGTCCAGATTCCTTAGTGTGATATATTGGCCCCTCTAAGACCCTCAGACTCTTCCAGACTCTCATGCTCCTTCTCTCCTGTGAGCTCTGGTGATGAGGAATTTGCAGTTGTCTGCACACGATAATGTTCCAGGCTTTCCTGCTTCACTAGGTCTGTTCCCTCATCCGAGAATGGCCTTTCCGCCCCTGCTGCAGCCCAACCCTTTCATCAACCCATTGATAACCAGCTCATCTTTCCAGGTACCACTCAAGCATTACTCCAAAAAGCCCTTTCTGATACCCTCTTCCCAGATAGTACCAATCACTTTCTCGTCTGTATCTTATATTGGCTTCTATCTGTCACATGTCCCATAATTCGCAATTCATAGGTTTGCACGGCTGGCTCCATTGCTACAGTTCAAGTTCCTTAAAGGCAACGATTAAATCTAATTCCTTATACTGTACTCGAAGTCCATGTCAGTTCAGAAGACAGATGCTACACTCAAAGTGTGTAATTTGAGGAATGCCCAATAATGAGCCTTATTTTAAGGACTGTGGCAGGAACTTGGGGGGACCAATAATGGATACCTCAGAACTTGGAAGCTAACATAGAGGAAATCCATATCGAAGGATGAGGTTGCGGCGTACCCAGATTGGGTGGAGAGGTTTTCCTGTGGCCCAAGAGCTGTGGCCTTTTCTGCAGGGATCCCACCAGCCGGAAGTAAACTCCATACGGAGAGAGCTAAGATAATCAATACATCCTCTTCAGTGTCCTTCCTACCTGCTAGTGTCTCCCATATTCTGAACCTGATTCAGAAGCCAGGGGGAATTGCAGCCCATTGATGTAGTCCATATAGTTAGCTTTTGCAGGGGCTCGGAGCACACTAGAACAATAAAGAATAATATGCAGTGCAGGATTTAAAGAGGTTGACGAGTCCTAATTGCTTAAAAAGTGTATGTTGAGTGCAAATTCATGTACCTTTGTACAACTGGTACAAAACGGACAGTAAAGAGTTAAACACGAATGCTCTGAAATAGCATTTCTGCCAGCTTTATACAGGATTATGTTGTGCAGCCACTTAGCTGCTTCAGCAGAGACATGCTTTAAAAGGAAAGAACAGGAAGCACTGGAGAGAAAGGTTTTGTCATATTTCCTGGGGGAGAAATGTATTCCTGGTGGTGTTACCCAGAAGGTGGTCCTTTCTGACAAAATGGTGATGTTTACGGAGGATAGATGCAAAAAATTAGGAAGGCCTGTATGTAACCACAAATAAGCGAGCAGACATAACAAGAGTGATGTCTAAATGAGAATGCCAACAGCACAGGGATAAAGAGAAGTGAGTTTTGGTGATAGGTGAAAAGAAGCAGCAGCTGGGTGACTAGAAAGAAAGGAGAAAATGGAGAAATAAAGTGAGATAATAAGGATTTACGGCAAGGAAAGCAGGCAGTGGTATCAGCAGGAAAATGAGGTATCTGCCGAAGGAATCTGTAAATCTCCCACAAAACTCATAACAACTGTGAGAGTCTTGGAATAGCATGTCTGCCAGCTTGGAAAGATTGTCCAAGAAATGACAGCCTGCTCAGCCAGCAGGATCTGCAAGGACAATGTAGGCTCTCAAGAAAGACAAGGAAATAAGACCAAAAGGAGAAAAGACCCGGACCCAGGCCATCCAAATATAAACTGATGCATTTTCAAGAATGAGTTACAGCTAGTTTTCATTGATTGTACGTGTACAAATCAATTCTTTGTTTAACTGGCTATCATTTTGACATTCTGTGTATATGGAACTGGTTTCAAACAAATCAAACAGTTGATTAAGGTTCTAATCATATGATGTCAAAATTTCCTAACCAGGTATTGTCTATGAAAGAAATGAATGACTTGATGCATTCTATGAGGCATGTGACGCAATGCTTATAAATGTGGACTTCACAGAAGGCAGATCTTGATGTCAGTTCTTCCTCTACCAACAAGCAGTTACGTTAACTTGGTTTCTTCAGTCTTAGTTTCTTCTTCTGTACAATGAGGATAGTAATAGATGCTCCCTCACAGGTTTCTTATGAAGATTAGAATAATTAAGGCATTTTGAACTATACATAGTTGATGCACGGTAAAGTAATGCCTGGAACATATGAGGTTGAAAGGAAACTTGTGAAAATCATTACATTGCAAAGACTGTAAAATATTACACAAGTTTAAGATACCATCATTATTACATTTGATTGTTTATGGTCTAGGGAAACTGCTCTAAAATAGATTTCGAAAGTAGCAATTCGTAGTACATCAAAATGCCACATCCATATTGCATTGTTAGATCATAATATAGCATTATGGTTATAATGATAGATTAACACAAAATGTTATTTTATGAATTAACTATATATTAATCATCACAATGTCGTAAAGTGTCCAATTTTTTAAATCATATTTTCCTTGATTCTCAGGGTTTTAACAAATAAAGTAGAGAAGCATACCATATTTGTGTCATCTAAGTCCTAGTTTCAAGAGTTATTCCACTTTACAGGGGTGCCTGGGTGGCTCTGTCGGTTGGGTGTCTGACTTCAGCTCAGGTCATGATCTCACTACTCCTGGGTCCTGGCCCTACATTGGACTTTGCACTGACAGTGCAGAGCCTGCTTCAGAGTCTCTCTGTCTCCGTCTCTCTCTGCCCCGACCCCACTCGCTGTCTCTCTGCCTGTCTCTCTGTCTGTGTCTCTGTCTCAAAAATAAATAAACATAAAAAAATTTTTTAAAAGAGTTATTCTACTTTACAAATAAAGCAAATATGTGTGTTAACACATAGTGGGTGTTTCACATTGAAATTTTCTGATTAAATAGGTGAGCCTTGTTTTGATCAAAATTTTGGTATAAGTCAGGAGTCAAACACATGAAATAAAATCTTAATGTTTAATCACTTTTAGCTAAGTGAAAGTCTTTATAAATATAACCAATGTATCCAGCTAAAAACTGAACAGGTTTTAATTAATGAGTTTGAGCCAAGGAAAACATTGTAGCACACTCCTTATTCCCACACCACCCTTCCCAGCTACTTCCTCCAGCAAATGAAAATCGCAGGGAAGCCAAAGCCCGTTCTTGCAAGTAATATTTATCATTGTGGAATTTCTTTGCCATAACTGAAAAATTACGATTTGGGGGTTAAAACATTGGATTTTTCCATTCATTTCTATTTTCTCTTGATCCATTGTAGGAAAACGTTAAGAAAATATAGTCTTTTTCATTGTAAAAATCCCAGAGGAATGGATTGATTATGGTGTCTTTACCGGAAGTCATCGAGACCATAGCGTACCCAGAACAAGTGTACCCCCTTGGCCTTTTCTGAGTCCTTGCAACACGACAAACTGGTAAAACAAGAAACCTGAGGTCAGGTATATCAGCTATTTTAATCTAGAACTAAACTACCCATTCTGTATCCAGAACATCTCTAAGGTTAAATTCAAAGTCTTTTTTTTTTTTTTCTGTCCCAACATCCCTGAATAAAATGTCACACTACACTTTCCGCCACTGATGGTGATTCACTAAAGCAGTAACAATACTTCTGAAATTGGGGGGAAGGAGGGAAGCCAAATGGACGTGTGATTTTATTTTTTTTAGTGTTTATTTATTGAGAGAAAGAGAGAGAGAGAGAATGAGTGGGGAAGGGGCAAAGAGAGGGGGAGAGAGAATACCAAGAAGGCTCTGTGCTGGCAGCAGAGAGAGGCTCCATCTTGTGAACCACCGTGAGATCATAACCTGAGCCAAAATCAAGAGTTTGACGCTTAACTGAGCCACCTAGGTGCCCCTGGATACGTGATTTTAGAAGATCCTCCAAATGATTGTGCTGAGTGTCCTAGGACAGTGGACCTTCTTCCTATTGTCTCCCTATCATCAATCTCTGGATGGAAGCAAGGATCTCAGTGATGTTCAGTGAGAACTAGTTCTTATGAAAAGTTGTAAAAAGAGAAAATGGCATTTAATCTTCGTTACCTAAAATTTGCTGAGCACTTACTGTGTTAGATATTTTTGAATGCTTTACATGTATGGCTTTATTTGAAGCTCAAAGACATTTCTAACCTTATAGGGTGAAGTGCCTAGGCACAAAAAGGATGAAAACCTTGACCAGGATCATAATGCAAGTTAATAAGTGATACACCCGAGATTTACACCTGAGCTATCTGGCTCCAGATTTCACACTCTAAATCATGATCCTATGTTGCACAGAAAACGTATTCCAGCTAAAATATAGATATATTTTTTTTATTTTTTATTAAACTGTATTTTCTTGTATTAAATTTTATGAAGTTTTATTTTTTTAAACCTAAAGTACATAATTCTATTAATTTACATCACCATGTTCTTGCTTATGCTGCAAGTCTGCCCCTCCCTTTTCTTTCTTTGACTGTTGTCAATCCTCTGAGACTCAGCTTGGTCACAGCCTCCTTTAAGACTTCCTTGGGACAAACCAAAGGCCTCTGCTCTGTGCTCTCAAGTAAACCATGCATAACCTTATCAGAATTCCTTATTCATTGCATCCCTAACAGTTCTCATGACTGCCTTGTGTCAAGCTCTGTTCTGGGTATGCGTTTCACTGAAATTGTTTGTTTTAAGAATATCTTTGATGGCAAGCCTCATTCAGTTTTACATCTCACAAGTCTGGTGAAATGGATGGCACATAGAGTGCTTAATATTTTTTTTATTATTCATTTTTTATTTAAAAATGTTTTTAAATCTTTATTTGATAGAGAGAGAGAGAGAGAGAGAGAGAGAGAATGTGAGCAGGAGAGGGGCAGAGAGAGAGGGAGACACAGAATCCGAAGCAGGCTCTAGGCTCTGAACTGTCAGCACAAAGCCCGACACAGGGCTCAAACTCACCAAGTACAAGATCATGACCTGAGCCGAAGTGGGACGCTTAACTGACTGAGCCACCCAGATGCCCCAATATATTTTTTTAACCAAAATCATGATTAATATGCTGTAGTTAGTTACATCAATATCAATGATCCATAACAACAGATAAGGCCTATTGAAGACCAAGAAATTATAAGGAGAGATTCAAACAAAATTGTAAAGCTTCGCCATAACCAGCTTCCTGTAGTTTGTTCAATTAATATGTTCAACATTTTTAAGTACTTCTATGTGTCAAGCCCTATGTTAGGGACCGAAGAGAATATACATACCAAAAATGAGTAAGGTTTCTTGCCAGTTTGTTCACAAGAAGCATGTGGTTAGTGGAAGAGAATAGAGTATGTACCAGGCCATTTGAAATGAATGTGGTAATGACTGCTTTAAAAAACTTAGAAGAAGAAAGCACTTTGGAGTGGAGTGATAGAGTGTTTCCAACAAGAGAAGGCATTCAAAGTGCAACTTGAATATATAGAATTCCAATTAGTAGCAAGAAGAGCCTAACCAGAAACATTGTAGAGAATAATATTGTGAGATATTAACTAAGATTTGCCTCTTGTAATGTATTTCCTTTTACTCTTTGATCCCTCTGGCATTAGAGGAGAGATAGGATATCACAATATACAAAGAAATACCTTCTGATTTAAAAAAAAAAAAAAAAAAACCCAACAAAAACAAAACTTTTACGTCTCAAAAGGCAAGGCTTTTTGCAGTGAAAGAAACTAAGCCCTGAACATTTTAAGGCATAAAGTTTATGCCATAAACAAGGAATAAAGAACCAGGCCTCCTGCCTCAGACTACATGAAGATTCCACAGAGTGAGGAAAATGGAAGATAACCCAAGAGGAAAGTAGAGCTCAGATTTTGTTACCTTCCTGGAAAGGGCCCTGTACTCGGCCACTCCCCACCCCCCCAACTTTGGAAGGTAAAATTAAACACTTAGGACTTAGAGACCAAAAACAAGATTGGCCGTAATCAAATCCAAGTATAGGAAGAGTAACAGCCAGCCTTGATCAAGCACTTAACAAGGCCAGGCATTACTCTTACCAAATTTTGAATCACAATCAGATTAAAAGAGATATGCCATTATAGTATCACCATTTTATAGATGGCACACCTAGGTCATAGAGAGTTTACGTTTTTTATCCAAGGTCATCTAATTAGAAATGGCAGAGTTGGTATTTGAATCTCAGGAGTATAATTCTAAGTAGTGCTTATAATCATCGTGCTGTCTAGGAAGACACAGAATTACCCAAAATTTAGTGTCTAACACCAGCTAGGATTAGGGATGGACATGAAAACAACAAGTTCACTTATAGAAAAAGAAAGAAAGTTGCATTTTTTTTTGGAATGACTGAACTGTGAACATAATCGTCATAATAATGGCAACTTTTATGTGAACGATCTCTTGTCATCCCTCCCATGGCTCATTGAGTGCAAGCATTATTACCAAGTTAAAGACGAACAAGTGGAAGATTATATATTTTAATTTGGCCACCTTACCATGGTAAGTAGGTGGCCCAGCAGAGTTTGAACTCAGGCTATCTGACTCCCAGATCCATGTTCCCAATCATGATTATGCCATCCATTTATTCAGGACGTGGCTACTGTGATGTCCATGAACATGCACTGCTTACATCTCCTGCTATAGGGTACATAGTTGACTGATGGCCCCAACTATGTCCCTCTAGGTCTACTTAATGTTACATCTGCTACTTGTTCTCCCCCAATTACTGAGCATGGCAATGCAACACGTGGGACCCTCCAATGTGGACTTTGGCTCAAGGACTACCATTGGCCTAAGCAAATCTTTATTAGAACTGCGCTATGGGCTGAGATTCTTTCTACTTAATGCCCCTTCCTGCCTCTCTTCTACCACAGCTGTTAAACCTATATCATGATCTGAAGCTCGCCCTCACCTGCTGCTGCTCCTTTCCCCAATAAACCTCTTGCATCTTTAACCCTCTTTTGGCACCTGCTTCTCTGCAGATTCCAACTAATGCAAGTGGTGCTGATAAAACAAGTGGTGGTCTGATAAAACAAGTGGTAAGATGAGGATTTACTTAATGGTTCATCTTAACCCCTCAGTCTGATTGGAAGGTGGGTAACAGACAGTTCCTTGTATAAGGCCCAATTGCTAAAAATTTCAGTGGGTGATGATTTGTCTTTCAGGTATAATGGTTCAGAAATTCGAAAGATGATACAGTTGGTTGGTTACTGCTAAACCGTATTGACATTGACACCCTATAAGTGGTGACGCATTAAGGACAATTAATAAGTAGTTAATAAATGTGAAAGCTAGAGGGACTCTTGGTAACCTACAAAAAGCTCTTGTCTCCTGGAATGGAAGAACAGAACAGCTAAGCAGCAGATCAAGATCTGATGGAGTCACAGAGTTCCAGAGACCATAGAATGCTCAGAAAAAGCAGATCTGTTATGCCAAATTCAGGGTCCTAGTTGGGAAAACCAGGGATTTTGAAATACGGGATGAGAGCACACAGATGGATATTGTTGAGAATATTGGCTTTGCACTGACCCCTTGCAGAGTTTGCCTACAGCTTTCTCCCCATGTTAGAAGATGATGCAGAGGCCACTATTCTGCAACATTAGCAGGTGTCTCCTAAAGACTTATCGTCGTCACCACCTCTCCTGGCTTTTGGGACCATGACTAAAGTTAAATCCCAGAATTGCCCACCAGAGTCCTCCTGGGCTTGATAAGGGAGGAAAAAGACCACATTCAAATGTACTTGTAAGAATTAGCTGGCATGTACCAGGGAGAGCCTGGAAAGCAGCCCTGGGGGTGCATTTAGAAAGTGTTTAATCAAGAAGGTGAGAATGTAAGACTGAATAAGGAAGAATTCATTGACTTGGGGGAAGGGAGGCTTTCTTCATACTTAACTTTCTCCAGATTTAGCATTCCAACAAGGTCCCTTAGGGCATGGGCAAATCTGCTGCTTGTGTGGTTCAGCCTAAGCAGATCTTTCCTGGAACTGTGTTGCAGGCCAACATATTCCACCCAATTTTCAGTCCTATACTGTCTCACACAAACCTCACACCCCTCTGTGTTCTGAAGGTTGTCCCGCCTTCTCCTGCTCCTCCTCATGATAAATATCTTGTACCTCTCTAATCCTGTTGTATTGTCTGCTCCTGGATAGATCTATGCTAATACAAAAAGGAAACGCGCCCATAGATTTTATAGAATCAAACACAGAAAATAAGGTTGAAACTGAAATCTGGATCTGATCATGCACCTCAAAAGCCAGGCTGAGAAATTACATCTTAATTCCCCAGTGAAGTGTCATAGTGAGAAAACTGATGAAGATTTACAGTAAGCATTTAACATAAACAAATGTCAGTATGAGTATAATTATTTGGGAGTTAGGGTGAGAAAAGAAAAATTTTCGGGAAAAATCAAAGAAAATGTTTGATTAGAAATCAAACATTTGAAAATCATTTAATTTTTCTTTTTTTTTTTAATTTGAGGTAATAATGTTTGTAAGCTTTGTGTGAATGGGTGAGGTAATTACATTAAAATGCTTAATTAAGAAATGGCAAATAATGGATCAATAGCTCCCCTGTTCACAATGCCTTGGAGTCATCCTAGAAACTCAAAGGCCTGGTTAGGAGGCCTGTGGTATACCATTAGCAGACCTCTGGTAAAATAGAGACTAAGAGATGGACAAGGGTCCATTTAAGGAAATGTTATCTTATTAAATATGAAAGGTAACTACATTTACAGATTAATGTATTTCATTTACAAATGAATCACCACACACGTTGACATCTGACAAAAAAAATTAAGTTATAATTAATCAGGGTTTGCCACCAGATGAAAGAGTGCTTCCGGGGTTACAGGTAGGGGAGGGGAGGAGACCTCAACAGAGTAGGCTTCTGTCAAAGTTGCTAAAGATTGTTTAGTTTTCTTTTGTGTTGAGTACTTTCCACTTTTTGAAACATTTTCTTGCTTCAAAAATAAAAAGTAAGTTATAAGGATATCAACTATTCCTTTTAAAAAAGCAAAATGAACTAAAATAAATGTCGTGCTGATAATGCCAGCATCTAATATACATAAGACTTACTAAAATGTATGTTTGTTTGGAGTCTACTTTAGTTGTACACTTTTTGTCAGCTGGGAGCTTCTGAGAAATGTAATATTTCATGTAATTACATACGTTTGTGAGCTATTGGTGACATTCACGCTAAGGAGTTGCCTTTCTAGGAATGAATTGAGCACAGGATCCACTCAGTTGACTTTCTCACCCTAAAGAAGGGACATGCAAATAAGTGACTGAACATGAACATATGATAAATATTATACGACAATAAAAATAGCGGTAGTTACATTTGAACTATCCACTATCAAATGACATAAGAATCCTTTCTGTCAACTAATCAGTTAGACTTTGAAATATGTGAATTTATTAATTCTATCAATGTTGTAAACATAAGTGTCTTGCTTTTAGGATGAATGCCATCACTTTTTTTTAAATCAGTGTTTATATATGAGTATGTATTCTACTAATGACTCAAGAATAATAAATAATTTTTAAAATTCATAAATATGGATATAGACTCATTATTAAGCCTAACCATTTATTTTAAATAAGGTGCTCCAATTCGATTGAAAGCATTCATTGTCATAAATCAAAGAAAGCATAATTAAATTTCCTACAAGCATATTTAAATGTAATATTTCTTAGATTTTACAGCAGTATTCCTGGAGCAAACTTTTCATGTTGGTATCTGTAATAAAGATCTTTTTTTTTCCAAAATAAATATCAATGTTTCAGTCCAAAAAATTGTCTCTTCCTATTCAAATATAGAGAGAACCCTAATTCAGGATTTTACAAATTATTCTTTCTTAACATTACCTATTTTAGATGTTTTATATTCATACATGTATATTTTAACCCCTGTACATGTTTATATCAACATAAAAGTCCAAATTATCTAAAGTTTGCAATCCTTTTCTTCTATTCCAAGTTGGAGTGCAAGAAGAAAAACACTTATATACGTACAAGAACTAAATATAAGCTATATAAAGCAAATGTATTTACTTAATGGAGGATTTTTGTTCATGTTGGATGTTCATGTTTCCTTCCATGTTAATGAATAATGAGAACTGACTGACTTGTATAACTAAAACCCAGCAATAGGCATAGCTGAATCTGTGTGTTTAGGAGGTCTTGTTAGATGTTTTTCTCTCTGTCTTACGTCTAGGCTTGAATCTGTTTAGCTTTATTTTCAGGGAGATTCCCACTCCTGGGAATGAGCAACATGGTAACCAGGAGCTCCAGTCATACCGTATTGAATTTGGCAAGCTTAGCAGAAAAAAAAACGTGTCACCTTTTGCAGTGGTTTCTGAATAGGGTTTGGAGAGAGAGAGAGGAAGAGGGAGAATATCCTGGTTTCGCTAGACATGTATGTTGTACCTATCGCTGAATCACCGGTCCATATATTTACTAATCAAGATGGGCTCATGTAATCCCTCCCTCACCGTCAAAGCTAGCAATGTGAAATCAGTCTACCTGAACTACTGGGGCAGAGAGCAGAGGAGCCTCTCTCACATGTTGACAACAAAGAGAGTATGGATTTGAACACTTGGGAATACTGCCTGTTACTCTAACAAGATTACAGGCCCACTTACTGTGTACTTCTTCCTTCTCTAGCTACGAGATTTAAGTGCAGGCAATGATGAGAGTTTCTATTTCTCCATGTAGTAGTTATCGCATTTGCCTGTCCTGCATTTACTCCCCCATCTTGTGGTTTTGACTCCACTTTTCCTCTGACACTGATCCTCCTCTTTCAGTAAAGTTTAAAGTGATACATTTCCTAGATCTCTATATACCTAAGTGGGAACCAGAAGTCCTTTATGCAGGATTTACACTTTTCAACAAAGAACAAACACATTAAGCTGTCACTGCCACCCATGGTACAGCTTCTCTAAATGTGCCATCTTTGTTTTCATAGCAAAGTTGTTATAATCATTTAAGTGTTTATTATATATAGTTTTGTTATTCGATAAAATAATAGCATACAATGGGAAATATGACTTTCCTTTTCCTAGGAAAAACAAATATGAATTTTCTCATGAGCATAAAGTAATTGAGTCCAAGATGAAAAACATTAAGTGTGCTGAAACTAGTCAACCTTTGTCTTCAATCATACTCATTGGACCAAATCTGGTGAGATATAGGTTTGCAGAAAATACAATTAAAGAATCTGTGTGAAATGCATGTTAGAGTTGGTGGCTAAAATCTGGCTTGTGTTCTGAGATTTTGTGATCTTGTCTTACTTCTCTGGAACAAATCATCGCATATATAAACCTATAGCTAACTTCTACACAATCAATATTTGTACACATTTCTGTAAAGCAATGGGGTAACTCATGTGGACCCACAAACATAACGGTGTTGTGTGTGCCCGTGTGTTGTATGTGTGTGTTTATGCATATACATGACTAATTAATAAAAACGGATCTTTCAAGTTAACCAAATAGAGTTATCACACAATTATAGAGAAATTAATTATCCTTTTAGGATTCCAGTGAAGATCTCAGTCTCTCTGCCTCCTCCCTCCTGCTGCTTCCTTGCCCATTAACCCTTCAATAAAACATAATGTAGTAGACCCTTATCATCATTTCCTCTTCTTTTCTCTCCTTTCTTCTCGCTTTCCCTTTCTTCTCTTTCCCCTTCTTCAGTCCTTCCTTGCTACTCTTCTTGCAGTTATTTTTTATTTTTATTTATTTTTTTAATGTTTGTTTATTTTTCAGAGAGAGAGCATGAGTGGGGGAGGAGCAGAGAGAGAAGGAGACACAGACTCTGAAGGAGGCTCCAGGCTCCAACCTGTCAGCACAGAGCCCAACGTGGGGCTTGAACTCATGTACCTGAGCCGAAATTGGATATGCAACCGACTGAGCCACCCAGGCATCCTGCATATTTTTTTTCCCTTGTCCAATGTCAATTTTCCTTTTTGTTTATATAGTCATACTCTGATTTTCCCTGGAGACATACTATTCTTTTGTTCCCCGTAAATGTGGTTGGAAGAGGCTTATCTCTTCCTAAGCATAGGTTAAACAAAACTTTCATATTGCGTTTGCATAAGATTAACCAAAACTTCTCTGTTAACAGTGACTGGCTAAGCATGGAGCACATGATCTAACTTAGGCCAACTGGACCTACCAAGAATTATTTCTGGGATTTTTGCTGGATTTGTCTGAAAAGAAAATTTTTCCCTGTACAAGAATTCTTAGCAATGGAAATATATGTTTAGAGGTGCTAGGGGGCAACTTAAACAGATGAGGCCTCAGAATACAGCTGACTAGGAATACTATGGAGACAGAGAGAATAAGATAAAATAGTGTGATCCTGGCTTTAGTCTGTTCAGGATCTTTCAATTTTTCTCAGCTAATGTATTCCCTTTTCTCTTATTTAAGCCATTGCAAGTGGTTACACTTTCTACTTTCTTTAAGGAGTAAGTAACTATGAAATAAAAGATTATGAACAGTGCCATTCTCAGAAACTGGGACTTCATTTACTCTTCTAAAAAATGCGAAGGCTAATTATATTGACTCTAATCCTCTGACATGGTGGTTCAAACTTGGCATCTCAAGAAAGGATGAGAAAGTTGGGAATAAGGTTATGAAGACATGAATACATTAGTTTTGTTATATTAGCTGTTATTTATTTTTCTATACTTTTCCTATGCTAAATTGTAACTTGACTGGGAGCATAAAGCAAGGACTGACACCGTTTACTTCCTCTTAATGCTTTAGGACTTCTGGTGAAATGTCTTTTCAAACTATAACCCATAATTTAAAAACATATTAACTCATTATTACTCACCAGTCTCTGAGTAAACCAGTAAGTAGTTTAGAAATCACTTTTTACCTACATTTCTTTTTAAAAGTAGATAAGACAGTCGTCTACTATGTAAGTGTCAAAACGATAAAAAAAAAAAAAGGCTATTCAGTGACACTCCAATGGCACTGAATAGCTTCGCTGCCTTAAAGTTCACAAAGTAAGACATATTAACTTCATGTCATGAATAAAATGCAAATTTATCTTCCAATTACAATTGATATTCTAGAGTTTACTATTGGTGGCAGCTGTAGGGACAATTAAAGAATTCTAATTAAAGTTAGTTGAAGCGGATGAATCCTATACCAGATTCCTCCATCTGATGCAGTTTCTAACTTTTAAAAACAGAAAAGGATCGACAGTCACTTTAAATCTAAATCAGGAGCAGGTTTATTTACCTATTACACGCCACTTCCACTAATAACATAAGGAATGAATACATAGATTATGTAATGGAGGATATAAATGTACAACATTGGCAGCATGTGTGATGATTACCGACAAGAATTAATCAGCATTCCTCATGCCATACACAATGCAGTTAGAATAGAAACAGCAAATCTGTTCAAGTAATGCAAACAAGCTGCATAAAAGGCTAAACAAGTAAAAGTATATCATCAGCCATGACTCAAATTACATCTTTAAATTGTGTGCCAGCTTCCCTCAAATTGGCCATTGAAGAACCCGATCTCTGACAGACTTTACAAACTAGAAAGTACTACATTTTCTCAGGTCCACAGTTTTGTTATAGTGTGGGAATACATTTAATAATTCAGCGTGCAGATTAACCCTTACTTGATACAACAGCTAGGGTGCTGTGGATTTTTATGTGATGTTTTTCTCATTGATGAAATTGGTTGATAAACCTCAGAAGTTCTACATCCATGGTGACAATGTTGCCCAAGTTCCTGAAGCAAGTGTAGATTACAGTTGTATCGCTAAATTATTTTCAACTCACTTTTTTTTTTATTCTTGACACTTCATAAGATCCTCCACATTCTCCACCAAACTGTGAAATCAGGCTCTTCAGATTTTGTTGCAGTCATTGCTGGTTTCCTTTCTTGTTCTGGATATATTGAGGTTCGTCAGGACTTTAATGGACTGAAATAATTAGCATTTGGTTCTTTCGGATTTGGATCTACTCACTGTTTAGTCCTCAGAATGTGGTAAGGATACAGTGGTGAACTTCTCATATGTAGAAATTTCTGTCAAATGGTAGGTTTGAAACGGAAACTCTGGTCTAAAGAGATTCTAGTACAAAATGCTTTCTCTTGCATACAAAATATAAAGAAACACCTCTCTCTTAACCACACTCCCTGTAATTCATCTAGGCTGTTAATGAAAATATGCATGACTAATTCTGTGAAGTATCAATGGTAAATAACAAAAGCAATAAGTATTTGAAATTTCAACTCTAATATTGTTATACTAATGAGCTAACTTCTTCCCTTGTGAAGGAAAGTTTAGGCAAATTAAAATCTTATTCTTATCTCTTGACTAGGAGTCAAACAACTTAATTCCAATTCTCGATTTGTAGTTTTAACGTCTATCCACTTTCTGTTCAAACATTTTGGTCCCTGAGATGTTAAATAAGAGGTAATAATTTCATCTCCCTTAATGGAATTGCTAACAAAAATTTAAGAACAGAAAGATAAATTATGTGATATCAAGTACAGTAAAATTATGCTTATTTTTAATGGTACTAATCCTGGTCTTCATCAAACTCTGAACTTGATGTATTTCTATTTGTGTTAAGAGAAAAGTCATGTGCAATCAACACATTAGAATGTGTGGATAAACATAAATAGTAAGTGCAAGCTTTTGTGTGCAATGGAAACAGGATAAATTGAGGGGGATGGTCACCTGTGAATGAAGGGTAAGGATTGGGCTAACTAAAGGTTCAAAGAGTGGTGCCTGCGCAGTTCAGTTGGTTGAGCGTCTGACTCTGGATTTCAGCCCAGTTCATGATCCTGTGGTCCTGGGAGTGAGCTCCATGCACAGGATGGAGACTGCTTAAGATTCTCTCCCTCTGTCTTCCTCTGCCCCTCCCCTGTGCACTCTCTCTCTCTCTCTCTCAAATACATTTTTTGAAAAATAACTTCTAAAACAAATAAAGGTTAAAAGAATACAGGTTACTGGGATGGGGGAAATGGGAGAGTACACCTGCAGAATTTTCCTTGGGTTTCTATATCTTCTCTACCATGGTCAGTGTGGAAGACAGGCACTGATCCAATAATGATTACAATGAAAATGGAAGTATAACTGTGGTAGGTGAGTCCAAGATCTCAGTCCTTGTCCTTCCTCTCCCTTGTCTATCCACACTCATTCCTTTGAAAAGCTCATCCAAGCTCATTATTTTTAAATACCATTATTTTTGATGTTTCAATGTTATTTTGATGTTATTCACATCAAAACCATGGGCATTGGGGCTCTTGGGTGGATCAGTTGGTTGAGCCTCCGACTTCGGCTCAGGTCATGATCTCATGGTCTGTGAGTTCGAGCCCCGCGTCGGGCTCTGTGCTGACAGTTCACAGCCTGGTGCCTGCTTCAGATTCTGTGTCTCCCTCTCTCTCTGCCCCTTCTCCGTTCATGCTCTCTCTCTGTCTCAAAAATAAATAAACATTAAAAAAATTAAAGTAAACCCTCGCGTTATTAATTTTTGTCTTACATATGTTAAGCCCTGCCTTGTCTACAAATGCTATTTCCTATATTTCAAACTATATGCTGAGTTCAACCTCTTTTTACAACCTCCACTGCTAACATTCTAGTTTCACCATCTTCTTTCACTTAGGTCATGGAAATGTCTGCACCACAAACTGGTCTCCCTTCCTCTGTTTATGGCCTATGGTCTACTCTCAACACAGTAGCCAAAGCTGTCCTTTTATAATATACGTTGGATCATGTATCCCTCCCATCAAACACTCCAAAGATTTCCTTTATGCTTCTGAGTAAAAGCCAAAGTTCTTAACACGATTCCATACAATCTCGTCACTCTTACTTCTCGAACCATAGTTCCTACTATTCTCTCTCTTACCCATTGCACTCAAGACACAATAGGTTTCTTGCTGGCCCTTGAAAACTCCAGTCCCACTCTTGTTACAAGGTCTTTGTACTTCCCATTCTCTTTGCTGGGTTTGCTGTTTCTAAGATATCCATATGGGGTATTTATTTACTTGCCTCCTTCAAGTCTTACCTCAAATGTTGCCTTTTCAGTTAGACTTTCTGTGACTATCCATTTAAAATTCCAACTCATCCTCTCATACATTCCTACTCTCATTCCCACTCCTTATTTATACCCATGGTACATATTACCTTGTGACATTGATATTTGTTTACTTCTTTGTTTTGACCTCTTTCTTTGTGCTAGAATATAAGTTAAGTTCTATAGAGGAGAGGGTTTTTTTGTCTTATTTGCTTATGCATATATTGTAGTTGCTTGAATGAGTGAAGGGCACATAGTAAATGTATAATATCTATTTATTGGATGAATTAATTCATAAATAATTCCTGTGAAGAGATACAGGGTACTTTAAGGGCCTATAACAGGTGAATTTGACAGAGTCGCAAAAGTTAGAGAGAACTTCCTTTTAAAAAGTAAAGCTTTCGGGGCGCCTGGGTGGCTCAGTCGGTTGAGCTTCCGACTTCGGCTCAGGTCATGATCTCACGGTTCGTGGGTTCAAGCCCCGCGTCGGGCTCTGTACTGACAGCTCAGAGCCTGGAGCCTGTTTTGGATTCTGTGTCTCCTTCTCTCTCTCTGCTCCTGCCCCACTCATGCTCTGTCTGTCTGTCTCTCTCGAAGATGAATAAACATTAAAAAAAGTAAATAAAAATTAAAAAAAAAGAGTAAAGCTTTCGTGAAGTTCTGAAGAATGAAGAGCCATTATCCAGAGGAAGAAAGTGGGAAGGAAGATTGAAAACATTAAAAACAATGTTAACAAAATGTCCTGAGGTGGGAAGAAAAGTGTAAGTGTAATCCCCGTAAGTGTAAGGATTAGAAAAAAGTTGAAGCAGCTGGAACAGAAAGAGAAAAAAGGACGACATGATACGTGATGAGATTGCAGAGCCAGATCACAAGATCCTCACAGATGACATTTAGGTGTTTATTCTACGAGCAATGGGAAACCACTGACAATAAGCATGGAATCACACGAACTCCGTGTGTGTGTGTGCATACTCAGGCTACTGCATAGAAAATGTACTGAAGACAAACAAGAATGAATTGAAGGAGAATGTTGTGGTAGCTACTGAAGTACAGGCATACCTCATTTTATTGGACTTGATTTACTGCGCTTGACCGATTTTTTTTTTTGAGGGGGGGTTACTGTTGTTTTACAAATTGAAGTTTTATGGCAACACTGGATCAAAGCAAGACTCTTCGTGCCATTTTTCCAAAAGCATTTGCCCACTTCAGTTTCTGTGTCATATTTTGGTGATTCTCAGGATATTTCAAATTCATTATTATTAATTTGTTATGACGATCAGTGATCTTTGATGTTACTATTGTAATTGTTTTGGGTACCACAAGCCACACCCATATAAGACAGTGAACTAAACAGATGCATGTTGAGTGTGTTTTGACTGCTCCATTTACCCATCTCTCTACCTCTCCTTGGGCTCCCCTATTCCCTGGGACACAACAATATTAAAATTACACCAATCAATAACCCTACTATGGCCTCTGAGTGTTCAACTGAAAGGAAGAGTCACACATCTCTCACTTTAAATACAAAAACTAAGAATGATTAAGCTTAGTGAGAAAGGCCTGCCCTAAAGCTGAGGTAGGCTGAAAGCTAGGACTCTTGCACCAAAGAGCCAAATAAATTAGTGAAGGAAAAGGAAATGTTCTGGAAGAAAATTAAAGATGCTATTATAGTGAACACATGAATGATAAGAAAGTGAATCAGGCTTATTGTTGATATGGAAAAAAGTTTGAGTGGTCTGGATAGAAGATCAAACTAGCTACAGCATTCTCTTAAGCCAAAACCTAACCCAGAGCAAAGGTCTCACTCTCTTCAATTCTACAAAGGCTGAGAGAAGTGAGGTAGCTGCAGAAGAGAAGTCAGAAGCTAGCAGAGATTGGTTCATGAGGTCCAAGGAAAGAAGCCATCTCCGTAACATCAAAATGCAAGGTGAAGCGGCAAGTGCTGATGTCAAAGCCACAGAAAGTTCTCCAGAAGATGTAGAGAACATTGTGAATGAAAGTGGTTACACTACACAACAGATTTTCAAGGTAGATGAAACAGTCTTTTACTGGAAGAAGATACCATCTAGGACTTCAGTAGCTAGAGAGAAGTCAATACCTGGCTTCAAAGCTTCAAAGGACAGACTAACTCTCCTATTAGGGGCTAATGCAGCTGGTGAATACCCATTAAAGCCAGTGCTCATTTACCATCTCCCAAATCCTTGGCCCCTTAAAATTATGCTAAATATACTCCATCTGTGCTCTATAAATGAAACAACAAAGCCTAGATGACAGTATATCTGTTTACAACATAAGGTATTTTAAGCCTACGGTTAGTCAGGGGGGAAAAAAAAGTTTCCTTTCAAAATAGTACTGCTTATTGACAATGCACCTGGTCACCCAAGGGCTCTGACAGAGATGTACAATGAGATTCATGTTGTTTTCATGCCTGTTAACACAACATTCACTCCACAGACAAGCTATCAAGGAGTAATTTCACCTTTCAAGTCTTTTTATTGAAGAAATACAGTTTATAAGGGCATAGCTGCCACAGATAGTGATTCCTTTGGTGGAACTGGGCAAAGGAAATTGAAAATCTCTGGAATGCCATTCTGCATGCCATTAAGAAAATCTGGGATTTATGGGAAGAAGTTAGATATTAATATGAATGGGAGTTTGGAAGAAGTTGATTCTAACCCCCATAGAAGACTTTGAGGGGTTCAAAACTTCAGCAGAGGAAATAACTGCAGATATGATAGAAATAGCAAGAGAATTGATATTAGAAGTAGAGTCTGAAGATGGGACTGAACTGCTGCAATCTCCCAATACAAATGGATGAAGAGTTGCTTTTTATGGATGAGCAAAGAAAGTGGTTTCTTGAGATAAAATCCATTCCTGGTGAAAATGCTGTGAAGATTGTTGAAATGACAACAAAGGATTTAGAATATTACATAAACTTAGCTGATAAAGCAGCAAGTGGGTTTGAAAGAACTGTTTCCAATTTTGAAAGAGGTCTACTGTAGTTACGATGTTTCAAACATCATTGTTTGCTACGAGAAATCATTCATAAAAGGAGAATCAATCACTTGGCAAACTTCTTTGTTGTCTTAATTTAAGAAATTGCCACAGCCACCCCAACCCTTGGCAATCACCACCCTGATCAGTTAGCAGGCACCAACATCAAGGCAAGACCCTCCAGCCAGCAAAAAGATTACAACTCTCTGAAATCTCAGATGATGATTAGCATATTTTAGCAATAAAGTATTTTTTAATTAAGGAATGAACATTGTTTTTTTTTAAAGAAGGAATGCTGTCACACACTTAATAGACCACAGTACAGTATAAACATCTTTTAAATGCACTGAGACACCAAATTAGTTTGGCTCGCTTTATTGCAATATTTGCTTTATGGTGGTCTGGAACTAAACCCACAATATCTTCAAGGTATTCCTGCAATCCCCATGAGAAATTATTGCAACTTAGACTAGGAAGGTAGTATCTCTCAGGTCTTTTGAACTTTGTCTTTTTCTTTCCTGCAATTCCCATCTCTTTGGCTCACTACTTTACTCTCAGGTTTGATATCCCAGGAGTGCTCAAGCCTTGCCCTCTTCTTTCAACCGTGAAGAATGTGAAATTCAAGAGCTTCACTCTATCTCTTCTTGCCACTCCTTCACATGATGCCTGCTCCATTCACAACACTTTCCACTGTTTTTATTTATTTGTGTATTTATTTCAACCATTTGATTGAGTTCCATGGTGATGGTAAATGTGTCAGGAATCATGTTTTATTCATCTTGATATTCCCAGTAGCTGGCACATTGAAGATACACAATAAAACTTGTTGAATAATGAGGAATTAAATCAATTGCTGGTTTGCCAACACACACACACACACACACACGCACACACGCACACACACAATATTCATAACATTCTTCTTCCTGCTGCTCTGTAGATATCATGAATTTGGGGGGGAATACAGGCTTTTTCCATATGGTCAAAATATATAAGCTATGGATTAAGTCATCTATTAGTGGTTGGATGTGCACTTGACACTCAAATATACATACAGATAAATAACCAATAGTATATAAATATACCTAAAATGTAAAAATTATATAAAGGGAAGTAATGTATTTGGGGAACAAATTGTATACATAATTTTGAGTACAGTCCCTTAAATAACTGAAAGTAGGACATAGTGAACTGAAGTAAAAGCACTTAAGACCAAAAGATTCCATGTAGGTTCCCCAAATTTTCTGATTCCCAGAGAACAGATTAAGTATTGTAAGATGCCGAGTCATCAAATTCAATTGCAATGGCACAACATTGACACTCTTAGCCATAAAACATGTTTAATGAGACCTACACTGATCCTTAACTACTTCAACTCTGCTGCCTGAAAAAACCACACACACATATACACACACAGATTGATCTTTCTATATCCAGCCACACACACATATTAATTCAACATTAATAAATAAAATTACAAACTATAAACATTTACCAATAAAAGTTATAAATAAAATCATAAGGCCATTCATGCAAACATGAGAAAAGTTCTTGAAGGATACAATGAATATGAATTTTCAGCTACCTGTCTTATGATGGTACCAAAAGTAAAAAAAGTATCATTTAACTGTGTTTTTTCTAACTTCCCTTTCAAATTGTGCAGGTTTCCTGAAGCCATATAATTTAGATAGAAGATCACTTTTCAGAAAAGTCATAAGCAGAAGGTCATAATTCAAACCAGGCAGTCAGATTCTCCTACCATCTAAATACTGGACAAGTCATGTAATTCAGTCCTGTATTAAAAATGCTTTACATGCAGGATTTATACAGGATAAGAGTAGCTTTTAAAAGTACTGTTCTTGGAAAGAGATCTCTACACTGCTTCCAACTTGTGAAATTATAACACCTGGTACCAGAATGATTTTTGTCTTAAGTAACATATGATAAACAAAGCGACTTAGACTAAAGATAATTTGGTTGACATTTAATTTTATATAAGTACATTAAAAATAAGAAATATTGCTTTAAAAATTGGCCAAAATATGTGAATTGCAAAGGACACAAAGACAGATCTTAAGCCAAGATACTAGAAGATTAGAAATAAAATTGCCAAATAAGAATAATTTTTTTTCATAACTACTCTACTTATGTAGGGCATGCAGATAAAACAAACTTGTGTTCAGCCCGTTTACCTCAAATAACAATTTTCACCATTAAAGAGAGACAGAATAAAGACAAGAGTAGAAATAAAATGGAGAATAGCTTCTGCATAAAACATGCAAATAAAGATAACTTTTACCAATAAACACTCTTAAAAAAATACATGATTTTGCAGAAACCATATGAAACTGTTATCTGGCTCAACATCTAAATAAGGTATAGAACTCCTCCCCTCTCCCTTCATGGTTAATTCAAACTATTTTGAAGCATTATTCTCTTATCACTACAAATAAACCTTACTTGAAGATTTCAAGTAAGGAAAGTATTTTCTATGAAAACCCAGTTTTATATTTTTGCCCTATTGTTGCTTACTCCAAAATGTAATAAACAAGCACAACAACTCACCTGAAAATATTGCTGAGTATCCAGAAACTCTCGTAATTCAAGTTACCTAATTTTTCCTTCGCACACTATGCGATCTAATTCTGTTGCCAGGGCCAAGGTATTTTACATTTGCGGTATTATACTAAAAGAACACACCCTGAAATTTATAAAATCGACAAACATCTTCTAATGTGGTATTATTTTCTGTGGACATGGACTCTTTCAATTGTTTGAAGTTCGGTGTTTGCCATCACATTAAGGATTTCCAAGATATAAAATTGTGTTCTACATTTCTTGTAGTTTATGAGGCATCAAAAAAATTAGAGCTTTGTTCTGAGAAACAGTGAGGTAAGTAGGGGTTAAGCACATTCACCACCAAAACAATAAGCAGCGTGGGCAGACCATCATATTCCATAAAATTTTTTTTAAAAAGTACAACAATAAAAATTTAATCTCAGAGTATTGCTGGGAATGGCTGAAGATAGAATTCCAGTGTTGCACATTTCTTCATGAACTTTAATGCTTTCAAGTATTATCACCAGGACTTTCCATTCATGGCACAAGGGACTCATGGGATGCTTTCTCCTGGCACACTTAGGATGGAGAAGGAAGGAGAAAAGTTTGGATACATTCATTTCTTCCTCTATTTAGGTGACCTTTTAAAGCTTTCAACAACAACAAAAAATATCCTCTAGAAATGTGAAAAGAACCATGTTCTTCTTTTTCCTTTTCTTTAACTCTCTGAGAAAGACAAAAATCTATGAGGAAAAACAAAATGAACAAAACTGCCGTATTTTATGAAAGATTTATATACAGTATTCATTCTGCTGACATAAGGGCAAGTGTAGAATTATACACTTTTGTTTTATCATAAACAAAATCAGATTATCAGGATCACATGTCCATTACTTAAATTCCCACAAATAAAAATTTGTTCATGGAAAAATAGAGATATTTTGAATACTAAAGTCCTTTATTCAACAACACAGAAATTTCACAAAAACAACTTTACTGGGCAAATCGAATGTGTTTTTTTTTTTTTTTTGTAGCTTTTTTTTTTTTTTACAGTTTTGTACATGCCCCATAAGTAATTTTCTTTAATAAATACACTGTTTTCCAAAACTGCTTTTTTTTTATAATTGCACAAGCATACATACACCTTACACAAATATCTATTAGAAAATTTAATAGATGACTGCACAGTTCAGAAGAGGGGAACACTGAAAGGAGTACATTTTGTGGCCCACGTTCCTGAAATCTCAGACTTCCTTGCCATTGTGAAAATGGAATCCCTCCGAACATAGTAGCTGTCTTTTATTCACTAGGAATACAGATCTCAGTGTGAAACTGCCAAATTTAATAAAAACAAAATGTGAAACATTTAGCTGTTACATGAGAACCAACTGTTTGATATCACTGTGAATCTAACCATGATCAAAGACCCACCACGGCTTTTTGCTGAACATATTTGACCCTGAATAGTGTGTTCATTTAACTGCTTTCCCTTGTTCATTATTTGATTACAGATACTATCGGCCTAAAGACTTTGTAAGCTTTAGTATTAATTGTACAACTTACATGCCAGGGGTTCTAAATGAAAGGAAGGGGATATTCCTTTCTGTAGTGATTGCTTAATAGGAATTCATAGGAAGCCCACCATGTCTTGTTCCCTGTGAATGTGTATAGAAGGAAGTTGGCTACTGGGGATTAAGCAACCACGAGATGCTCTTAAATACTCTTACACTGGAGGAAGACTATCACTGTTTTCTCTCCTAAAGATGGACACATTTCTGATTTGTAAATATGCCTCCACTTGGGAACAGACAGGCAAAATCCATCAGAAAGCCACTTTGGTCTGAAGGCCTGGAAAGAGGGAAATTTGCATGATGATGCTCTTGGGATGTTTAGGGTGCCGAGTGACAGCTGACAAGGAAAACACTTCACTGTACTATGTACCAACATCCTACGTATTTTCCAGCTCTCCCCAAATGCTTACGGTATGTGCGTCTTCTTATCTCCTTACTTCGTAGGGAAGGTAAGACATCTGTGTATGTAGATCTCTCTTACAAACTTTTTAATTGGACTTATCCGATACGTAATTTTTAAGTTGTATAGTCCGCCATGATCTATATTCTGATTGCCATGTTCTGAATTTTCTTGGTACTGAATATGAAACATACAGCAAGGAATTTTCAAAAGTTACATGTCATTGGGTATTTTAGAATCATGAAAAATGTAAACCTTTAAATAATTCCCTTAGGGTTATAATGACATCCTTTACAAGTTCTCAGTATATGGACTTACAGGGAAGAGAACCAGAGGGAGGCTGGAAGAGTAACATCTTTCTTCGACATCACCAACGAGAACTTTATATGCACCCTACATTATATAAATAGAGTTTTACCAAAATCATTAAAAAAATGGGTGACGTAAAAGAACAATATCGAGAACAAAAACATGTAAGAGAATTAAAGAAAAGCTGCACTTTTCCATTTCCATAATCAACATTTTTTCATTAAAAAATTGAATTGACATGTAAACACCACATTTTACAATATACAGATTCATTAGTTCTTTAAGAAAACAAACAAAAACACATTGAGACATGCAATACTAGCATGTATTTTAGACTCTCAGTACATTGCTGTGCGATCTTTATCCGTTATTGTATGCCTGATACAGCCCGAACGGACGTTTGCTTCAATCCTCTAGTAATAATCGTCGTTTTCCAAATAGCAAGGCAAACTTACCATTCAAGTGTGGAAGTAAGTTTTCACTTACTTGTAATTAATTAGCAAATTGGTTTAAAAGTAAGTAAAATCAAATAAAAGTGGACAAGAAAGAACTCCTATAGTTCTCATTGGTCCCACAGCAGAAACAGAAATTCTAACTAGAAACCCTCAAAGGAATATACATCAAGCAGAAAGCTATCTCAAAATTAACATATATTTTAAGCACATTTTAGCTTGTGATTATTTAGTTTTCTTCTTTAAACATGGATAGGTGTAATATATAATAAAATTTCCTTAAAAAGGCCATTCAACCATAAGTGGAGACCTTGCGTTCATATTCTAGGCAGGTTTAGTCACTTGTTTTTCACATTGGCATTTGCAGGTGCCTTCTCCACCCCTCCCACCCATGCTCTGATGAGGAAGTGCTCCTTCTGTGTTTTTTAAAATCTCCTGTGATATTATTTCCCATTCACAACTACAACTAGCCTCTTAAAATTATTAATCTGCTAGTCTTTCTAAAACTTTACAGTCCTTTTCATCACCCTTTCTCTTCTCAGGTTATTTTCCTCTGTGTGATCCATCTTGCTAACATTTTTCAGCAGGCTAGTGGATGTTATAGGCTGAAGTAGCTGGCTAGTGGATAAAGAACAAAAGTTACAGTAACATGGCAACTTCGATCCTCCATGTATTTTCACTAAACTCTATTTTATTCCTAAAGATGAGAATAGACTTTATAATCTGGCAAGAAACAGAAATGAAATAAACTCCCTAGGTATCATGTCATCACAAGTAATGTATCTGTCCTCCTGGGACAGACTTAGGAACCTTGACTGCCTTAAGAAAACCAAATCCTACGTGAAAAGGTAGCACAGATCCTATGAAACATTAGCTTCTTTGTGTTTGGGGCTGTTTGCATTTATGGAACTCCACAGAATGTGGCCCCGCCTTCTCAGGAATGAAAGCATCAAGTGACAAAAATGGGAATAGGAGCAATGGAACATTCCACTGAGGGCCTAGGGGAAGGCCAGTGGTCCAACTGGGAGGCTATGAGAAAAGGAGATAAAAAGAGATTTAAAAGCCTCACTTCTATAAATGTGTTTAATTTTTTTAACTTAAAAATATACCTAGCCATGTCTCAATGCAGGAGGTCTTTACGTAGTCAAGTTTTAAAACAAACTACCCATTTCATTTCATACATGGAATTAAAACATTTGGATACATTTTATCAAAAGTTTCTTTTTCCTACCAAAAGAAAGAGAGAGAGAGAGAGAGAGAGAGAGAGAGAGAGAGAGAGAGAGAGCAAAATTTAAACAAACAAAAAATACATATACCCCATGCTGGGCTGAGAAAAAAAAAATCAATCATGAATTTCTCCCCTAAGATATGATACTTTTCTCTGTATCCTAGAAAACACTGATTTAAAAAAAAAAAAGTTATACAACTGATGCTGCATGTTCCAACTACTGTGAGTACTCCGCCTTACAGTGCAACCCAAGACAAGTCAACTACACTAAGTATTTGGGAGGTATACCCTTCTGTACAGCTCGTTTGTAAGCAATGCAAGTGCATAACCACTACTCTAATATAGTGCTCAAAAGATTAATTGAAACTTTCATAACATCTTCCCCCTCTTATAACAATACAACTGAAGGTAATTGCTGGATGCATCATCATCTTTTAGTCTTGTAAAACTTGGCATCAAGTCTCTACGGAAAGATGCATGGCAAAACATGCCACTGCTGTTGCTGCTTCTAGAAACAACTGGCAAAAAATAGTTAAAGCTAAAATTTATTGCTCCAGATTTAACTCGCAGAACCATACTGTTGTGTACAAACTGTTAATCTCCATAGATGCTCAGACATGATTGTCTCCTTGTGTCTAAACACACAAAATACAAGCTGCTATCTGTACAGTTTACAGTACTGAAACACATATATTTGAAAATGAAGTATAGATATGTACTTTGCAAAGATACATGATTTTACAGCAGGGGTTTACCCAAACTTATTTTTTTACAGCCACTTCCAAAATAGACAACAACTTCACTAGTATAGCTAAATTACATCAAAGAAAGAATCAGTGTATTGAAAGTAAATAGACTGGCCAATTCCCCAAACTCCCAGATTATTTTTATATGTCTTTTTTTTCTTTTCCTTTGTTTTGTTTTGTTTTGTTTTGAAGAAACCCCTATACATAAAATGAAAATAATATCTGGATATTTTCTTCAGTGGTGGACTAAGCAGTTTCTTAAAACAAGACATTAGTTTGCCCTTCACTTCCAAATGCCTTGAAAATAAGATATACTACTGCTTTAAAAGAACCATCGGAATGCTTCAGCGCTGGGAACAGGTGTTCTCTATAAAAAAAGAGCAAGAAAACAAGTTAAGCTTTTTTTCTATGCCAATATAAAATTAGATTTTTCTCCTTTACACTTCAGCAATATTTTTAGTCAGCAATACACAACATAATGACTTGTATATTTCAACATTTAATAAAAAAGAAATGCTCAATCTTAGAACATTACAAAAATTAGAATGTTGAAATTAATGATAATTTACTGAATATAATGATTAAAACACATTAGTCTAAAAAATACCAGAAACACAGCCTAGAACATGGATAACCATCAGAATAAATGGGAAGGTTGAAGCTATTAATCAGTAGTAGGAAGTCCAGCCAGAAAGTCTGTATCTGCTGTGTACCTATGCACCTCTATGTAAGGTTGCTGCTTAGAGAATTCAGTGAAGTAGTTTCTTTATTCTGGGGAATTTCTTTTATAACAGGACAACAACAAATATTACATCGATGTTACTTCTATCATTTAACAACTATGTACCACTATTTTAAAGTCTGCATTTTCAACAAATTAAGGTCATATGTATGAAACAAACTTACACTAGCCAATGATACTCAATGGAGCATAACTTTTATACCATAAAAATACTATCGTTTTTCAAAGGAGTAATAAGTTAGCAACAAAAGTATGAGCAATTCTTTTAACAAAAATGTTAAAGTCACTGTGGGACTTTTTTTTTGTCAGAAAAACGGTATAGGATTGAATTTTCTTCTATATATTAACATTACAGTAATTCATTATACTATACTCTTCTTTAAAAAACAGAATCACATGAGAACATATTGAAAGTACATAAGAAACAATAAGCTAAGAGTAAATTTTCCTATAGGGGCTAATGAAAGAGAGCTGGTACTATTCCTCAGACCAGTCCAACAAGCCTGTGTAGAATATAAGATGACTGCTAGGATAATTAAGTATATAAATTGACATGTTGAATGCTACCAAATTATTGAGTAGGTACAGAACGCAAACACACACACACACACACACACACACACACACACACACGCACTTCTTGTAAACACATCTTAAGACAGTGCTAATAGCACTTGAACTTTATATTTCAGAATATATATGAAAAATTCTACTGTAAGTACTCCTTAATAATTGAAACTAGCTTTGATTTACTGTCTCACATTTGACTTATTTGGTTGACACAGTCCTATTGTGTTAATGTCATCTAAAAATAAGAGTGTATTAATTAAGATGTCCACTGAAATGTAAATGAAAAGAATAACCATTTTGGAAAGCAAAGCCACTGTTCACTATTTGTACTAGAAAGAGTTTTTAAAAACTTGTCCCTGCAGTCAACACAATAAATTTGAAGATGAAAATGTAAGAACAAACTAACGATTCTTTAGTTATTATTTTTATTTTTTAAATGTTTATTTATTTTGAAAGAGAAAGAGAGAGAGAGTGAGCAGGGGAGGAGCAGAGAGAGAGGGAGACAGAAAATCCCGTGCAGGCTACGCGTTGTCAACACAGAGTCCAAAGTGGGGCTCGATCTCACGAACCAAGAGATCATGCCCTAAGTCAAAATCAAGAGTTGGAGGCTTAACCAACTAAGCCATCCAGGTGCCCTGATTATTTTTTAAAATAAACTCTACTCTCAATGTGAGGCTCAGACTCACGACCCTGAGATTAAGAGTCCCATGCTCTACCAGACAGGTGCCCCAAACTGATTCTAATGCAAGTTTGTACCCATGTATATACAAAAGTATTTAACTTGTGAAGTATTGTTTAAAAATGCAAATAAGGAAGTCTATTATTCCCACATAACTAGTACTTATTAATATTTTAATCCTTACTCCTCATGGTGTAATGTTTTCTTCTCTCCAGCTTACTATGCATACCGGAACCTCCATCATTTGATTTGGTTGATAAGAAAAACTCCTTTCCTACTTCCCAAAATTAACTTTTGAATGATAAATATAATTATATATGCTCATTACATTTATTTAATCACTATTAAAAGAACGATATGAACTCATAAAAAACAACATATTCATTCTAATATTCATGCTTTACGCACACACACACACACACACACACAAGCAGTAAATGAAAACTTAGACGTTTATACCAGATGCTAAGCTTGCTGCCTGATGCCAACTAAGAATAAATTTTATATAAGTATGCATACTTATATAAATGTAGTCATTTTTAACAAGATAAGTTAGATCCAAACATATCCATGCAATTACAGATTCACATATGAAAAATAAACATGTGCATATATATTCATATATATTCACATTTACATGTATAGAATATGACATAGAGATGCCAATTTACTCTCAGATGCCAACTGGAAACAAGACTGTAAGTATATACTTAGATAATCTTGTATCTTGATAAACATATATGTTTATGAAGATAAACAGAAAAATGTATGGAGTACATTTTTTAAATGAGGTGAACTCCTTATGTCTTAGATTTTGAAATCTCTTTTCCAGCTCTTTGCTCTTCCTGTGCCCTTTTCCATTACTCAGTTTTATTTGCAATATTTAGAAAAAGCAAGCTTTATAAAATGCCACCTGAGATCAAAGGTCATTATTGTGAGGAGAAAGATAATCATTTCTCAATGCTTTTTACCACTAAAAATTAATTAGATAATGCAAATATGAGAAAAACAGAGAGCTGGTTTTCTTTACTAATGCATCTTGTCACAAAATAATAGCACTGGGATGTGTGTGTATTATTATGCATACATTGAGACCAGTACGTATCTCCACACCTAAGGTACAGACCATGCACCGCTGTAGGGTAAAGGTGAAGATTAGCAGGGAGGCATCTTTTAAAAACGATTTCTCCCTTATATGAAGATTTATGAGGTCATGAAGCCTAAAAATGATTTGTTGGGAAATCACCTAAAATGTGTGAGAAAACAGGAAAACCAATGGTGCGTTAATTAGAACAAATTATCAAGGCATTCACCAGAAGCTTGAAGTGAGGTTCCTCTAAATGTTATTTCAGGATTAAAAAAGTAATAAAACTCCTTAGTGTCCCCCATAGGTCACACGAAGCAGAAAATGCATGCCCAATCTCCTGCCTGATTTGTATTGGTTCAGTGGAAATTTACTTTATATCTGGACTGAGTTCTTTTCTGCCAAGATGGGTAAGGCAACACTGTTTGTTTTCATACATAAAATATTGTTTAAATTATATATTTTTGATTAAGTCTGTACTCATTTGGGGACATGTCTTCTCTAATCCTGTCAATGAATGAGGTCATCTTTGTAAGAGAACTTTTATTTCAAATGTTGTGTGGATTCAACACACCAATGAGGGACTAAGCACCCTGCCTAGCTACCTTCGGGGTTATATAAATTCAAGAGTCCCAGCTGGGGAATCACACTCTTGATGAGATTACAGTGACTTTCTGGATCTCAGTGATGCTTGCAGGAAATCATTATCCTGAGTGACAGGAAAGCCAGATTCCCCAGGAAGAGAAGGGGGTGGAGAGGTAAAGAATAGAATTGAGTTGATCAGCATTGTTTAAGACAGCCTTCGCTGCTCCTGCAGGTGCAAACACTGACAAAAAACAGCCTGCTCCCAGGAGGACTGTGGAGAAACCTGCAGCCCTCAGTTCTCCTTCCGGTATTGCTGTAAAGCATGGTGTTCCAGAGAATTCATCCCTATGAAAGCCAGAGCCACATACCGAAGAACTTAAACTAATGAGCTTAAAGGGCTGGCTTCTGTTTCCCTCCTAAATAACTTTAAAAAGCAATGATACTTTCTTGAATAAAAGAATGATATAACCCAAACCCAAGTACAGTTTACACTGACATTAAAAAATGAATACAAAAAATTATCAATCTGTTTCCGGCAATGGTATTATTTAAGTTCTGTTAAATCAGCAATGAAGACATAAATTAAACAACCTAAAATACACAAAACTACCAAAAGCTGCCACCTTAGAATTTGAGTATTTTTTTCTTTTTTTGTGCCTGTTGAGCAGTCACGTGAACTGTGACATCTTCAGGTTGAGCCTGCATCTACACACTTTTGTTTAAAATATGGCAAGTCCAGAGGTGGCTGGGTGGCTCAGTCGGTTGAGCATCTGACTTGATTTCAGCTCAGGTTATGATCCAACGGCTGTGATTCCAGGGTCATGGGATTGAGCCCCACTGCGGGCCCCCCTCTGAGCACACAGCCTGCTTAAGATTCCCTCTCTCCCTCTCTCTTTCTCTCTCTGCCCCTCTCCATTTGCTCTCCCTCTCTCTCTCTCTAAAATAAAAGTTTAAAATGAAAAAAAATAAAATATGGCAAGTCTAAAAAAATTCACCTCCTGAAAGCTGAAAATGGGATATCTATACCTTTTTTACAATATATAAAGTACAGCACTAAACAATACTCATCATTTTAATAAAGCTAGACATGAACTTTCAAAGGGCAAATTAAAGGCAACTTGATGTTGAAATTTACTTCAGAATGCATAAGACTATAAATTGAGATAATAATTATGACATTTGAAAATTCTGTAACTAAAGTTAAATATATCTTTCTAATATTTATTCATATACTTTTGAATCCAAAAATCTCAGTGATTCACCTGGGTCTTCGGAATTCTGTGAAACAACAGGATGGTTCTAATACAATGATTTCCAACCTGGAGTGTTTTGGGGGACTGTTATTCTTCTACTAATCAGAAAATTATTTCTAGTTTTCCCATTTATTATTAATTAAAGAAACGGAAATCATCCGATCATTTTTCGATTCTCATATAATGATGTGAAGTATACTTTTTCCAACCAAAAGCAAAGCAATTTAGAACTGCAGTTAGCCAATACAGCCTCTTTTAAACTCTGCTGAAATAGTTTTCCTGTGAGGAATCCCCTATGTTTCTTAGACTCCAAGCATCTAAGACCTTGAAACTGGGAACACCTCACAGCATTTGGCTCACCTTGTCACATAAGAACTTGACACCTTAATGAATCACTGAAATTTTGCAATAGAAAGTATGCAAGTATGACAAAAGATAATAGTAGGTACCAATGTTTGCCTTTAGATATTTGATTACATTTTGTTTCGGCTTCATATGAAACTTCAAAACTTTAGAGTATTTTGCGTTAAGAAAAGGAAAAGGATTCCTGATGGTGAAGAAAACTACATTTTTTTTTCTGATTTGGTTCACAAAGAATGCTAAAACATCAAGTTATATAGGTTCTCAATTTCTTTTACTGACAAAATTTCAAAACCTACTTGGAGAAGAAAAAATTTTATTCTATATACAATATTGTGGATGGGAATACACACAGTACATCGATAAAATTAATAATTATGATCTAAAATGATACCTAGAAAATGTTAGAGACATACCAAAAATTTTTTAGCAGAAATATTTTTCTATATCCTATTTATAATTAATATATTGTAGAAATCATAGACCAGTAACCCACTAACTTTGCTAGAACTTTTAGCAAGCACAAGTATAGCATAGGTCAGTAAATCTGAGAGAACAATTATTTTGTGATATATGATAATCTCACAGTCTAACAACTTACTGTTATTACAGTCATAAACAACTTTATTTGTTAACAATACCTCAATTAAAATATATAAATTAATATAAGTATAGCTTCTACTTTTTAGATTACACCTTTCTTTTTCTGTTCTATTGTAATATATATGCCTTATATACTATGTGATATATATCATATGTGTGATATGATATATGTACGATATCTATTTGTGATATATGCATTATATATATATATATCACATATGTGATATGCATCAGACTAACTTTCCTCATAATTCAGATTCATTTATCATATAACTGTATAATATATATATTATACTCACATTTTTGTATACTCACATTTTGTTTTGGCCATTATCCAGATGTCAACTAAAAATACTTATCAGTATTACCACTAACTGGAATATTAGGCCCCTTTCTAAATGAAAGAAAGAACCAAATGAGTAACTGGATATGTTTTATGACCCACTTTTTTGGAGGCCTTAAATATGATTATAAGGAGAACTCAACTTTTTTGGTTTTCAAATTGACGTTTATGGCCAGGATTTCTCTGATTAATGGTGGAGAACTCGCAATGGTTTTTTCATTAGTATCCATTCTCTGCGGGCCATTGCTCCTACCACTCCTCCTGCTTTGCCAATATTGACAGTTCTTCCTCTTCCGCCTCCTCCTACACGAACACCACCACCCTCACCATCACCACTGTGATGGTTTTAGACTATGACAGCATGACGTCTTACCAGACAAACCTAGCTAACCTTTGTAGATGGAAAGCTGAGTTGTTATAGTATGTAATACAGATGCTAAAGTCACATCAATGTGGTGGTAGAGCCCGTTAGGAAAATAACTGCCTAAAGGAGAATGTGTGTCTAAAGAATAGGAGTGGGTTGGTAGGAAGGAAAGTAACAGCTGAACGCCATGACTTGGACATGGGTCCCAAAGTGACAAAAAAGGCGCCCACTTTTGGTCCTAGTATTTAATGCAACTACTGTATTTAAGCAAGTCTCTTGATAATGCTATGTAGGATTATATTTCAACTGATTTTGGTAAAAACACTTCAAGTCACATCTTTCTAATAAATAAGTAAGTTTATTGTGTTATAAATGAGTTGTTTAGTGATGAAAATGTTCTTGGACATATAAAAATAAACTGTAATGGGATGGTACGCAGAAAGAAGAAAAAATTTCAACAGTCCACAAATTAAAAAGGTGTTTCTGAAAAACAATTATATACAGTATTTTTAACCCTATGTTAAAAGTTCTTAGAGGGAGTGTAAAAGGAAATTAAATGTAAAACAGATTAAAAATCAAAAATTAGATTAATAACATCAATACTATAAAAATGATTAGAATTAATTCTACTTATATGTTCCATATGCTTAGATTTCACTTATGAATATATATACAAATACATGTGGTTATATGATAAATGAATCTTAATCTATCTACCTACCTACCTACCTATCTATCTGACAGAGACAAAAGTTAGATAATTCTATGTCCCCTCAGAGTCACTCTACTAATCCTGTTTCATGCAATGATACCTTTAGGTAAGATCATTGCTGATCAGCTATTGAAAAATGACCATCATTCTTTTCTTGATCAAGTTGTTGGATCATTTTGAAGATGCTGATTGATTTTAAAGTAGACAGTGAACTGTGGAAATATTCTTGTAAAATGGGAGGAAATAGGAAGCCACATTAAAAAATATGAAGAGGTGACTTTTTAAAACTATCAAAGCTATGATTTGGATAGTCTCTAACATGTATTCAAATGAAACACAATAGTTACACCAAACCTCTATAATTACAGTGCTTATCTTTGAATTATTATACATCTGAGAATTTCAGAAATATTTTTTTCTGTATTATATAAAAAGTGAAAATAACTTTAATACAATTTTTTCTCACTAGGCTAAGTTCCTTAGCATCTTGGATGTGGTCACTGGACTGCATCTGGTTTGGAATCCTCTATGACAAAATTCCAACCACTTCTATAGACCCAGCCCAAAAACAGAGAATGTTTTAGGTCCATGAATTACTTAGAGGAATTTAGAGTCAGTTCCAAATGTTTTGGTCATAAAGATGTTATCATCAAAATAATGTACTTGGTTAAAACCTTATTTCTGAGAATAACATGCAGTTTTTGGTCTCTCTCCTTTTTTCTTTTTAAATAACAAAATTAAATGCCATATAGTCAGTAACTATTATAATTTAACTTTATCAAGTTATTACATGTTTATCTAGCTCTTTAGAAATATATTTTGGTTAATGTCCCTCATTAAGAGGATATATACTCTTAAGTATTCTACACTACCATAATATCAGCAAATCTTGTGCTAGAGCAAGTCCTCAAATGTTTAGATTGAAATTTCTCCTCAGAGAGTTTCCATATATTACTTCTTTTTCTATGAATATCTTTTGCCCCATCTTTGTGCAAACATAGCCACCTTCACAAAGCTAACTAACCAGCAGAGTATATTAATAAGCCTAACTTTTTTTTTCAAGCATAGAATTTATAAGATGTAGTGATTAATATTCTTTCTGCCACTTTTCTGGAGTCTTTTTTGCATGTACATTCTGTATTTTCCAGGAAGTTCTCTGTATAGCCACAAAAAACTACAGTTATTTTTGAAAAATGAGTTGTTTATAGATAGAGGATGGCCTCTGTCTCCCGGAACACTATTTTTCATTTTGAGCATTAGTTTTCTCACCTTGGCTTTGCTACATTTCTAACTGTAGACCTGAGTTAATTAATCTTAAAGAGAAATTAAAAGGAACAAAAAAAACACAACACTAAACAAAACCTAGTTTCTGTGAAACTATTTTTTTCATTATGGTAAATGAAAAGAAACAATGCTGAGGGGTTCTAGAGGGTCTAAGCTCAGACTTACGGCATCTTTCCAGAAATTTTGAGACATTAACTATTTCTACCAATCTCTTCTTTAAACCAGACTCAAGAAGATGACCTTGAGCATGACAATCCTTTCTACCAATATGCTTCTTTCTGATTTCCCTTTAATCTGTAACACTACACTCTCCCTGCCCTTCCTCCCTCCCTCCCTCCTTTTCTTCCTTTACTTCTTTTTTATTCAGGTCAAACAAGAGTTTCCAGTACTCTGTAAAATACACTTGAAATAACAAGTCATACTGTAGATTCTCAGTATGTTCAAATGTTCAAGGCAAGTATTCTTTTTGTTTTCTTATTCCTTGACAAATTCTAGAACACTAAAGAAAACTTAATACTTCATCACATAATCACGTGAGGTAACCAAGCAGAGATCATAAACAGCAATTTGTATTTCTTATTTAAATCTGGGGAAGAACTAAGCCAAGGATGAATCAAGGAATCCCAAGGCTTATACATAGGTACGAGATTGCTTCCAGAGCGATTATATCATTTTAATTCAATTATATCATTTTAAATGTGTCCATTTCTTGGATTGAGAGTTGAGAATGAAGTAGGAAATTAAGTATCTTAGATGGAGGGCTGACTAAGATGTAGAGTTAGGGATTTCGATGGGTATTGTAAAAGGTAGAAATAAAGAAAATTCAAGGTCCTTAAGCAACTGTGTGTGTGTGTGTGTGTGTGTGTGTGTGTGTGTGTGTGTATGGACATATATGTATGTATACATCCACAGCACTTACCACAAACCTTAGAAAATAAGAGTTCCTACCTGAAGATTTGTTAAATTGAATTGAATTTATCAGGGGTTTTCTATGTGCTCAGTAACATACCATGTATTCAGGATTATACAGCATAGGTACAGACCTGCCTAGGAGAAGTAAAGACACACTATTTAAGAAGGACATTTAAATTTTACTCTTTATCTTGTTAACATTGTTCCATTTACAAATATAATTTCTTTCCTCACTACAGACTTGTTCAATAGTGTTGTTGCTGCCACTAAACTAGTGTTTTTCAAATTTTTTTGACTGAAACCAACACTTAGAGATACATTTTACATAGCAGCCTAGTACATGCATACACATACATTTATGTATACATACAAACTGAAACAGAAGTTTAACAATATGTACTCTTACTATATGTGCTGCACTCATATATTTTATGTTCCACTCTGTTCTGTTCTACTTTCTAAAAATCCTTGTGGTAAGCCAACACATGGACCACTAATGTTCTGTCACCTGCAGTTTGAAAAACACAGCTCTACGCCACACAAATAACATATTCATGTGAAGAGAATCACATGAGGAAAATCCAAAAACCACTCCACTTCATAAAGAATTTAATTCTCTACAGCAGACTTACACAAAAGATCTATATTTCTTTGGGGACGGAAAAGGCCAGTGTTCTCTATTTTGTTTTTCATGGATGAAAATTAGAGCACACGAAATATTTAATGCTTACTAGAAGATTCCACATCTTTTCAATTTTCATCCATCTATATACAACTGAGAATTTTAGCTCTTTCCCTTATTCTTGACTCCACCAAAACCATCACTGGTCTCATCTTACCTACACACAAGAACATTTCCCATAGACAAATCTTTCACCAGCACAGTTATTTTTCTACCACCAATTCACCAACACTCGCAATCATCCTTTCTGCACAATTAAATGAATTAAATGTACATAGTCTATCTTTCTTTTAAAATGTATTCCACTTTTTTTCACTCTGTAAGGTTTTGAAGAAAATATACCTTCTCTGGAATTTGCCAGAATTGCTGAAATATACAGAAATGCCATAAGTCTTGGTGATGTATAAACATATACCCTTTTCCCCTCTCATCCTCTTAGATCATTATCCTTTTGATTCTATCAGTCATCCAGGTGCGTGTGTGTGTATGTGTGTGTGTGTGCGTGTGTGTTTAATTTCTGACCAGGAAACTGCATTTTCAGCAGAGTTTTCACCAATTTGACACTTCTTCACGTTCTCAAGAATGTCCTCTAAAGTATGAATTTAGATGCAGAGGAGATCCAAATGGGACACCATTTTCCACCCATCTTGGAAGCATTCTCTTTTAGCTACACTTTGGAATTATTCTACCAAATGTTTCAAAGACATAAGTAAAAATAATAACATCAGCTATAACACAATCTGTTTTCCTTGTCTCTGATTCAGCTGCCACTCCACTGAACTTGAACTTTAGCTCTGACTCCCAAACCAAATGTATTGAGTGAAGTCATAAAAATATTATATTCCCTCATTTATAGCTTCCATTCTTTGCAAAACTTCTGTAACTGCTGAAGCAAAGCAGACATCCATATCCTGCCTTGACAAAGTTCCTTCTAGATACTGCATTGCATCCTGACTTGGATATTCCTTTCTACTTGGTTTTTAGTGCTTTCTGGGTTAGTATCTCACCTGTCTTAGGGTTTATCACTATTTTCCCCCAGAAAACCATCAGCCTTCTCTATTACCGCTCACTAACTTTCTTTACCTCACAAATATTCTCTCCTTATTAAGAAGAAAAAGGAAAGTTCTTCATAGTTACTTTACTTTTTGTCTCAGAATGTATATCTGTTTTACGCTCCCCCCCACACACCTATCTTTCAAAACAAAAGTAAGTAAAATTTTCCAATATTTATTAAATATGTTCTCCAACTAGAATTCACAAGCATTTAACCATTTCTTTTCACAACGATTTTCTTAAACGAATTCACATTTAGAATAACTCCCCATGTCTGCCAAATAAAGAAAAGAGTAACCAAACGAAGGTACTGAGTTAAAGGGAAACACACATACACTCTCCCCCACCCTCCGCCCCCATTAAAAGTTAGAGAAATTAATGGCAATGGTGTGCCTTTGGTGAGGAAGCAGGAAGCACACTAATGTGTTTAATTTGGCTCATCACATTGACTGACTTGACTGGGTGAGTTGCGCAGTTTTCCTGGGCATTTGACAATACAAGAACAAGGAAAACTTGTTTATCAGGTTTATCTCTTTCCAAGTGAAATCAAGCCAGTTATTTGGAGAACTGGATGATTAAAGCAAAAATCCAGAAAACACAAGCTACAACAGAGTTTATCTGAGCTTTAATTTCTGAAAACCATAGTAGCCTGCCTGTGTACTGAATTATCTGTAAACATAATTGTCTTATTCTCTACTTTTCATTGACGACTTTAAAATAGGAATGAGAAATTGCATAGCATCTTTCAGTATGCAGAGTATACAAACCTACATATAATATCCAAAAGTTGTAAGTTAGTGGGTATTATTATCCCCATTCTATAGATGAGGAAATAGAGTTCAGATAAGTTATGCTGATGTACCTGACATTTCAACTGTAAGTTACCCAATACTATGGGCTCTTCCCATAACACATCATCTAAATGTGGCCACATGACCCGAATATAATTTTCAATTATAAAAGAAATGAAAAGCCAAGAAACTAGTAGTATACTTTCCTAATATAATCTATATTTGGTTTTATATCAAAGAAATACATCTTGAATATTACTTCCTTAAAAAAGTAATTTTTGCTTTGCCATTTGCTTTAGAGTAAGTAATGTAATGTGAAATAAATGCATTAAATATTAAGAAAAGGAAAAACAGGACAAATTTAACAGGCTCGCTCTCATACCTGGCTTCAGATTCTTAGGCTGTTAAAACAAATTAAGGGAAAGCTCCGAAGTTTCACAGAGGAAAAAAAAAAAATTCTCATAATGTTTTAGAGTAGAAGTTAACAAGCCTGCTGGGATCCTTTTAGCCCCTGCAGAGCTAAGTCTTCAACATTATTAAATGGCTGTCGCATCTGAAGTATGGTGCAACATAACTCAATAAACAACAGAAAACATATGATGCTGAATGGAGGGAGGCTTGTCGATTAACGTGCAGAATAATTCAATTTTAGGACAGGTGTTTGTATGTGATGGAACGAGATACGACTGAAAGATAGACCACCGTTGTGCCGCTCCCCCAAATATTTTGAAACTCATAAGGACAAGAGCATAATGCCAGATGAAAAACTATGTCAAGAATGAACAGAAGCACCACAAAGCAAGTGAAGGAATAAAATTACACATACGCAAAATCTTCAAAATTTACACTGATTACAATAAAAAGTATTCTTGAAAACAAATGTTTGTAAAAGATGGTATTTTCTCAAGTGTTCCACGTTTCCAATCAAGATCATCTACATTCTAATCAGTGACTGAAAATCCCACATAAAAATGGAAGAGTTTACCATTATTTTGGGTGCATTTTTGCCTTTTAATGACTAATCTAAAAATAAAGGAAAACTAAAAGAGATGTGAGTCCTTTATCCAATGTAGATATATACTTGGGCCATTCACTAAATCTTGAATTTAACCTACTAATTTGATTAGATATTTTTACATAATGAATGTATTAGTTTAATGTTTTGCATAATGTAAGAAAACATGTAAAAAATGGAAGCATATACACTCTTGTGAAATTTATTGGACAGTAGGACATTTTGTTATGCTTTCTCAAAGCAAGATTAAAAGGTGAATTGTTTTCGGGTAAAAACGAACTATGCATTCAGACAATCTAACCAACTGAGTCTGAACAGTTTGAACAGTTCTAAGTACCAACTATTTCAAAAGAGTTTTTAAAAACACATTTCGACCTACGCAAGTAGTTTATATTACTTGTGAATCCAGAAGGAATATCCTACAGGGTTTCCAGGGTCACTCCCATATAGATCATCAGTCTCCAACCTGGCAAACTAGAGCAAATATGGATGAAATGCCCACCTGTTTGCACTCCTTTCCATTTTTAGTGGACAGACGATTTTTTTTTAATTTACTCTGTTAATATCATTCTGTAAGTCTGACTATACAAAACTCCTAACTGTTCACCCAGGAAAACAGCTGACTAAGGCTAACCAAAATATACAGCACTGTTTCTGTAATCAGCTCATCAAAAAGTTTAGGAATCAAGTAACTTTTGTTTATTTTCCTAATCAATAGATACACTCTTCATTCTTATTTAAAATGTCCAATATTTTTATCTGGTTAGTCTAAAATTTGTTGTCGTTTTTACTGATTTGTTCTGATTGGCTTTCTGGTTGCTTATTGGTTTGTATTTTGTTTGAGGACAGTTGAATTTCACCCGAACATTCCTACAGGACACCTTAAATATGAGTTTTAATTATTTTTATTTTACTATTCCTAATTGCCATGCCAAAGATTGCTTAGAAGTTTCATGATATTTGGATGGGTGGGGGTATTATTTTCATTTAGGAATTATTGAAAATGTATGGTCCTTTTAAAAACAACTTTGGACCACCTTGCACTAAATCTAGTGATAGAAGGAAAATCACACTGGACTTGTATTACAGTATGATGCCTTGACCACAAATCTAGTTGACTTTAGTCAAAGTTAAACTTTTCTGAACTTTTTTCTTATCACTTATGAAATTCAGGATTGTTTTCCTACATTATTTCTATATTACCCACCTGTTAATATCCTATCATTTTGTTTAAGTTGATTGAAAACTTTCCTCTTTCCCTTGATAGTTATATATTCGCATTTTGAGAGTAAAACAAAAATTTACGCTTTTATAAACTGGCATGTTTTTGATTTTTGAAACTGAAAATTGAGAACTCATTTTTAAATTATGATATAAAATGACAAACTGGTGGATGTTTCACTTTAAGATAGGAAACATCCATATTTACCTATAAATTTTTTATGTAAAAGTCACCAAACTTCAAAAACTTATTAACATGGTCAATTATTTAACTAGACAGATGCTGAGTGTGAAGGACACCCTATTTTATACATGGTCTACAAATGAATTTCTTTGGGAAACAGGAACCATCTCCCTTGCAGACAATGCTTTGTCCAGAATTCTACAATTGTCATTTGGGTGGCTGGGGCTCTCAGAACTTAATAGCATATATAAAGAAACGTGTCCCTCCTCCCCTAAAACACTCCTCAAAAAAATCAAGTTATCAAGTTTGGGGCAATATTTGGATGTTTTCCACCAAACTCCTGAGAAGCACAACCAAAATTGTTGGCCTGTATATTCAGCAGATAAATTTTTTAATGAGAGAAAAGAGAAGAAAGTGATTGAAATCGTTCTTTTTCTTGAGTTTCTAGTTTCTCAGTCTCTTCCCTCTAAGGTACCCTTTTCAAGTCCCTTCTCCAGCTTGTGATGCCAGTGTGTAACTTAGAGCTGAGAGCCAAGGGTGGGGGCAGGGAAATCTCCTGAGGTGCTGCTTACTAATGTAATTCCATAAATCAGCTAATGGGAGAGAAACCAGATCTGTGTGGTCTCTAATGCTGTCCCACAGAGATCAATCATGTCACCTGAACAATGTTCAGGGACTAAGAGGCTGGGGTTGCCCAAGGGATGATTCTATCCCTTGAGTCATATGAGGCTGAGATATTTTAAAAAGTTAGATCTTCATATCAGAAATGTAACTACTGTGAATCTGAAAACTGAAGGATTGATTACCTTTCCATGAGACAAAGTGCTATTATGTAACTTATTATCATAATGCATAATCACGTTTATTAAAATCTCTCAATTTAATATTGATCATTTAGGATGCAAGTTTTTAAGGTAAGTTTTGTTGCAAAAAGGGCATATAGTATTTGCAATAACTGCTTTGAATAATTAGTGACAAGTTTTTAATACAGTAATTGACTAAATGAACAGTGTTCTATGCAAATACACAGTATCACAGAAAGACTAAATTTGTTTTATGTGCATTGTTATCTTATGGAATATTATCAAGAGGGTGATTTTATAAACATATTTCCAAGGCATTAAGATGCTCTTAACATGAGATGAAGCAGGAAAATGTGAAAATAAGTTAGGTTGTTCTAAAAGGAATGCCAGAGAGGAGGCTTTAAAAAATGTGGGCAAGAATCCCAAAACATCCATGTGAATCTGTCTTAATTTCAGTTTACTCACCCTGAAAATCTGATTAAGCCTCCAGTCTTTGGGAGGAGAATAAGTCAATGGAAAGAAGGACTCATGAGGTTTGAAATGATAAATAAGAATAAAACTAATGATTATGATGCAATTATTAATTGGTGTCCATAATTTAAAGCCAACAAATACTAGCTACTGAACTTAAACCTGAAGTCCACAGGTAATACCCATAATGAAACCCCGAATCATTACCCTCAGCCAGGGAGTCTATCCAATCTCTAAAACATCTCCACAGATGATGATAACTTACAGGAACCAAATTAGAGAGGGAAGCAGGTCAGCAGGGAACTTTTCACCCACCAGCAAACACTGCTCCAGCTTTGGTTCAGTCATGTAAACCCTGTCACTCTGACATGCATCCAGCTGGTTTCCTACAACCATAACTGTGTGGTTACACATGTGCTTAAGGCTGCCATTGCCTTTTTAAAATAAGCTAGATAGAGTCTTAGCCAATTAAAAAACAAAACAAAACCCCTCCCCCAAACTTTTTCTTTCTGCCAAATAGCATTCCACTAACAATCTTAGCCTTGAACCATGACCTTCTTGTAGGAAGGAGTATGTAGTTAGGAAAACATCTTCAGAGAGCTCTATGAAGACTGAAATTTGTTTCCCTTCTCACCCACACCCCATTTTCTGAAGATCAACAGAACTTTTGTGCACGTGGATTTAAAAGAAAAGGTAGTACTATGGGATCATCTGTGATCAAACTGTCTAAGGAATTTAAACATCACAACAAGTCTGTGGGAAAACTACCCAAATGAGAAAAAAATGGACATTTATGAAATTTGTCTAGACTGATAAATCAGCATAGAAACTTATGCAGAAAACCTATTGATAGCCACATTAAGCTCCTTCAGAGTGGTTATTTACTAAGTAAATCAGAATTATTCAGTGGCCCTACCCACTGCATACTCTAAATTGGGATGCAGGCTGGGCCATGGGTCTAGCTGAAGGTGTAGCCTACTTGCAACATGAAATCTATTATGCTACATACTATATAGTTAAAGAGGAAAAATAAAGCCATCTAGTCCTTATCAACTGGGCATTAACAGGAAATTTTATCATGAACTGAATTTTAATTCCCATAGGCCTTAGAGACCTAGAGGTAAGTTGCAATAAATTATTCCAGAAAAACACAATTCAAAAACTAAAAACTAGTTTTTGCCACCTAAGAAAATACATAGACCTGCATTTTGATAATTGCTATTATCTTTGTTTAAGCAGCGTTGCCAAAGGAAATGTAGTAAACCACTCTGAAGTAAAGTCAAACTCTTGACAAAGAGATGGATTCTCTTATAAGGAGGAGTAAGTGCAATGTTTTGATGGACCTGATCACAATCAATAATGACAGCAATACAACACTGTGGTTTTTTTTGGAATCCCAAAGTGCCATTTGCTTTGTATATTAATAAAACTTAAAAAAAAAATCTGTATCTTATTTGTGTTCAAACCTGCAACAGAATTCTTTAACTTTCCTCTTTTAACCTTTTAAAGAGGTTCTCCTTCATGGAGAAAACTCCTTGAAGCAGTGCTCACAATTTTTAAAAAGAATGTGCAAGTGCCCTCTGATAATAAGTTGTGAGAGCCAGTCTCACTCTATAATCTGACCCATAGAACATTCCCAAATGCTAAATCCACTATCTACATTCTCAAGTATATATGAACATCCTGCCATCTACTCTGCAAATTTTATCAAGGGACTAAATACGATTACTTTTCCATATTTCTTTGTTAAACATTCCACTAAAACCATTTACCTATGATTGTACATTTTTTCCCTTTTTGTTTTGATCAAGTTACCATATGAAATTTCCACGAGACACATCACTCCTTGTATTTAACATAATTAAAAGCCTAATTTAACAATTACTTTAGTGGTAATCAGTACATGCCTGTTGTAAGGTCATATAGGAAAAAGAAACTATTATTGACCATCTTGGGTATCAGTCGAAACTGTGCTTGGTGTATAGAACAATTTTGTGACCACAAAAATGGTTACTTTGTCAGATGCAGAGCCCAAAGGAAATATACTTTGGTAACCAAATTTTTTTGGAATCATTTGTTTCTGAAACTACGTGAAACAATTCTTAAATAGAATTACCATCACCTGCCCGAACTGAACTAATTTCGTCCCTTTATTCTTAGACACATCCTTCTTAAAAATTGCAGGTGGTGTTCAGCTTTCCATATTATTTCTGCTTTCTCAAAAAAAAAAACACCAGATATGCAGAAAATGGAAAATAGAAACGTTTTTTATCACGGTAGAGAGAAAAAAAAAACTATTCTAGAAGGGGGTAGAACACCCTTTTGAAAGCACGTATTTCAGCTTCAATGATCACTCCGATTGTGTTTTAATGGAACTATAGGCTTTTGTGCCACAAACTGTGCCCTCACTGTTATAACTGGGCCACTAAGAAGTCTCCCTTAGCCTATAAAAGTATATAAAACGCGAAGTGTCCAATCCTTTGGGCAGAGATGCTTTTAAAACTAATACTAAGAGGGAGGGGGCATTTTTGACCATACTGAATGTGAAACTTCTGATTTTTTTAAACCAATTACATTAGTTTACCACCACAGATAAAAAGGAGGGGCGCACCCCCCCCCCCCATCTGGAGGCCAGTTCCACGCGAAGTGCAGCTGGGGAGGGTGGTGGAGAGGCCGTGCCCTCGCAACCACCTGCGACTGTATCTTACAACCTGAAGGAAGCTTCAGGAAAGGGGTACTGCATCTTCAAGCCAGACAAGAAGCCCTGAAGGGGAGAAGAGAGGGGAGTGAGGAGGGAAGGGGGGAGACTGGGAAACAAGAAATCATCTCCTCTGACCTCTAGTGAAGTGCCAGGTTTTTTCTTTAGCTCTTCACATTTTCTAAATTTGCAGATCTGGTGTCCCGTTTTGCGGTTCCTGCAACTGCTGCAGACGCCACAGTTGATGAGCCTCTTGCAGGGCACGCAGACCCCACACCTTTTCCTCTTCTTCTTGGCCGGGTTGGCTCCGCTAGCTCCCCCTGAGGACGACGAGGAGGAGGAGGAATGATTCTGCGGGCAGTCTGCCAGATTGGCAATTTGAAACGCACTGTCTGTGACGGCTGCTGAGGCTGCTGCGGGGGAGTGAAGGGCTGTCATGACGATGACCCCTGGAGGTAATGAGATGCCCCCTAAAGCCGGGATAGCGGAAAAAGTCCCCACGCGCTCGGGGAGATTCATTATCTCTGCTTCAGCAGCGCCGCATTTGAGCTTGTTCATGCATTCCCCCGCCAAAGGTCTGCAGTGTTCAGGGGATAAGGTGGAGAGGAAATTAGTATTTGCCATTTGCAACGACGGCTCTGGCGGGCAGCCAGCTTTCCCCAGCCTCTGGGAGTCGTTTCGGTGGTGCATGCTGGTCCTGCTGCCGCCGCCGCCGCCGCCGCCACCGCCGCCGCCACCGCCGCCGCCGCCACCGCCGGCGGGGAGGATTGCCGAGGAGGAGGCGGAGGAGGAGGCGGCGGCGGAGGAGGATTTCCTGCCGCCCCCGCCGCCCCCGCCACCGCCCCCGCCGCCGCCCCCGCCGCCGCCGCCGCCGCCCCCGCCGCCGCCCCCGCCCCCGCCGCTGCCCCAGAGCATGGCGGTGGCGGCGGCGGCGGTGGCCGCGTTGTCGCAGTTCCAGGGGGACATGCCGATGCGCGCGGCGGCCGCGGCGGCGGCGGCGCTGCTGGGGAAGATGGGGGTGGTGATGCGCGCGATCTTGGCCGCCTGCGGGAAGGCGCCCCCGTTGGTCTTGTAGAAGGAGGTGGCAAAGGAGCGGTAGCGCTCCATCTCCGAGTTGTAATCCACAAGGCTGTTCAGGGCCCCCTCGGGCAGGTGGCTTTCCTTGGGCAAGCCCGGGGCCTCCGGGCTCGGCCCGGGCTCCACGCAGACATTGGTGTTCATGGTGCAGGGGGGGAAGAAGGGGTGCAGGGTGGAAGTGGGGACCGCCTGGTCCGACACCTGGGTGGGAAAGGGGGGGAGGTGGGGGGGAGGGAAGGGGGTGATGGTGGTGTCGGGGTGGGGGCCGAGGCGGGAGGGGAAAGTGGGTCCGGATGGGGAGAGCAAGGTGAGGACTGCTTTATTCCTCTCTGGGGCGCATTTCCACAGACGGTGAATTCCCAGGCAGCGTCTTCCTTAGCATTATCCTCCAACTGTTACAACTAAAATAAAGAAAGTCATTCCAACGAGCTGCACGAGGAAAAAGATTAAAAATAAATAAACAGCCTCCCTCACCACCCCACCGCAGACACTGAGAGCTCCCGCATTCTTCGTCAGGTCGTTTGCATGACAATCATCAAGACGTGACCCCCCGTTTCCCGCCCACCCCCCCACACACGCTCCCAACCCACTCCCTCCCACCCCACAGCACACCGCAGCTCCTCCCCCCTATTCTCATAACCCTCCAGAGAAAATGTATTAATAGCCAGGATACCCAGGGAAAGAGGAAAGACGGGGGTGACAAATGCCGAGGGAAAAGGGCAATTGGAGTGCTAAAGACATGCAAATCAGGGGTGGGAGGGCGATACTACCTATAAGCAGAGGGCATTTAAACATTATGAAATGTGTGAACAAGTGCTGCCTGGGCATGCAAATGCTGTAAAGTAGAAAACAGCAATGGCCCTATGAGGAAAATGAACAGGAAATTAGCAAATGAAGTACTGAGAAAGTCTACAATACATCCGAGTATAAACTGTAAGCAAACACAATACAACTGAGAGCTGAGAGACTGCCCACATACAATCCGAACTAAAGAGGCAGGGAAAAAAGAACTACCAGCTGCCACAGTGTCCTTCTGTGTCTGCGGTCATTAGTTTGAATCCCAGCACAGCTGGCTCTGTTAGGGTCTTAATTCAATGGACCAAGGACAGGTCTCAATTGTACAAGCCATTTGGTGGTGGGGCTTGGTGGGGGTAAGAGGGTGGTGTTCTACTTGTTTAAAAGAAAGAAAGAACGAAAGAAAGAAAAGAAAGATGGACTAGATACAAATTTTTAAAAATAATACAAACAATGTCACAGGTTTTAAACCAAGTGCCTGCAGCCTCTGTAAGAATATTCCCAATAATTCCAAATGGAGACTCCTGTCTCTTCCCAAGAGGAAAGCATGGGACTTTTTTTTTTTTTTTTTTTAAGAATCTCTCATACTCACTGCTTTTTACATTGAGTAAAAGATGGGGGGGTGGAGGAAGGGAGATCTCTTAAGGTGTTGTTTACCTGAAGAAATAACCTTTAAAAAGATTTTTTTTTCTTTTGCTCTTTTTCAAAGGAAAGTTTAATGTTAACTGGGTATTTGCATTCATCTCTTTGCTTATAGGCCATTATTATGCTTTAGGAAGAGATATTTTAGTTGTTTATCACAGAGGAAGAGGTACATCTCAGCCCTTTAAGAAGTAATGCAAAGACATAAAGTGTATATTAACCTAAAAAACCCAGTTTCTTTGTTTCCAGATTTTGGGGGGGGGGAGCAGAATATCTTTTGGTGACATCTTCTGAAGCCCACATATTGGCCTGGAATGTGGAGTTCAGGGAATTCTAAATGGGGGCCCAGTAGTCTCAAATATTCAGTTCAAAATGGATATCAATTATAGTAATTATGGTTATAATTAGATTAATGAACCATTTATGCCCAAACTCCAAGTGCAAAAACTTCAAGACCTGCTGATGAGGTGCCCTAAAAAGAGGGGTTTACGTAAACAAATCCCTATTAGGCAAAGTAAATCAAGATAAGGAACCTCACCCCAGGCTGGATTAGAAGCTAGCAGGCATCTTTCAATCACAGCAAAAGCCCCTAATCACTCAGGAACCACCTCTGTGGTTTCGCATTAGGGAAAACTGCTCCCTTCAGAGGTCTGATGGCAATACAAAGGGTGCCCCCCAAATGCTCCTGGCTAAATATTCTTGATGCTTGGAAGGGGGTAGGGGAAGACACAGCAAGATGATGCATATAGCTTCAGTTTCTGCGAATCACATTGTAACTGCAAGACCATAATAACTGCTACTCAGTAAAAAACTAGTTATGCCAACCATGCATTAGCTATCACATTGAGTGGAGGGAAAAAATTCAGTATTTTAGTCTTTTGACCTTGTTCCAAATAAAGAAATAATTTAATGTCCCTTTTCCAGAGTATTAGAGGGCTGTTTCCAAACACAAGCTTTCCTTGCTTTTCCTATTGCCATCACCTCCCCCTCCCTCCCTCAAGGTTTAATGCCACCAGAAACTGTAGAAAATGATTGTGCCCAGTATCCAGGTCATTATTGTTTAATCAATGCATCTCTGGAGCATGAAAAAGGTACCTAAGCCACAGCTATTGTTTGGATTTTCTTTAAAAAACAAAATAAAACACACACAAATAACTATAGTCCTATTCCAAAGCTAAATTAGACAACCGTACTTCATGATCCTGTTTTGCCTTTAAACAATGTGACTGTCCATGCCTAATATTGTATGTCTGGTCTACCAGAGACATAGAGATCAAAGGTCATATTTAACATTCAGGAGGAGGGGCGGGTGCAGATTAATTAATAAATTAATACAGCGACGCCTTTTATTGCTGGACTCCAGCATTAATAATCTACTTTTACAATCCCAACGGACAGCAAACATTTAAGAGAAAAAAAGCCAGAGAAAGAGAAAGAACAATCACTTACCAGTCTCTTTTTATTTGGGGAGCCTTAGAATTTGCAGACGCTGCTAGTCTGCCTTTAATTAGTTGCACATCACCCCCTAACACAAAGAAACACAAATCCAGATGTGTCTTGGCAGCTCCCAATTACAACTTTAATACTTGTAAACAAACTGTTGGGGGGGGGGGGATAAATAAATATGCGGATCAAAAAAAAATACCTGTAAATGGCTTTTTTTTTTCTTGTTGCAGAGAGAAGGAGGAGGAGATGGTGTTAGTGGTGGGGGTGGAAGGAGGAGGAGGTGGGGGGAGAGGAAAGAGCCGAGTGTGAGTGTATGTGTGAGAGCGCGGGGCTGTTCTCGGTGGTCTCTCCTCTCCCAGCGCGTTGCTCTCCGTCCGTCTCCAGTCGCTGTGTGCGAGGGAGGGAGGGAGCCGGGGAGCCTCTCTCTCTCCCCTCTCTCTCTCTCTCCCTCTCTCTCACCCTCCCCCCTTCCCTCTCTGTTTGTGTGTGTGCGTGTGTGTGGTTGCTGGGGGAGGGGAGCGCGAGAGAAAGGCGAGGGAGGAGGTGTGGAGGCTGGGGGCGGGGGCGGGGGCGGGGGGGTGATTGGCGCCGAGGTGAGGAGGACGCAGGGACGTGGACACCTACTGATGATTGGCTGCAAATTACACGGGGAACAAGAGGCGCACGCGGGCCGGCGCTCCCCTTCACAAATCCTCTCCTCGGCGGAGGAGCCACGTTTCCCTGCTCGCCTGCCGTTCGCCCTCCCTCCCGGCGCCCGGCTCTCCGGCTCAGACGCCCAGCACCGAGGGCCGTTGATTATTTTCTTTTGCTCTCGGAGATAATTGCTTGGAAGGGATGGAAAGAGGGCGTTTCCGCCGCTCTCTCTCGGCGTGTGCGTGTGTGTGTGGGGGGGGGGGTGGGGGGAGCGTGTGCGGGTGTGTGTGTGTAAATAAACTTGTCTGGGTTTTCTGGATGGGTTGAGGAGAGGAGTACACGAAACAGAAAAGGTCGCGTTTGTTTGAAGAATGCTCTTAGTTCGCACCCTGCCGCATGGCTTTTAAATAATTCTCCTGCTGTACCTAGAAAGACTTTTTCAAAGATCTTATCACTTGGGGCTTTAAAGTAAGGGAAAACGGATCAGGTTTCTTGTTGTCCACATCTTTTAAATATTTGTATACCAGAATGTAAAAAATTGGTGATGTGACGCTTGACCGATCTCCAAATCAATCTCAGTCCTTCTCTCCCTCTCTTCTTTCTCCCCTCCCCTCCTCGCCTCTCCTCTCCCCTTTCCTCCTCTCACTCTCCCTCTCTCCTCCAATCCCCTTCTTTTCTGTTCCATCTGGTGGTTCCAAGTATTAACTCAGATTTTTAACTTACTGCCCTATTTTTAATTTCAAACTTTACTCAAACAAAACTACTTTTATATCTGCATTAATTGATTTTATACTACTATGACTTCTTGACACTCAGAGAAAGAGCTTAATAATAGACAGATAAATCTTTTACCACAGGTCACGTATAAATAAAACTCACTCATAAATGCAGCTATGAATTAACTTTTTCACTGCTGCCTTCAACAAAATGAGATATTCCTGGATTCATGCTATCCTACTATTGAAATGAAGTATGCTCTAGTGGAAATGGTTATGAAATAATATATAAAAGCATGGATCTTTTTTGATAATAATTTCCTAAGACCGGCTAACATTAAGCTACAAAAGTAAAAAAGAAAAAAAAATAGACTGTTTAACGTGGTGTTCTAAAGTTTGGTATTAAAATTCAAACAATATTCTGAAATAAGGCAATAGTGTATCTTCAGCAAAGGAAGAAAAGTATCATAATGAGTTGTTTCTTTTATAATAACAAAATACTGAAAAGATATTTTAAACCATTTTATATTTGAATTTTCAAAAGATTGACCTTGACCATATCAAGATTCTGCCAACTATACAGGATTGATTATTGATAAGATGTTAAGAACTGTGGTGTGTATAAATGAAGTTGATGTCCCAAGAGTGGGTAACTACTGAAATGAGGGGAAGATTCTTTCATGACTCATTGATTAATATGAATGTTTTGCTGTTTTTTAAACATAAAATAAGTTGTTATAAAATTAAACAAATTGGCTATCTGGCATTTACAGACAAAATAACTGGATGGTTAATAATTACTTAAATTCACTGATAAGATTTTTTATACTTTTGTTAATTCCTTGTAAAAGCAAGGAAGGCCTTTTTCTTTCTTTCTTTCTTTCCTTCTTTTTTTCTTCCTCTCTTTCTTTCTTTTCTTTTTTTTTTTTTTTTTATTTTTTGAGCCTAGCATCGTAGAAAATTGATCAGCAAAATGTAGGCACTTTTTAATGAATGAAAACATACTGCAAAGCTGATAGATTCTTAACCATCTTTTCAAGATATTTATAATATCAGTCCTATAATAAAAGTTTTGAAGTTCGTAAATAAACAGTTTTTTAAAATCAAAACACTATGCTTTCTCATGCCATATTTGCTTTCATTTTCAGAATACACCAAGCTCACTTCCAAAATGAAACTCTAAACAAATGAGAGAAAATAGGCACCAAATTCCAAAGAATTTTATTTTCTAGCTTATAAAGTAAAAACTCCAGACCATTTAGTCTTAATTGGTAAGAGATGCTATTAATGACCCATCCGTATCAGATCTGTGCTAAGTGGTTTGCAGATACTTTATTTTAATATATATTTATGCACTAACCATATGAGGTAATTATTTCCATTCTTACAAATAAGTAAATTGAGGCCCATAAAAATTAGATAACCAAGATTGAGTCTTAAATTTTAATGTATAACAAGGCAAAATCTGCACCCAATCCTGTCTCCAAAGCCATACACTTCTAATCTTTATCCTAGTCTATCAGTAATGAATTAATTAATCAATAAACCCTCTCTGCATACTAGAACCTTAGTTTTAATTATGATCATAGGCCTCTAATTAATATGACATTAATTGAATATATAGAACAGATGATAAAATATACCTCATGGCTCTGATATTACATCATCGTCTTTCGATTAGGGAATTGATTACATCCTTGGCCAAATGGGATAAAGAGAAATATCTCTTTTCTGGTCTACCTCTTATCCTTTATTATTATTATTTGTTATACTAGTTTTGCCACTTGCATATCTGTCATGTTTCACACCAGTCCTTGTCCTATGTTGTGATGTGCCAGTGTTTTGTAACAATTGCTGAGAACACTTAGTCCTCTGTTAACTCTTCTTAGGAATCCACAGTTCTACAAGTACGAAAAGCTAAGGTTTGTTCCCTCTGCAAAACGCCTGCTACAGCTTCTGATTACCTGAAAGTGGGCCTTTCCTCTGCTTTATGTGTTTTGTGATCTGAAGCAGGAGTACAGGGTCTTCATTGATATCTTCATGGGAAAATGCAAAATTACAACTTGAGTATCACCTGAAAAAGTATCTTCTCCTTTGAAAACATTTTGTAATGTGCTAAGAAATATCATTAAAGCATTGCTGCCTTTCATCATGATCAGTATCACCATTATCCCAGAATCTCTAAAAAGGTAGCATATCTGTCCTAACAAAAAGACTCCGAAATGTATCAGCACAAAAACCATAGGAGTATATTTTTTGCTTCTGAAACAGCCCAGGGTGGGAATTTCAGATCAGAGAACCATTCTCCTCTATGAGTGATTCATGGTTCCAGTTTCCTTCTATCTTGGCACATTGCTGTCCCCAAAGGACTGCTCACCAACTACAAGGAGCAAGCAGAAGGGCATGGAGAAGGCACCATCCCTTCTTAAAGACCTTGGTCTTGAAGTGATCCACAGTGCTGCAGCTCACATGCAATTGTCAAGAATTGTGACGTGCCACGACTAGCTGCAAAGTTTGCTGCACAGTCACTTCCTAGATGTAACTCTATTACTGTGGAGTAGAGAAATGATTTTGGTGGACAGCTGGCAGTTTCCCACACAGAGTAACACTAAAAGGAGAATAACCGGCTGGAGGGGTTAAATAGTCCACACAGCCCAGAAGTGACCTTAAGATTCCTCCTTCCCTAAGAGCATTTTTGCTGATTATCACCCTGAGAGATTACCATTAAGAGCAATCTCAATGACTTTGGGGGAAAGTTTGGCAACCAGGAACAAACTATGTTTCTTAAATACATGTAGGACATCCAAACTATGGTTAGAATATTCAAACAAGAATTTACTAAAGAACAAAGAAAGCATAAGTAACCAAAGCGGAGGAAATACCACAAACATAAAATAAACTTAAAGATAAATTGTAGTCATTAGCAGCTTACTCACTGGTGTTTTCAAAACCCAGAGGTACCATTTAACCCTCCAACCAGTAAGGTGCTCCCTATTAATCGCTAAAACTAGCCACCATCCAGGTTAGGAAAGGTGAGCAGAGCTCTCTCACCTAACATTGTAGAAGCCACCTTCCCAATTTGTGTTTACAGTCTCTGAGAACTGCCTCTTTCCATCGTAATCCACACTGTGAATAATAATAACTGTATCCTTCACAGAAGGAATATACCTATAAAATGGATAGGGAATAATTTTTTTTAACTCTTCTTTGGAGCTACCTGGGATTTTTATTTCTCTGTCTTCTTTACCAAATTTGAGATCCTTGGTGTCAGGAATTGTGTCTTACTCAGTTTTGTGTCCCAGCTCATAGAAGCTTGGCACATGGTAAGATCCTAACCTTCTGTGCCATGCACGTTGAAGGAAAGTAGCACACACAAAACATGGAAATAAGCTCTCCGTTGCCTGTAGGATAAAAATGCAAAATTCATAAGATGGCATTCAAAGCTCTTCTCTGATTGGCCCCATCTTTTGAATCTCATCTCTTATTATACCTTACAAGAACTCTCTACCCCAGCACATCCGTTTCTTCCAGACAACATTCCTCACTTTACCATGACCTTATAAAAAAACAAAGATGAAAACAACAACAACAACAAAACCCTTTACTTACAGAATCATAAACTAAGAGGAAGTACTGCTATTTATATAAAAGAGACTTTTTTGCTTGTGGCAAATTATTCTATTATAATGAAATAATATTTTTAAATCCCTTAAGTGAACATATTTTAGAAAATTTTTAGAGATTTTCTTGGTGACTCAAGAAGTGGAATTTGATCAAATTAGTTCTTAAAAATCAATATTCTGCACACCTGTTATTTTCTTTCACTTTTAATTAAATATCGATACATCATTATCACAATGCTGACCTTCATATTCAAAGCTGGTACTCTTAACCTGCCAACAGTAGGTCATGTGCTTTGAGCTGTTTTCCAGCAATAATAAATTTGTCTTAAGCTATCTACACTCTCTGGCCTTGTCTTTCTAATGACTAACAGGAAGAATTTATGAAATGGCTGGCCACCGTTAAGGATAAAATCTGTGACTATTGAGGGTAATGAAAATAATGGGTTCACAGGGTTAAACCCATTACCTTGGCCTCATTAGCACCATATTCAAATCAACTATCCTCATAAAGTACACACATTCACCTATTTTTACATACAGTCTGGGCACTAGACAGAAATGTACCAAATGCTCTTCTGGGCATTGATTTTTAGTATCGTTCTTCACAAGGTCTAATTTGGTCTAGGCCCACTCTTATTTCTTTGCGGCACTCCTTGTTATATAAATTCTCATTTCTATAAAATTACATCTTTGAGACTCCACTTTGAGACTCAGCTGTGTAACAGTTGTCCACAAACACAGAATCCCATACAAATGAAATAAAAACAGGCCAGAAAGGGAAGTCTCCAGAAGAACACTTCTTCCATAGGCTTCCTAACCGGCTTGATTTTGACGAGATACGGGCTTCCTTGTACTTTACCATAACTACTTGGTATGTTTTGTTTTTGGAGTATTAGAAAGCACAAGCAATAACCTTACAGATTTTTTCAAAGTATTCACTCATAAAGGAAATAATGGTCAATTTTGGTACAAAACACCAAGTCATGGTAAGTATCTCCCAGACACCAGCAAATCTAAGCATAGTTTTGCAATTTGAGCCCCAAGTTTCTCTTTAGGGTCTCTCTTTTTCTCTGCTTGGCAGTATCCAGGCACCCTTCATTGGCCCTTCTCCCAGGAAAATTTGCTTCAGGCATGGAGCTGGGTGCTTTCCTGAAAGTGTATTTCTTAAGATAGATAAGTAATGATAAAATCATATAAAGTTTGGAAATCTTGTGAAGTTTGCAAGTGTGAGCTGACCAGAAAACACTTCATGCACCTCTGTCAGCAAGCACTCAGTGTCACAGTGGCCCGCGCTTCCTGACGACAGTCCAGAATGTGGCAGCCTCTGTTCCTTCTGTTTTCAGCCATTCTCTTCTGCACACAAGTCTTACCTGACAGGATTTACAGAACACTGGCACGCAAGTAGCAGAGTCCCCTCTCTCACTCCCTCTCTTTATTCTCACTCAAAGCCTCAAACCCAAATGTTCTCCTTTGCTCAAAGACAAGAGGCAGGCTTTTGTTTAAAATGAATTTATATGCAGAAACTGGACATTTTGTAAATAGGCTTGTGATCCTTCAAATCACCAGACAGGACTTGCCCAGTTAGTCAAAGCAAACAAAAAAACCTCCAAGAATTTTAATAATGAGGTTATTTCTAAAATTTGCTTTTGTAAAGACATAAAATTAGGTTTACAGCCATCATACTTTTTAAGCTCTATAAAATTTTGAAATTAAATTTATTTTAAACCGTTTTCTATTAAGCAATGTTCACTGAAATCACCATTTTTGAATTTGACATTTTTAAAATACAATAAAGACATTTTTTATAATATGTTTGTGGTTTTTTTTCTACTAAGCTTGAGATTTTGACGTCCAATGTAACCTGGATATCCCCATTTGCAATTACATTTCGAATCAAAACCTTTTTTTTATGCTTGCTTTTTAAAAATGTATGTTTCCACCATTTAGTTTATCTTTAATTAACCCTTTTCAGAATAAAAGATTATTATCTTTCTTTGTTAAGATGAAGAATTCAGGATAATATCCGTGAGTTGTTAATGTTCAGTCCAGGAAGGTTTTTTTTGTTTTGTTTTTTTGTTTTTTCCAGTGCTGACCTTTGTTATGCCGTAGTTATAGCAACAAGAAGAGTTCCTTCTGTCTGTCTGTTGTGTTCTCTTTCCAAACTAATGACAGTCTTTTCTATGCTGCTGTGTAATATGGCGAATGCTTTATGTGCATCAGTTTCTTGATTTATTGATGTATTTAGTGAAACCAGCAATTTAAATGGAAATATTTTAAATAAATGAAATTAATTGAAATGGAATTTGCATATTATGTGTGTTTGTGGAATATGGCTCATTCATTTAGGTATTTTTCCATATTGTCTTTAAGCTTCCCTAATCAACTTGCAGTTTAACTTCTCAAAGATCTAATTTATTTATCCTATCATTATATCCTTAATCTAAACACGAAGAGAGAGAGAGAGGAGAGAGAGAGAGAGAGATTGAAAGAGAGAGCTAGGGAAGCCCTCCTTAGGGGAGTGATGTGTTGTGAGAACATATAGGTTGTCTGCCAAACTGGGCCACACAATCTTCCCATGACCTTGGGCATTCTAAGCCTCATTTTACTGATCTGGAATATCAGTTTAATTATAGTAATTACCTATCTCACAGGGTTTGTGAGGTTTAATTAATGTTAGCAAAGTGCTGGAGCTATTTAGTAGAACAGTACTATAAAAGGCAAACTACCTGAAAATCACAACTGCTTCCTCCCCGCATAGTACTTAATTTTCTACACTACTTTTCTCTTCAGCCTTAATATCACATTTATTGCTTTTTCCCTCCCCTTCAGATCTCAATCCGTGGTCCTTCCTACTTGAGACTTGCCGTGGATGAAGCACATGGCCTCTGCCCCACTTCTCTCAGGTATACCATTTCCCCCAGGAGTTGAAACATTCTGGAACCCAATAGGAACAGGAGAAATGTAGTATCTGAGTGGCGGTGCCCTTCTCTTAAGTCAGAGTCTACAGTCTGAATTTGGGTCTCAAACACCTTCTGCTTGGGTGTTATTGGAGTTAGATTTCCAGTCTTTTTCAAAGATTGAGAGATCTGAAAGCCCTGTGTCTACATTCCCTTCTGGAAACAGTAGCTGGAGCTGTGATTAGAGATGGGGTCTCTAGTTTGCCGGCATTCTTAGCACTCCCTATTATCTAACACTTGTCCACCTAAACATTGGAATTTGCAACTCAGGGCCTCTGAGAACATTAGTGCTAGCTGTTCACTGCACAACAATGCCTGGCCAAATGGACAAGTAGGGCCTGGAATCCAGCCCATTGCTCTGCTTGCCAAGCCATGTTCTGGTGGGTCTAATTTGCACAAAGGCATTCTAGGGACCAGAAGTGGCCTTGTCAGTATCCCAGCTATAAGTCAATTAAATAGAACAGTGACTGCCACAGTGACCTTAATTAGTATTAAAAAATTAGCATCCCGTCTTTGAAATTATACCCCACAAGACTATATCAAACTTAAAATCGTATTCCATTTTTATATTTACCCTCTCATCTTGTGGACCCATTTGTACCTAAAACGCATTCCAACATGAGCTACTTTTCAAATACGATGTAAATAGCATGAAAATTTTAGTTGTGTTAACTCACTGCGGCTGAAACAGAATTATATTTAATTAAAAATTAATAAAATGACCAAAAGCATAATGTGTATTGGATCGTTGTAATAATGTTATATTTCTTTCTTTGGGGACAACTACCTTTTGAAATAGGGGACACTATTTATACCCTATTCTCTGTTAACTGCCAACATTTTACAAGGGTAGCACTGCTTGAAAGACCAGTTGTTCTTACCTATTAGGAACTTGGCTTTTTTTTTTTTTAAGTTTATTTATTTATTTTGAGAGAGACAGCCTGAATGGGGGAGGGGCAGAGAGAATATATCAAGCAGGCTCCGTGCTGTCAACGTACAGCCTGACGACTACGTGGGGCTCAAACTCACAAACCGTGAGCTCATGACCTGAGCCTAAACCAAGAGTCAGATGCTTAACCGACTGAACCACCCAGGAACCCCAGTAACTTGGTGCTTTTAAAATGATGATGATTTGATGGCTTTTCCTTTTGAATGTCTCTACTTTTAGAACTATTCTTTTCCTGTCATTTTGGCTATGCTATATAAGCAAAAAAAGAAAGTGAAAAGTGAAAAAGAAAGTTACCCAACGGCAACATTCATTGATTTACACTTCTTTCCCAAATTTCACGAGTCCAAAATTTGAACAAGCTCCAATGAAAGCTAACCTCTAGATATTTTACTGATCACTAATCTATTTGCAAGAGAACCCAGATACTACATCTTTCCCTTATACAAAACATAATGTAACTTTTACTCTTCCACTATAATGGGAAGGAAAGTTGTCAGATTTCTATTCACTACATGTAAGAGAAAATTACTCAAACTGGCTTAAATGATGAGGTCCCAGATAGGCAGGCTTCAGGCATAGAACAATGTGTAGTTTCAGTGTGTCATGTATGGTACACGTTCTCCCCATCTCTTTCCTCAATCATCCCCATCACCTTGGTCTTCCCTCAGGCAGATTTCCCTCACAGTTACTGTTGCAGCAATTCCAATCATCATTTCCAGGCATCTCAAGGAAAGAAAAGGACTGCCTTGTTTTGTGTCTATGTCTTTAGAGCAATAAAATCTAGAAGCACTAAGGCTGATTTCCGTTAAGATCTCATTAGCCAAAATGAGGTCACATGTCCACACCCACACCAACCACTCTCAAAGAGAATGAGGTTGACTTAGTCTTATTTTTTTTATTTATTTTTTTTACATTTATGTATTTTTTGAGAGACATAGAGAGGCAGAGCACAAGTTGGGGAGGGGCAGAGAGAGAAGGAGACACAGAATCCGAGGCAGGCTCCAGGCTCCGAGCTGTCAGCACAGAGCCCGACACAGAGCTCGAACTCCCAAACCGTGAGATCATGACCTGAGCCAAAGTCAGATGCTTTACCGACTGAGCCACCCAGGTGCCCCTGAGATTGACTTAGTCTTATGAGTATTTACTATCCCAGGAGCTAGCAATGAGATCATCCTGAAGCATATGACAGTCTGGAGGATAAGAAATATCTAAACATAGAGCACCTGGCTGGTTCAGTCAGTTAAGAGTCTGACTCTTGTTTTCGGCTCAGGTCACGATCTCCCAGTTTCATGGGTTCAAGCCCTGTGTCAGGCTCCGGGATGGCAGTGTGAAGCCTGCCTGGGATCCTCTCTCTTCTCTCTCTGCCCCTCCCCCACTTGCATTCTCTCTCTCTCTCTCTTTTTCAAAATAAATAAATAAACTTAAAAAAAAAAGAAATATCTGGGGTGCCTCAGTGGCTCAGTTGGTTAAGCGTCCAACTTTGGCCTAGGTTGTGATCTCACTGTTCCCTGAGTTGGAGCTCCATGACAGGCTCTATGCTGACAGCTCAGAGCCTGGAGCCTGCTTCAGATTCTGTGTGTGTGTGTGTCTCTCTCTCTGACCCTTCCCCACTCATGCATGTCTCTCTCTCTCAAAAATAAACATTAAAAAAAAAAAAACAGAAAGAAAGAAATATCTGAACATTAATCATCATTCAATTGAGAAAGAGGAAGAAGGAGGTGGGGGACTGGATGGCTGTTAGTGAGACAAGTATCAGTGTCTGTGGTTGCCTTATATAATTCCATTACTTTGTTTTTTCCCTCTTGAAAAGGTAAGCAGTCCTAAATCTCATGAATCATGCCAGATTATATTTGATAAGGAGAAGTCAGTTTATGGATACTAACATTGTATCGTAAGTAAAAATTAAAATTCCAGTTTTGACTCTCTGTAAGTAAGAGCTCATTTTTAGCCACATGGCTTTCTGAGCAAAGCTTTACCAACTTATTACTACTGAATCCTCTTATATTTGTCTCAGAACTTGTATGCTCTTCTACACAAGTCAAAGAGTATTTGAGCTCCAGAATAAGGGATAGGGTTAAAAACTCTGGAAGTTAGGAGAAAGCAGAGAGAATGAGGAAATTAAATTAAGAGAAGTGGTGAAATTTTCATGGTATAGCACATCTATTTCCATAATTAAGTCTATCATAAATAATTTCCTCTTATACCTTCTGCTGGCCCTTACAACCATTACTTTAACATATTTGCAAGGTATGAGAAGCAAAATAAATAGCCAGTCTTTAAAATTTCAAGTTGATCCCCAAACTGACTCAAATTTGCAAAAATCTGGCATAATTTAAAAGTAAATAAATAGAAGCAACACTTAGCAGAAGGTTCCTAACATAAACAAAGCTGTGCACGTTTTGTTTATTTATGGGATCCATGCAAAGTGTCATGTTCATTTAAAAATATTCAGCACAAGAGTGATTGATTTAAAAAATTGAATAGAATTAAGGACTATAAGCATTCTTTAAACCTAAAAGTTTGGAAAACGGAGATTGACTAGTTTTTGTAATATTATACTTGGGAAAACATTTTTCTCCTTTATGTCTGTTCAGATTTTTTTTAAAGGATGATTGTGAGAAAGATAGTCACCATTTCTCAAAAGGGCATATAAATTGGGATGTGACAAACTCCACCCTTCATACAACACCTGAATGTTGCTCAAGGTTAAGTACTGAAACATAAGTATGAAGTCTCCTATATTAGTCTTTTTTCATTCAAGGAATTTTTATGATGCTCCTAAAAGACAAAACAGTTTGAAATCCTTATCCCTGTGGGACTCACCTCTACTGCCATTTCTTTATTCAGCTGATGGCTAAACACTCTTCCTTTCCAGCCTGAATTATTCCCTATCATTTTAATTGAATAAACATTCCTTAAACACCAGATATGTGCACAGCATAGTATGTGAAGTACTGAGGGGAGGAAAAACTGCCCTGGAGAAACTAATAATCTGACAGAAAGTACTCAGATGAGGAGAAAATACATACACGTACACACGCAGAGATCTAATGACAATTATCCCATTAAAAAAAATTATCCCATAAAAAAATTTTTAATGTTTATTTCCGAGAGACAGAGACAGAGAGCAAGCAGGGGAGGGGCGATAAAGACAGGGAGACACAGAATCTGAAGCAGGCTCCAGGTTCTGAGCTGTCACCACAGAGCCCTACGTGGGGCTTGAACTCACAAACTGCGAGACTGTGACCTGAGCCGAAGTTGGCGCTTAACCGACTGAGCCCCCCAGGCACCACTATCCCAGTTATTTTTTAACAAGAAGAATTTAAGTGAACAAGTAAAGGGTAACACGAAGTGGACTCTGAAAACTTCTATATATCGGAACGGTAAATAGAGGGTAAAGATAGCAAACAGGAATGATTGGATAATTTGAGGGTTAGGATGCTCTTCAGAAAGACCTCACAAAAGAAGTCTTCTTTGAATTGGAATGACTAACAAATGGGGAAGAGGAGAAAGAATATTTGGTGTAAAGGAAATAGTGTAAGCAAAAGCTGAGGGAACACAGAGTACATTAGAGCCCACAAATGGTGTGTTGTTGAACGTGACTATTGTAAAGGGTCTCCCAAGAAGAGAAAAAGTGATGGGTAATGAAACCCTGGAAGAAGAACAGAGTCAAATTGCATAAAACCTTTAACGTTATCCTGAGGAAAAAAGCCTTGTTTGGTAGTAAAAAGGAGCCATTGAATGTTTTGAGTACAGGGCATTTACTATCAGCACTTTTGTTTGTTTTTAAGGTCCCTCTGACTTCCACTGGAGAAGATGATTTGGAGGGAGGAGAGACATCATGTTCCTGGAGGGCATTTTAGATTCAGATTCCTGCTACAGAATAGAACAGGCAGGAGACCAAGCCGAAAATTTTTGGAATGCCTACATTTTAATTAAGGGACCAATAAGTTTCAGAAGACAAGGAAGGTGACTCAGAAAGAGTCATCAGGAAAGGAGATAGTGACAGAAAATCCCAAAAGGAAGGGTATTCCTCAATTGCTAAGTGGTCCACAGAAATAATGATGCTGAGAAATCCAAAAAAGGCTTGAAAGAAGCTGCCAGGGGCAATCCTAGGGTCGTATTCAGAGCAGTTTTATTTTTACCACTAATTGGTTTGGGAAGAGATGGCAGATTCCCATTACTATTACTGGTCTTAGTGCAACCCCACAATTGGTATCTGCTCACTCGTGTGCCAAAATCACGGTTATTTTATAATTAATTTTATGGGAAACTATTATTTATTTTATATGGTAAAACAGAAACTAGACGCTCTTGCTGTACATTTGAGCTTCCCCATAAAGAAGCCAACACATTTGGCCATAAGAAGAATTTTTTGCAATTGAGAGAGGGTTTCAAAGGTTTTGTGGTTACGTGATAACTATGTAGTAAAGACCATCTTTTTCCAGTCTCTATACCTCTATCAAGACGATGAAGAGAGGTTCACAGATTCCAACCTTTGTGTATTTCCCAATACTCACCTCATCAGAATTCATCAGGAATGTCAGGACTCATCTCTCTATCTCTTTGGTTTTTTTTTCCTAATGTTTATTTATTTTTTTTAAATTTTTTCTCCGTTTTTATTTATTTTTGGGACAGAGAGAGACAGAGCATGAACGGGGGAGGGGCAGAGAGAGAGGGAGACACAGAATCGCAAACAGGCTCCAGGCTCCGAGCCATCAGCCCAGAGCCTGACGCGGGGCTCGAACTCACGGACCGCGAGATCACGACCTGGCTGAAGTCGGACGCTTAACCGACTGCGCCACCCAGGCGCCCCCCTAATGTTTATTTATTTTTGAGAGAGAGAAAGAGGGGGTAGGGGGAGAGAGAGAAGGAGAGAGAGGATCTAAAGCAGGCTCTAAGATATCAGCACAGACCCCAACACAGGGTTTGAATCCATGAACCACAAGATCATGACCTGCCGAAGTCAGACCCTTAACTGACTGAGCCACCCAGGCACCCAGGACTCACTCATCTTCTGATGCACTTTGTCACTATTTTGTTCAGTCACCATGAGAAACCCTGATTCCCAGGACAGAGTTCATTTTCCACATTCTCATTTTCATATAGCTCTGCATATCCACCTTTCAGTACCCATCTCCCTGTCTCCTGAGACTGATGGTCTATTAGTAAAATCCTGCATGTCCTCAGCAACCTCTCTGGAGGCTCCTTTCATCTGGCTCTTGCTCAAATGTGGTTCCTTTAGCAGCACTGCCTGCCCTTTAGCTCTCACAATTGGCAAACTGGGAAGGGTTCATCCCTGCTCTTCGGTGCCACTTACAGACTTCCCCATGCTCTCCAACCACCCCCCCTTCCCTGCTTTAAAATTAATGTCATCACACTGTACCATCTACTTCTGGTTCTTTTGAAAAATCATCTAAAGGACTTGGAGGTTTGTCTGAATCTTCCACGAATTTCTCTTTAGCTCCTGGCTCATCTGCCACAAGTCTTTCCTTGATTTTGAGAGATTGCAGTATTATTTGGGTATATAATTCTCCCAGGACCCTTTCCTCCTTGACATCCCCCTTCCATGATGATTTCTTCCACCTTACCTCAATTACTGACCTCTGTGGTCACACAACCACTCTAGACCCACTGTCTACTTGTCACGTCCTAACTTTCTAGATCCTCAGATCCTTGATTCTCAAATATCCTTCAACCCTCACCCACCAGACCACCAATCTATTGATCCTACTACCACCTTTTCACTCATCCATCATGGCCTTCGCTTCCCTACATCCTCAGCTTAGTCAACATTATAGACCCTCCCTTGCAAACTTTCTCAATTTTCTGTGATCAATCATTTTGAATATTCTTTCATATACCTTAATCTGCTGGCTTTCTCTTCACTAAACTTGCTAAGCAAACCCTTACCCTCGTTAAACACAGCTCTGTAACTCCTTCATTTGTGTATCCGAATAGCTGAATGTGGCCGTTTGGTATTGTGATTTACAAGAAATTTATATTTCTCATCTGAATGACCAAAATATATTCTCATGGGTATTTGGTCTTTGGCTACAGTTCCTGGCTCACAGTTTCCAAAATCCTTGGAATGTCCTAAGTACTGAGAATGATAAATGTGTCTTTTGTTATATAAATGAAGGTGACATTTGGACCCCATCCAAGGGTGGGGGCTGGTTGCCAGGAGGACCAACCACATGCTTAGAAGTTTGGAACTTTTAGTTCCACACTCTTTCCCCCACAACATGGACCTCTGGGCAGGCGAGAGGGGCTGGAGGTTGAATAATCAGCCAATAGCCAGTGACTTAGGCAATCATGACTATGCAATGAAGCTTTCATAAAAACCTAAAAGTGGGTTCAGAAAGCTTCTGGGTTGATAAACACATGGAGATTGGGGAGAGTGGTGTGCCTGCAGGGTGTATGAAGGCTCTGACCCCTTTCTCCTCCATACCTCACTCTATGTATCTCATCATCTGGTTGCTGTTTGTATTCTTTATCATATTCTTTAATAAACTGGTAAACACAAATGTTTCCCTGAATTCTGTGAGCCACTCTAGCAAATTAAAAGAACCTATGGAGGAGGTCACTGGAACCTCCAGTCTGTGGCCAGGTGTTCAGAAGCACTGGTAAGAGCCTGGGGCTTGCAACTGGCATGTGAAGCGGTGGCAAGAGGGAGGGGCACAGATTTTTATGAGTGGACCCTTAACCTATGGAATCTGATGTTATCTTCAAGCAGATAGTGTCAGTATTGAGTGGAATTCAATTCTCAAACACCCTGGTGATGTCTGGGAATTGCTGTGTGTTTGTGTTGGGGGGGGGGCGGGGGGGGTGGTGCGGGGAAGACCTGTACATTGGAACTGAAATTGGGAAAAGTTGGTGTCAGTAGAGACCAGAAAAAAAAATGCACAAATCTCTGTCTCATTTTAACTTCATAGCAATTACTTAACGTGGGCATTTTATGTTGTAGAGCAATTACGTTACTTTCACTCTTCCTCTCTGTTTCATATTCTTCTCAAATCCCTAACACTTCATCCCTATTGTTTATTCTAGTTCTCTGCTTTCACTGAGTTTATAGAAACTATGAGAATAAAAATTCTATGAGCTCCCACCAACACATCTACTCATCTTCTAGAAACAATACACAGACATTTTTTTCCCTTTCCTTTTAGTGGAATAAACTCCAAGTGTTCCTATTCAAAGTCAAACCTTCCACATTTTCTCTAGATTCCATTTGCTCTGGCCCTACCTAAAAGCTTCACTCTTGAATTTTTTGTCTCTCCTTCATCAGATTATTTCTTTCAATTGTACTATTAACATTAGTAAACAAATATATATAATGATATATATATATATATATATATATATATACACACACACATATACATACCCATTTTAACCCCATTCCTTGTTTTACCTAGCTCATCCATCCTCTAACAGCAAAATTTCTTGAAAGAACCATATATATATATATATATATATATATATATATATATATATATATACAATGTCACAACTTCCCTCTTTCTTTTACCTGTTGAACTGACTCCAGTCAAGCTTTTGTCAAAATTTCCAATGACTTCCACTTTGTTAAATCCAAAATCATTTTCATTCTTCCTCTTGTTTGACTCATCAACATCATTTGGTATTTTCTTCACATGGCTTTTAGGAAACCACTCTCCTGTTTTACCTTCTGCCTTGCTAACCTCTTAACACTTAAGTGACCCAAGGTTTACTCTTTAGAATGCTTTTTCTTATCTGTCTACACTCATTCTCTTGTTGATCCTATCCAATTTCTTGGCTTTAAATTTTATCTATATCCCAAAGACTCCAATATGTAAATCTCCAATATGGACTTTTATATCTAACTATTTGAAAAGTCCACCTAAATTTTCTAAAATTGAGTAGCTCTCTTTCTAATGCCACCAAAACTGACCCTCAGTTAATGGCGACTACATTACTCCAGTTGTTCAGATCTGAAATTTTGGTGTCATTCTTGACTCTTCTTTATCTGTCATGTTTCTCTACTATCAAAATATATTAAAAAAAAAAAACAAAAAAACAGGGGCACCTGGGTGGCTTAGCCAGTTAAGCACCTGACTTTGGTGCAGGTCATGATGTCATGGTTTGTGAGCTTGAGCTCCACATGGGGTGAGCTCAAGCCCCACTTCAAATGAGCCCCACTTCTCTCTCTCTCTCTCTCTCTCTCTCTCTCTCTCTCTCTCTCCCCCCCCCGTCTCTCATGGGATTCTCTTTCTCCTTCTCTCTCTGCCCCTCGCTTACTTGCGCCCTCTATCTCTCAAACACAAACAAACAAACACCATACCACTTCTTACCACCTCAACTGCAAACACTCTCATTCATACCACTAGTATCTCTTGGTCAGAGACCCTCATGACTGGTATCTTCTTTCCCCATTCTCTTCTACAGTCTATTGTTACAACACTGCAGCTACAGTGGTTATATTAAAACAAAAGTCAGATTTTTCATACCACTGTGTGAAAATCTCACAGGCTTCCTACTTCCCTCAGAGTAAAGCCAAAGTCCCTATACTGGCTAAAAACGGCTATAATCTGGCTTCCTTTTACCTTTTTAACTCATTTCCTCCATGTTCAACTACTGCAGTCTCCTTGCTATTCCTGGATCAGCTGAGGTTTGCCCTGCCTAGCGACTGGGCAGAGTTGTTCCTTTTGCTTCATTTGCTCTTCTCCACCATCCATATTGATTGTTCATGTCCTTTCTTCCTGCTTTTATTCAGATGAGCCCTTCTCAGTGAGGACTTTACCTGTCCATGCTTTTAAAAATGTCATCCTGCATCCTAGCACCTCCTATTTCCCTTTCCTACTTGTGATGGTTAATTTTATGTGTCAACCTGACAGGGCCACAGTTTTATGGTATATGCCCAGATACATGGCTAAATGTCATTTTTGGGTGTGTCTATGAGAGTGTTTCCGGATGAGATTAGCATTTGACTCTTTATGCTGAGGAAAGCATATTGCCCTAACCAGTATGAGTGGGGCCCATTCAATCCACTGAGGTTCTGTATAGTACAAGAAATCAGGGAATAGAAAATTGGCCCTCTGCTGGATTGTTTTCAAGCAGGGACATCAGCCTCAGGCTCAGACTGGAACTTACATCATCAGTTTTCCTGGTTCACAGATCTTCAGACCTGGGCTGAAACTATACCACCTGCTGTCCTGGCTTGCAGATGGCAGATGGTGGGACTTCTCAGCCTCCATAATAGTGTGAGCCAGTTTCTTATTATATCTATATTATGTATGTCTACCTGTCCACTTCTCTGGAGAATTCTGACTAATATAATACTTAATCTCCCCTGATAGTATTTATTACCCCTTAACAGTTTAGAAACAACATATATTCAAAAATTGTCTCTCTTCACAGAAGGTAAGCTACATGGGAACAGGGAAATTGTTTTGTTCAAAGCTGTGAATAATGCAGGGCATGCAACAGTAACTGAATTTTTAAAAATATGAATAGATGAGAGTAATATAACATATACAAGAGAGAGAATAATTATAAAGTTAGCAATGGAAATTTAAGAATTGGATCAAGAGCCCAAATGCTGGAACCAGCCTTGGGAATAAGTAGAAACAATCTTCTTCTTAAAAATAAGAGCAAAGAGAGAAGAAGAATAAAAGGAATGAGGGACTATAAAAGCAAATTCTAAGGTAGGATAGTGCGGATTAAAGAGATTTCAATTCTGACTACCCCTATTTTTCCATTAAGGCAGTAACCATCTATTAAAAATGAGGGAGTGAAGACAGATGCAGTGCATACAATCAGTGGTAAATATTTGAAACATTAACTCAGTGAGTATGCGTTGACTTCAATTAAGTAAGCTAGAGAAGAGTAAATTGTTAATAGCAATATTGATACTTGAGCCTAAAATGAGTGATTTGCAGTGGATTTTTAGCTGCTCAGGAGCAGAATAGAGGGAATGTGTGTTTAGATTGATACAGAAAGGATGATTAGCATAGTGAGCATGGCCAAACTTGGTGAAGATGATGGAATTAAGAATCCTGCAAAAAAATGTACTTGAAACTCCTTTGCATTTTAACAAATATTTAGAAATAAGCATATAATTGTTCACAGTGTTTCTTTATTATCCTTTTAATGTCCATAGGATCTGTGGTAATGCTCCCTCTTTCATTTCTGATATTAGTTTTGTGTCCTTTCTTTTTCTCCCAGCCTAACTGGAGGCATATCAATTTTACTTATCTTTAAAAAAAAAACAGATTTTGGTTTTATTGATTTTCTCTATTGATCTCCTGTTTTCAATTTTGTTGACTTTTGCATGAATTCTTATTACCGGCATACATTGGAAATATAGAGGGTCGTTCCAGACCACCACAATAAAGCCAATATTGCTTTATTAAATATAGCTCCCTAGTTACATTTTAACATAGAATTATATTAAAATATAGCAAGTCAAATGAATTTTTTGTTTCCCACTGAATATGAAGTTTATGTTTACACTATATTATAGTCTATTAAGAGTGTAATAGCATTGTCTAAAAAACAACGTAATTCCTTAATTATAAAATATTTCATTGCTAAAAAATGCTAACCATTATCTGAGCTTTCAGCAAGTCATAATATTTTTGCTGGTGGAGGGTCTTGCTTCTATGTTGTTGGCTGCTGACAGATCAGGGTGATGGTGGCTAAAGGTTGGGGTAGCTGTGGCAGTTCCTTAAAATAAGACAACAGCAAAGTTTGCTGTGTTGATTGACTCTTCAAGTTGAACACGTAGGGGCCATTGTAGGTCCTTTATTGGCCTAATTTCAATATTACTATACCTCAAGTAACAGGGAGACCTGATAAGAGGGAAAGAGACAAGGGAAAGGCTGGTCTGTAAAACAGTCAGAATATACTTAAAATTTATTAAGTTTGCTGTCATAAATTGGTGATGTCTGTGGTGCCTCAAAACAATGACAATAGTTAACACCAAATATCACTGATCAAAAATCACCTTGGCATACCTGGGTAGCTTAGTCTGTTGAGCACCTGACTTCAGCTCAGGTCATGATCTCATGGTTCTTGAGTTCGAGCCCTGCATCGGGCTTGCTGCTGTCAGTGCAGAGCCTGCTTGGAATCCTCCGTCCCCCTCTCTCTCTCCTCCTCCCCTGCTCATGTTCTTTCTCAAAAACATAAAATAAAATAAATAAACATTTAAAACAAATCACCATAACAAATATAGAAGTTTGAAATATTGTGAGAAATACCAAAATGTGACACAGACATGAAGTGAGTTAGTGCTGTTGGAAAAATGGCACCAATAAACTTGCTTGACTCAGAGTTGCCACAAACCTTCAATTTGTAAAAAAAAAAAAAACCTGCAGTATCTGTGAAGCACCATTAAGTGAAGCACAATAAAATGAGGCATACCTGTATTTCTTTTACTATGGGATGAATTTCCTCTTATTTTCTCAGTTTTTTGAGGTGGAAACTTAGGTTATGGGTTTTCAATATTTCTTCTTTTCTTATATATGCATTTAATGCTACAAATTTCCCTCTAAGCACTGCTTTTGCTACATCCCACAAATTTTGATAATTTGTTTTCATTTTCATTTAGTTCAAAATATTTTTTAATGTCCCCTTGAGATTTCTTTGACTGATGTGTTATTTAGAAGGATGCTATTTAGAGGTGTCTGGATGCTCAGTCAGTTAAGCGTCCGACTATAGCTCAGGTCATGAGCTTGCGGTTTGTGAGTTCGGGCCCCGTGTCTAACTCTGTACAGACAGCCCAGAGCCTGGAGACTGCTTCAGATTTTGTGTCTCCCCCTCTTTCTGCCCCTTTCCTTCTCACTCTCTGTCTCTCAATAATAAATAAAACATTAAAAAAATTTTTAGAAAGATGCTATTTAATCTCCATGTTATTTCCCAGTTATCTGTTACTGATTTTTTTCTCATAATTGTTCTATTTTTCCCCTATAAAATGTATCAACTTTTCTATTGAAATGTGCTACATTGCCTACCTTTTACCTTCATTCCCCTAGCGAGTGCAGTGATGACTGCGATCCTAAGCTGAATTCCTCTCCAACAATTGCTCTTCACTAAGAGAATGGCTTCAGTTAAGGTTATGTCCCTCCTGGGAGTCAGCCCACTGAACTTGACTGGTTAGTTCAAGAGACCTAATGGTCTGTATCCCATGCATCACATAGCACAACTGTGAAGGGTCAGCCAAATTCTACAACTCCCTGTAGGATCAGCTGAGTCCTTTACAGCAACTGAATCACAGTTCTGCTTCCCCTTCTGCTCAGTCCTTCCGTCATCCCTCACAGTGGTTGTTTCTGCGACTTCTACCCAATATTTCTCTGCACACAAATATCAGAGTCTCATAAAATTTGACCTATGACAATTGTACTGGAATTGATTCAAGGGGGCAAAGTCTAAAGTGAGCTGTTTAGAACTAGATCACCAGCAAGCGAGCTGTAGTAAAAACTTCCTCGGTAGAAGTAGATTAAACATTGTAGGTCCAGGCATCTGGTTATGGTGAAATTATTAAAATGTTCAGTGTTACATAACTGGGAAAAGATAGATATTAAATGGAATTCACTGGCAGATATAATTTCTCATTAGTTTCAGAATTTCGAAAATAATAATTTTAAGGACTTTGGAATTTGATGGTTATTTCTGGAGGTCATTGATACATTGGAGGCCAGGAAAATCTGAGGGTGATTATCACTTATATGAATAACAGTGTAAAACTCAGAGGGTCTCCTGTGGCCATAGGAGAGTGAAAGCTGAAGATTCAGTATCTAATTAAAGAAGAGTAAAGCTTCTTAGAAAGCACATTCTTCAGCTCCAGGAGGTCTATGATGCCAAGATCAGGTCCCAGATTCAGAAGAAGTAGAACTCTGGAACCTGGGATGTGAATATCTGGCATGTAGAATTTTCCAATCTCCAGAAATCCCTAAACCTTTTGAGACTATTAAAACGATACACTGCTCCTATTAATTAACAGTCTAGCCTAATTTGTTTGAGCTGTCTTCCCTGCCAGACCAAATGTGCTCTTCTCAGGATATGCCCCTACTTCTCCTCTGACTCTGTCCCGTCACTAAGCCAATAACTATGGGGAAATCACAACCTAACCCATTCGAGGAAGTGCTGAGTCTGCTAACACAGCAACAGGATGGTGTACTGAAGGAAAAGCTAGCCAATATCTACTGGCTGGATCCCGGAGGGTCCATGTGGGATTACATTCAGAGGATGCTGGATAAAAAAGAGTTTATTGATGTGACAGCACTCTCCTAGGTTACAGGATTTAAAATACATGCAAATTCCCTGGGAGAGGGGCAAACAAGGTGGTGGGAGGGCTCCCAGAAGCTTGGAGAAAGTAAGTGATGGATTACACTGTGCAGGTAGGAGTGTTAGAACTGCTGTAGCTTACAGTTGTACAGGGATCAAAGGGTTTACAGAAGTAGGCATGCCTGAGTGGTTATACTAAATAGGTCAGAAAACCTACTAGATCACTATGATTCACGGGAGAAAATTCCACTTAACCAAAAGAACAAGGAATGTGCTAGTGAGAGAAGCGTGGGCACTGCTGAGATAGATGTTCAGTGGTGGCTGTCCTCTAGAGGCCAGGGATGACAGTAGGAGATGCTGTTGATAACTGGGGTCACTGACAGCGATGGAACTCATGGGATCTCTAGTTAATAGAGGCAAGGTGGCAGTGCTGAGCTGTCAGAAACTCAATGGGACGATTATTATAATGAATGGCCACATCAGACTGGGGGCCAGGAGAGGACCTGCAGAAATCTACAGACATGGTTCTCTGAGTACAATATGCAGGCAGCCAACAAAGGTACTGCTCAATATGTACAGCCAAAATAAAGGATGGATGATCAGGAGGCTGAAGGCAGTTACCTTAATTAAAAAATAAAGTCAATCTTTTACCCAGATTCCATACATGAACCAGTTTTCAGATCTAGAATTGTTGGTTACAGGAGAGACTTGTACCTCAAAGGACAGAACTTGCAACACCACAGCAAGGGTACACAGTATCAACCCCCCCAGTCCATCCCCAATTGCCAGTGCCACTTGTTTGGGTAATTTTACACTAGAGCCAAGGGGTAAGAGCCTAAACCTTCCAAGATCTCTTCATACAGGGTCCAAGTTGCTTAAGCTACCCAGAGGACCAAAACACCATTGTGGTCCTCCTGTTTGGGGCAAAATTGAGGGGACTTAATCAATGGAGTCAGGTCCCAATGTGGCTCACAGTGAGTTCACAAGGACTACTGGGTTTTTAGACTCATTTTGCCTCTGAATACTTAACTGAAATAGATATACTTAGCTTTTGAAAAAAAAAAAAAACCCACACTGGCTGCTTGGCTTAAAGGTTAAAAATCATCATAGTGGGAAAGGCAAAGTCTGAAACTTGCTCTCACAATGGTCTTGGATGTATTTATATTGAAACCGGGGGAGAATAAACAGAGATTATTGACATTACTAAAGACATAATGGATTCAGGATTAGTGACCCACATTATATCTCCACTTATCTCACAAATTGGGTCTCTACAAGACCCAGATAGATCCTAGGTTCATGGTGGACTTCTTATTGAAAAGCCTGTCTAGAAGAAATCTCAAATGCAGTTGCTTTGCTAGATGTGGCATCTTTGCCCAAGTTGGTTAACATGTCAAGCACATGGTATATAGTATGTGATCTGGCAAGAATGTTCTTTTCCGAATCTTCAGAAAAGAGGCCAAGAAACCATTTGTATTCACTTCAAATGGACAATAGTATACTTTCACAGTCTTAAATTAGCACTGTGTTAATTCTCCTGCCCTAAATCAAGATACAGTCTGAAGGTACCTCAACTATAGATTTTACCAGCTTAGTGGACATGTTCCCAGAGGGAGAATGCTTCCAAAAAAAAAAAAAAAAAAAAAAAAAAAAAAAAAAAAAAAAAAGGTTCAGTGAGTGTTCCTTCATCTTCAAGCTATGGTTGCCAGTAGGTTACTTTCAGCTACTTGTGTCAATTTCTCTCCTAGCTGTTCTTCACGAGAGCATTCTCCAAAACACCCCTGAATGCAAATTGCAGAAACTGATAGTCTCTGTTTCCCTGGGAACTGGTCTTCCACAACTTCTAACCTACCATAGAATTTACTCATTTATTGTTTTTATTGCTATTTTTCTCTTTTCTTTATAGAACATGAGATCCATGAAGGCAGGAATTTTTGTTGGCTTCCTTTTTAGACGTAAATCAACATCTTAGAACAGATCTTGACTTGTTGAAAGCACTCAAGGAATATTTGAAAAATGCATGTTGTACATGAAGACTTAATTTATTAAGTTTAACTGTGACTGGTTTTGTAACTCCAATTCTTCCAAAACCATTTTATCTTTTAGAGCATCTTGCTATGTGACCTAACTTTTTTGAAATATATTTTCTGAAAACTAAAGGCCTTATTTTAAGTATATCTAATGATCATAATTAGCTGTTAGTTTTCAAATAGCTTGATAATTTTTCAAATTATCTGCACAACTGTTTATTTTTACTTAAATAGCATAGAAAAGCACAATAGAAAGGTAATGTTACAACCTAGAGATAAATACTATTAGATATCTATCCTTTAATACTTCTCTCTAAGCACTACACACACACACACACACACACACACACACACACACACACACATGTTTATTTATTTTTGAGAGAGAGATAGCTCTTAGCACAGAACCCGGTGTGGGGGCACAATCTCATGAACTGTGAGATCATGACCTGAGCTGAAATCAAAAGTAAGACAATTAACTGACTGAGCCACCCAGGTGCCCATCACTGTATATATTTTTAATTTACCTAAATAAGATATTGTATCTTCTTTTTTGTTATCAATGTTTTTACCTTTTGTTTAGTTTGATTACTTGCACTACCCCCAGTTCAATCCTTTTCCCTGTTACCAAGGTTTATATTCTACTTTTCTCTTTGTATGTATAATCATTTACAAACATGCTTACACCTTTTGAGTTTGGGCATGATTTGTTTCAGGTATTGTGATAGATAGAGGCATCCCCCAGATCCCCCTTCAACCAAGGGCTAGAAGCTGGGAGTACTGTCAGCCATGGCCTCAGCCCTCAGTTCCTTAAGGGATTACCTCAGGGGCAGAGAGCTGCCTCACTCAAGGTCACACCATTTCCTGAGCCCAAGTGACAGAGTATAACTTACTGGCCATTCTGTCCCAGTGCAGGGACATTCTGATGGCCCGTTTTAATTTCAGACCGTCCTGCCAGGTCAGCTTAGATTTTCATGAGGCCTGTTTCACTGTCCAGTTTCACCTTCTGCCCAATCTTCCTTTTCCCTTCCCTTCCACAGGTGTTGATTCTAAACCACTCCCTAATAAATAGCCTAAAGTGTAAATTCCATCTGAGATTCTGCTTCCTGGAGAATCCAACCTGAGTAACAGATCCTATTATGTATTCATCTCTGCATCTTGCTTTTCTCCCTCACTATAATCATGGATTCTGTCCCAGACAATTGACATACATCAAACGCTCTCTTTTGAATGACTATGTAATTTCCCAGGGTTTTCATGTATCACAATTTGTTCAACTTTCCATACAAGGGAACATTCTAGTGGTTTCCAAATTTTATTTTTAACCATACGTAAAGTTACTGAAATAAATGTCCCTGTCACAGACCAATTCAAACTCAAAATTACATGATTACTTGTGAAATTCCTATTACTTTTCTTCACTAATCACTTCTCCTTTATTTCTTTAATGAAGTCCACAGTAGTCCACTTATGCCTTCATCTACTTTCTGAGAGTTCTAATATTATCAACACAGGTCATTAATTTAAGGAGTTCATGGCTGGTATCTATAGAATTAGTCTTCACAATTTCTCAGCCAGTCTTCTTTTCCTAATTTTGTGAAATACATAAAAACAATACTATCAATATTTGTCTTTAGCTGGGATAAATCACTCCCATAAAAATAATAATGCCAACTTTGCTCCTGTCTTAATCTAATCCACATGCACTGAAGAAAATATTAAAACCTATAAACTTCGAAATCATAGACTAAGTTGGAATCCTGGCTATACAAAATATTCCATGTGATATCCAAGTACTCAAACTCTCTCAACTTTCCTCATTTGTAAAATGTGCTTGTGTTACTGTGTTCTAGGGCTCTGTAATCTTTACAGAACTGAAGATTCTATCTCTGGCAAAGTGCTTGGTATGGAGAAGATAGGCTATAAATCATTCTAATCATCTTCTTCATATTCTTGGATTTGTGTGCCCATATGCGTATATAAATGCTATATTCACATTTTTTCTAAAAGTTATTTCTTTTGAAAGAAATCCACCTTTGTTCTGCTGAAGTAACTAAAGAACACTATCTCGTGTGGACTATGTGATATCTCATTAGATGAATTTACCTCCTTGTAAAATTCCAGGCTCACTGTATTTCTTAAGTCATCAAAGTGTAGCCCATTGTCCATATGAAAAAGCAGAAGTGGATAGAGCAAGTTTATGTACTTTATATACTGAGCCACACTTTCAGCATCAAGACAGCAGCAAAACAAAGCAGAAACCACGATAGATTCAAGGAACCAGGTCAGATCTAAACTAGAACTAATGCATAAGCCTCAGCATGGAGTCAATCAGTATCATTTCACCTCTCTGTTCCTGCATCAGGAGCTGATTTCCTCAGCTGGGGATGCCTGTGGGCCCTCCTTGGTGCTGTACAAAAAACTTTTTCCCAGATGATCTTTCTGTTATATAGTGCCAGTATTTCAAATTCTCCTCTACCCTCTATTTTATAACATATTCTCTAATTGGCAAAATTTTTCTCTTTATTTTTATTTCCTTTGACCTTCTAGCTTTATTCTTGGATTGTATTTTCCATTCTGTCTCGCAAGTCTACTAATCCAGGTGTTTAGGAACATTGCTCACAATCTTTCATCACTTCTTGAGGTAAAAGGTGATTCAACTGAAGCCAGAGTCTCTCACCTGTTGGAGATTAGGTACTTAAACCATGAGTTGAAGAGCAGTGGACAGAATGTAAGAAGCAGAGAACCTCTAAGCAAAAACACAAGAGGGGCAAAGAATTCTCTTTCAAAGAAATCTCTCTGAATATTTACCCAAAGTTTGTGGCAGCAGAGAGCAAATTCAAGGTGGAGCCAACACTAAGAAAAGGCCCCAAACCCCATTTTAATATAGTGCTTTTTGAAATGTTACAACAAAAGCTGTCCTACACTTTAGGTATTAAAATAACATTTTACTATGAGATGAGTCACTAGAAGATCTAATGATGAAACAAGAACTCACTTAGGAAAAATTTATTAAATGTATCTATAACATCTTTATGAAATCTTTAACAACCTGGGTGTTACTTGAACCCCTTTTGAGCATCCAAAAATATGTGGGGGCATTTTGGGTTATCACACAGACTGAGGGGTATTACTTGCATAGTGTTGGCAGTCATCAAGGATGTAAATGTCCTGTGGATTTTCCCGTAAATCCAGCCCAATAACAAATTGGTTTATGCAAAATGTCATTGATATTTCAACTGAGAAATATCACATAGATACAGATATGCTGTTAAGCTAATCATAAACTCACTGTTTGACATGTTACCTAGTAGAACTCAATCTATAGCATATAGTTATACTCCTGTACCCATCACCTCTGACTCTGGCTACATAATTACACTGTATAGCATTCAAGTTGCTCTATTCAGTATCAGGGATAGAAAGTAAATATAGATGCTTGTGAGGAAAAATCAGAAAAAAAGAAAAAAAAACTTCTCAGGTAGGGTCTCCTTGCTTCTTTCTAAGATATGTTTCTCATTAGCTGAAGACTCTTGTTTTCACAAAACGATACACAACTAAGAAAAAGAGCTACTCAGATTTAGAGAACAAAACTCACCTTGGCCAAAGGTGTTTAAGTACACATGGATCCACGTGTGTATACAAACATACAGGTATCCACACACAAGTCATTGTGTTAATTAGCAAAGATCAAGACAGGCTATACTTCCTGAAAGGAAAATTCTCTGACAAGGAAAGTTTTAATAAGAATGTAAGTGAGAATCCCCAGGAATGATATTGGGCATTCTTAAGATACAGATACGGATGGCTGAGAGATGCATAATCATTATCACAGGGTAAATATTAGGACTAGTGAAGATTTCCTAACTTGGTAAGAACCTCCGCCAGCTGAAAATGTTTTTAGCTATTTGTAAAAGTGCTATTGTGCTCTTGTTAGTGGGAAAGAGGTTTCGACATTTATATCATCGTGTGTAGAAAGTTATATCTGCCTGGATTAACAGCTGTAAATTTTCTGACTAGCATTGGGTGAATTTTTGAAATGTAACAGTGGAGGACAGTTAAGATGATCCCCTGTTTTTGACGTGCATATTTGAGTAAGAGTGCAAAAGTTTTCTTTATAACATCTGATTCAGCAGTTCTCTTAAAGATCTTATTGCAAAATGACCAGTATATTTGAAAGTTTACTTAATATCTGAATAATTTTCATCAAGGAAAGATTTTGAGGAGCAACTCTTATTTTGAAATCCACATAAACAGACAAAAGTGTCTCCTTTCTTCTAGAACCATGTTCTAATCTCTTTGTGTTAGTTTCTTCATGCTTAAACTATCAAAAATTATTTTCCCTTTTTTTTCTCCTCTCTGTACTAACAACTGAAGGGAAGTACTATTATATAGGGGAGCCTCTTTCCAAAAGTACAAATGGCATAGAATTTCATTAATCCAGCCAACAATATCACAATCAGGTTCTCAGTAGATAATCCCACTCTTATTGCTACACTTTATCATATTTAGTGATATTTGAACGCTATCTCGTGTTTAAATAAATGCCTAATATCTTTGGTACAATTAGAGGTTCCATTAAAAAGAATCCATGAGACCCTGTTGCAGAGACACAGAAAGTAATAATAAGGGACAGGTGTCATAGATAGGAACTGTAGTGCAGTAGCATCAGGTGAAAGGCATTGCCCCCCCAAATCTCATCCTTCCTACCATCCATTAAGAAACGGTATCTTTCTGTTCTCACGATGTCTTTGCTATACAAATCATGAGTGAAATTTGAGGCTCCCTAGATTTGGAATATTAGATATTATCAAAAGAGATGGGACTGGGACCATCAGTTAATATCATAAACTGCCCCAGAGTCAGGGAGTACTGCTCTCTCCCCTAGGCTATACCACTTGTTGACTTAGTCTTCTCACCTTTCTAAACCTCATCTTTCTCAATGAAATTCATCATGTGAAAATGGTGGCTTCCAGTTCTAAAATTCTCTAGTGCTAAAAAAAAATCTTTACTTTCCCAAACTTTCTATAGAAGCTCCCATGGAAGCATGGAAAGTAAAACACAGGAAGAGAGGGATGGAATTAACTGCTTAAATAAAACATTATCTATGCTACATAAATAAAGTGTTTTCTATGCCAAAGGTTATGAACAAAAGTATAAGGTGACCTCTCAAGTGGAAAAATACTTATAAGGAACATGCCAAAGCATAGTATGTTTACATATGAAAAACTTACACAAATACAAATACAAAAGAAAATTATAAGATTCACATTTAGAAAAGTAAGTAGACAACATAAACATGGGTCAAAAAAGTAAAAATTCATATGGGTAATAAACTTATGAATAAATATTCTAGACTGCCTGAAAAGCCAACTATTTTTCCATACCTCACTTCCCCATGTTTCAAGACTTTTATTTTTATTTATTTTTTTATTTTAGAGATGGGGGGGGGAAATAGAGGATGAGTGGGGGAGATAGCCAGGGGGAGAGAGAGAGAGAGAGGGAGAATCTTAAGCAGACTCCATGCTCAGTGCAGAGCCCAATGTGGGGCTTGATCCCACAACCCTGGGATTGTGACCTGAGCTGAAATCAAGAGTCAGATGCTCAACTGACTGAGCCACCTAGGTGCCCCAGGACTTTTATAATTTCAAATTCTTCCTACTCTTTCTCCTATACCTGGTCCAGTTCTCAAGTAATTATGTCTCTTCAGTCTCCATGGAGGAACTGGAAGTAATCAGGCAAAAACTCCCTCAACATCACAGCATCAAATCTATAAATGTGACTGCATTTCTTCCTATATTCTTTGTCTAGCTTCCAATCACAAGGGTTGAACTTTAGTTAGTATCTCTCTTAGCTATAGTTACAAAGATACTGCATAACAAATTCAACAGCTTAAAAAATGCTCGTTCTTGTTTCTTATCTCATTCACAAGACTGTTGGTTGGCTGGAGCTGTTCTGCCTCACTTTGCCTGTATGGTTGCTGGGATAGCTCTGCTTCACCAGATTCATTCTGGGTCTGAGACTGGGTGGGGGGCGTTGGATTCTCAGTGGAAACATTCTTGTCAGAGTCTGAAAGCTTCCTGAAAGAGGAGCGTAGGAACACATGACACCTCTTATGACTAGATTTGAACTGATAAACTGTTACTTCTGCCCATATTGGCCAACAACACAAGTCACTTTGCTAAGTCTAATATAAATGTGTTGGGGAAAGTATGCTGTTTTTAAAGGAGGGACTATAAAGTCGCATGGTGAAGGGTGTGAGTACATCAAGAAGCAAAGAATTTAGAATAGAAACGCAATCTACCACAATTAGAAAAGAATTCAGAGAAATGAACAGGATTGACATAGTCTGGGCTCTTACAGAAAGTTGCCTACTGGGGACATGGAAATTATAAGTAGAGAGATGCAGGTACATATGAGATTTGAGAATCTTAAGTACTTAGTGGATACCTGAAATTACTTTGAGGATGAGTTTTATAAAAGAGAGCCAGAAAGAAAAAAGGAAAGACCCAAGGACAGAATCTCATGTTTAGCAGATAACAGAGAATTAAGATATTTTGAAAGAGATAGAAAAGGAAGGTCCAGGGGCACCTGTGTGGCTCAGTCAGTTAAGCATCCAACTCTTGACTTCAGCTCAGGCCATGATCTCACAGTTCAAGAATTTGAGCCCCATATTGGACTCTGCACTGGTGTCTGGAACCTGCTTAGAATTCCCCCCCCCCCCCGCCCCTTCCCTGCTTGAGCTCTTTCTCTCCCTCTCTCAAAATAAACAAACAAACAAATATTTTTTAAAAATTCAAAAAGAAAAAAAAAGAAAAGAAGGTCCAGAGAGATAAAAACAAAAAAAGTAACTGAAACTAAGAAAGAAGTGACCTTCTAGAAGGTGAGTAAGAAAGTAAAATCCTTCACAGTTCAGGGAGACTGTGGGCTGACAAGGGTCCACTTGATGTGGCTATTAAATTGCCAGTGGTGTTGACGATGATGATGTCAGTGGGTCCTGGAGCTAGACACTAGATTGAAGTGGCTTGAGGAAGTAGAAACAGAGAATATGGCCTCCTAAGTTTCTAGGCTTAATTATGAAGGGAATGAATTGACAAGAAAGCTGAAAAGGCTGGAAGATATCAATAGAGGGAAAAGGACAAAAGATAAAATAGAACATAAGGCCCTCCATAAACAAACCATTGCTTTCTTCTTGACTCCCATCTTCTGCTTTTTTTCCCCTTTTGAGCTCCTTAGTCGCTTGAAATTTCTCAAATGGGCCATATTTTTTCACTTGGACAATCCATTTTGTGTGCTTTTTCCTGCTTGAAATCACTTTTCATCGTAAGGCATTCTCTTGCATTCCTTCATGTCTTAGAGGGACAAGCAAAACATTTATGAACACCTACTATGCATTAGGCACTGTATTCAGGGCATTACATCAATCGTCTTAATGAATCATCACAGAAACTCTGTAATATTAGCATAATTATTTCCATTTTATAGGTGAAAAGCTGGACTTAGACAGATATAATGACTGGCCCAAATATACATCTTGTACATGATACGTCAGAAATTTGAATTTATGACTGTTTGACTCCAAAGCTTGTGTTCTACTCTCAGCTTAATTAAGCACCCACTCCTTTGTAAAATCTCCCTTGTTCTGAGGGCGTGATTTCTCCTGTAAGCAGTAGAGCAGACACGGGAGATTTTGCATCATAACAGATTGAAGTTGATCTCACCCACCTTTGCAACACTGACATAGCTTCCATACGTCAGCTCTAGCGCTTATTACAACATATTATAACATTAAAAAATATAAAGAGCACTCTCACAGGCAGCAAGGAGCCACACAAGATTATGACGATTTAAGTAGAGAATGACTTACACCCCGCTGTGAGAAGAAACACTTACACTAATAAGGAGTGTAAATTTGGAAAGGAAGAGACTGGAAGCAGAGAGATAAATTGACTAATAATTTCTAAATTCAAGTGAGAGAAGTGAGGACCTAACTAATGGTAATATAGGGAGGCTAGAAATGAGAGGAAAGGTTTGAGGGTTTATGAAGCAGAATCACTAGGACTTGGCCAGTTGGATGGGGAGAGAGTGATGACACAAGTTTTTAGCTGAATGGATTGAATAGATTGAATGGATTGATGCATCATCTCAATGAAAATGGAAATATAGAAGAGAGAACAGATTTGAGGAGGAAGTGTGGAGCCAACTATGAAATATGTGTGAGACATGGAGGAGAGGGAAGAAGAACACAACCGAGATCCTGAGTAGAAATACAACCAAGTCTGAGAAATTCTATATCCAAAACTCATTCAATCTATAGAAGGTTTTAACTCCAATTATTATCTGTTGATTTTGACTCTGTGCAGCAACCAAATACATTTCTATAGAAGACTTCTCAACAGAACACTCTTTCTCAAGGTTTCCCATGATGAAATAAAAGTATATTCTTCAAAAATACTTCATTTTGTTCTTCCTACAAGTGGCCTAAGGTGATCTCTGATAATACTTTGCTATTCACTTGACTCCGAAACCCCCCCAAAAGCATGCAAATCACATGGTTCAAATCCTTGTGTTCGCTTTAAGAACATCTGTGAAACTACCTAGGCCACTGAGGGTATGCATATCTGAAAAGCCACGTAGTGTCTGAAAAATATCACTTTAAAGAAGGTAGTCCATCCTTATAATGGTGGAGTTGATATGTGTGCCCACACAAAACAGGGAGTGGACACAGAGTCAGTGGCTCCAAAAGAGTGATTTTGTTGCACATGCTTAAAAACTTAGAGTAATACTGAACTTGATGGGTTAGATACAGATTCTCTGATCATTGAGCATTTGCAGGTGAACAAAACTACCAAGATGCACTGGCTCCTTACAGACATCGTTGGCAGATGAACCCGTAAATGATCTTGCCCTGAAACATTGAGGTGATCTTATGAAAAAGAACAAATTGTTTCCAAATCACAGGAGCAGGTTGCACAGAAGATATCCCTGAAAAAAACTAAAGAAACTTACATCCTGTGAATAAATTTAGCATAAAATAAATGCAAATAAGGGTAAAACATCATTTTAGTTAAAAAGAAATTTTTAAATTGCTATTTGAGTTCTGTGTTGCTGAAATGTAATGTGTTTAATGCCCACCAGCATCACTTGTACCCAGTGGTCTGTAGTTCTATAATGACATAATAATCTGGGTATTGCTTTCTGGATTTTTTTTCTTTTTTCTTTTTTCTTTTCTTTTTTTGTATTTCAAAACTAAGGGAGTGCTTTAAGATTGACTATGAACCACAGAACACACACATTTGCTATTTGGTAAAGGGGAGAGCATAACATAATTGGCCAATATCACATCAGCGTTTTCAAGAGTGAAATGACTCCACATTCCACACAGGTATATTTATCACTTGCCCTCTCTCAGTGTTGACACTGCAATTTTGAAGTCCTATGGTCCTCTGTTGGAGCTTAAAAATAAAAAAAAAGAGGGAGGGATGACATCAATGCTTTTGCGATCTACTTCCATATTCTTGTCAGATACTATCATGTGATGCAGAACGCTGAAGCTCTTCTCTATTAAAGATGTTATTTTAATCACATATATGTTAGAATTTCTGTTCCTTCAGGAGAGTTCGTTGAAATGGTTAAGTTGCACTGTGGAGACTTATAAAAAGTGAAATTATCTCTGCCAAAGTTTCAGCAATAAGTTTGGTCATTAGTGCTCTCTAGTGGAGCAGAGATTTTGTGCTTACATCTTCAGACCTCTCTCAGAAAGCTGTGTTCCCAGCAAATCTTATAACACTGCTCAGCATGGCCTGATGCTTATGGCCTTACAGGCTGTACTATGGCACTTGAGTGTGGAGTCACGAGGTGTCAGCAGGGAGTTTTTAGACATTTTGGACTTTGACTGAAATTGCATCATTTGTAACAAACCTGTTTTGGAAGTGATCTTTCATCCTGTTACTTTGTTAAAGGCCATGCATATGCACATTCCATTCACGCTCTAGTAAACACAGAAATGATCTAACTTTAAGCACCAGATCTTACTGTTTCAGCATCCTGAATACTCTCCTTTTATTGTTCTTAAATGATAGTTAATTGTTATTCTAAATGTATCACATCATAGCATTTATTACTCAAATTATACAGACATACCTTGTTTTATTGAGCTCTGCTTTATCTTTTAAAAAATTTTTAATGTTTATTTTTGAAAGAGAGACAGAGACAGAGACAGAGTGCAAGCGGGGGAGGAACGGAGAGGGAGAAACAGTCTGAAACAGGCTCCAGGCTCTGAGCTGTCAGACGCTTAACTGACTGAGCCACCCATACACCCCTACTTTGCTCTGCTTTAATGTGCTTCACAGATATTGCATATTTTACAAATTGAAAGTTTGTGGCAACCTTGCATCAAGCAAGTCTATTGGTGCAATTTTTCCCACAGCATTTGCTCACTTCGTGTCTCCGTGTCACATTTTTGACTTCTCACAATATTTCAAATTCTTCCATTATTTATATTTGTTTTGGTGACCAGTATTCAGTGATCTTTGATGTTGCTATCATCTTTTTGGGTGCCACAAATTGCACCCAGATAGACAGCAAACTTAATAAAATGTTGAGTGTATTCTGACAGCTACACAGACTAGCTATTCCCCCATCTCTTTTCCTCTCCTTGGGCCTCTCTATTTCCTGAGGCACAACAACATTAAAATTAGGCCAGGGGCCACTGAGTGGTTCAGTGGGTTAAGCATCCAACTTCGGCTCAGGTCATGATCTCATGGTTCATGGGTTTGAGCCCTGCATTAGGCTCTGTGCTGACAGCTCGGATCCTGGAGCCTGCTTCAGATTCTGTGTCCCCCTCTCTCTGCCCTTTCCCCGCTTACAATCTCTCTCTCTCTCTCTCTCTCTCTCTCTCTCTCTCTCTCTCTCTCCCTCTCTCTCTCTCACACACACACACAAATAAATAAATAAATAAATAAATAAATAAATAAATTAGGCCAACCAATAAAATTAGGCCATACAATGGCCTCTAAGTGCTCAAGTGAAAGAAAGAGTTACAGGTCTCTCACCTTAAGTCAAAAACTAAAAATGGTTAAGCTTAGTGAGGAAGGTATGTCAAAGCTAAGACAAGTTGAAAGCTAGGCCTCTTGTACCAATCGACCAAATAAGTTAGAGAAGGCAAAGAAGAGTTCTTGGAGGAAATTAAAAGTGCTATGCCAATGAACACAAGAAGGATAAGAAAGTGAAAGAGTTACTGTGGATATGGAGAAAGTTTCAGTGGTCTGAATAGAAGATCAAATCAGCCACGACATTCCCTTAAACCAAAGCCTAATCCTGAGCAAGACACTAACTCTCTTCACTTCTATGAAGGCTGAAAGAAGTGAGGAGGTTGCAGACGAGAAGTCAGAAGCTAGCAGAGGCTGGTTCATGAGGTTTACAGAAAGAAGCTGTCTCTGTAACATAAAGGTGAAGCAGCAAGTGCTGATGTAGAAGCTGCAGCAAGTTCTCCAGAAGATCTAGCAAGATAATTGACGGAGGTGGATACATTAAATAACAGATTTTCAATGCAGACAAACCGACTCCTAGTAGAAGAAGATGTCATCTAAGACTCTCATAGTTAGAGAGGAGAAGTCAATCCCTGGCTTTAAAGCTTCAAAGGACAGCTTGACTGTCTTGCTAGTGGCTAATGCAGCTGGTGACTTTATGCTCATTGATAATTTATGTACATTTATGCTCATTTATGCTCATTTGCCATTATGAAAATTCTTGGACCCATAAGAATTATGCTAAATCTACTCTTTCTGTGCTCTGTAAATGGAACAACAATGTCTGGATGACAACACATCTGTTTACGATATGGTTTACTAACTATTTTAAGCCCACGTTTGAGAGAACTACTGTTTAGACAAAAAAATTCATTTCAAAATATTACTGTTCATTGACAATGCACCTGCTCACCCAAGAGCTCTGATGGAGATGTATAAGATTCATGTTGTTTTTGTCTGCTAACATATCCATCCTATAGCCCAGGAATTAAACAGTAATTTCAAATTTCAAGTCTTCTTATTGAAAAAAATACAGTTCATAATGGCATAGGTGCCATTGATGGTGATTCCTCTGATGGATCTGTGCAAAACAAATTAAAAACCTTTGGAAAGGATCCACTATTCTATGCCATTAAGAGGACATTAAGACTTTGTAATTCGTGGGAAGTAGACAAAAAACCATAATAAACAGGAATTTGGAAAAAGTTAATTCCAGCCTTCATGTGTGGTTTTGGGGGTGGGGGTCAAGACTTCAGTGGAGGAAGTAAATGCAGATGTGGTGGAAACAGCAAGAGAACTAGAGTTAGAAGGGGCTTGAAGAGGAGCTAAGATGGTAGAATAGCAGGAGGATCCTAGGCTTGCCTCCTCCCTCAGACTCAGCTAGATAACTATCAGTTGAAACATCGATAAAATCGATCTGAGGACTGAACACCCGAAAAATCGATCTGAGGACTGACAGAACAAACCATACAACTAAAGGAAGAGAAGAGGCCACATCGGGGAAGATAGAAGGTATGGAGAATTGATTTGGGGGAGAAGCAGATCATGGATGCTGTGGAGGAGTGGAAGCCCCGGTCGCAGACAGACAGACAGACAGAATGCAGCACACAGGGGATTGCACAAGAAAAACACTCCCCCAAAGCCATTGACTAGGAAAATGAGAGGGGCTGATTTTTGTGAGGTTTTACAACTAGTGAGTCTCAAAGACTGGAGCTTTAGAGGCCTGCAGCATGGCTGGTGTGGATCCTTGAGGACACTGCAGTGATCCTATGAGTAGCCCGGGAACAGACAGTGCGATCTGAGGATTCCCTGGGACACACTGGAAGAGATGGTTCCCCCCTTCTTGGAATGCATCTGGGAGAGGTGGCAATGCCTCTCCAAGGACAATGTATCCTGAGGGTGTCATTTATCTCCAGCATAAACAAACTTGAGTAAGCAGCACAGTGCCAACAGTGGCAACCTAAGTTGCTTTCATCAAGCCCTGCCCCCCCACCCCCACACTCTACAGAGATAAAAGACCTAAAAACTAGTCAAGCTGAAATTTAAAAAATGGTACACCTGAGATGGGCAACCTACAGGATGTAATGACCACAGTATGGAAGAAACAGAGGAATAAATGAGTGATATAGAAGATAAAACTATGGAAAAGAGTGAGGCTGAAAAGAAGAGCAAAAGAAAAATATTGTATCATGAATGTAGACTTAGAGAACTTAGCAAGTCCAAAAAGCATAATAATATTCGTATCATAGGAGTCCCAGAAGAAGAGAGGGAAAAAAGGGGAGAGGATTTCTTTGAGGAAATTATAGCTGACAACTTCCCTAATCTGGAGGAGGAAACAGACATCCAAATCCAGGCCAACATCAAGACACATTGTATTTAAATTTGTAAAATATAGAGATTAAAAATCCTAAAAGCAGCAAGACAAAAGTCCCTAACTTACAAAGGAAGACAAATGAGGTCAGCAGTAGATCTTTCCACAGAAACTTGAAAAACCAGAAGAGAGTGGCATGATATAGTCAACATGATGCATGGGAAAAATATGCAGCCAAGAATACTCTATCCAGCAAGGCTGTCATTCAGAATAGAAGGAGAGAAAAAGAGTTTCCCCAACAAATAAAAACCAAAGGAAATGTGACAATCAAACCAGCCTTTCAAGAAATATTAAAGGGGACTCTATGAGTGAGACAGAAAGACCAAAAGTGACAAAGGCTAGAAAGGAACAGAGAAAATTTCTAGAATCAATGAATTAACAGGTAACAAATGGCGATAAATTCATATTTTTCAATAATTTGAATGTAAACTAACTAAATGCTCCAATCAAAAGACATAGGGTGTCAGAATGAATAAAACACCAAGATCCGTCTATATACTGCCTAAAAGAGACTCATTTTATACTTTTTAAAATTCTTTTAAAGTTTTATTTATTTATTTTTGAGAGAGAGAGGCAGAGAGAGAGGGAGAGAGAGAATCCCAAGCAGGTTCTGCACTGTCAGCATGGAGCCAATGTGGCTCACAAACCATGAGATCATGACCTGAGCCAAAACCAGGAGTCAGATACTTAACTGACTGAGCTACCCACATGGCCCAAGAGACTCATTTTAGATCTAAAGATACCTGCTTATTAAAAGGGAGAGGATGGAGAACGATTTATCATGCTAATAGATGTCAAAAGAAAAGTAGAGCAGCCATACTTATATCAGACAAACTAGATTTTAAACCAAAGACTGTAACAGGAGATGAAGAAGGGCACTATATCATAATACAGGGGTCTATCCAACAAGAAGAACTAACAATTGTAAATATTTATGCCTCCAATTTGATAGCACCCAAATATATAAAACAATTGGTAATAAACGTAAAGGAACTCATTGATAATAATTCAAAAATAGTAGGGGATTTTAACACCCCATTTACATCAATGGACATATCATGTAAGCAGAAAATCAATGAGGAACTAATGGGTTTGAATGACACACTGGACCAGATGGACTTAACAGATATATTCAGAACATTTATTCTAAAGCAAAAAAATACACATTTTTTCAAGTGCACCTGGGACAATTTCCAGAATAGATCACATATTGGGTCACAAATCAGGCCTCAACAAATACAAAAATACTAAGATCATATCATGTATATGTTTAGACAACAATGCTATGACACTAGAGGTCAGCCACAAGAAAAATTAGAAAAACCACAAATACATAAATGTTAAAGGTCATACTACTAAAGAATGAATGGATCAACCAGGAAATTAAAGAAGAAAAAAAATACATGTTAACAAATGATAATGAAAACACAATGGTCCCAACACTTTGTATGCAACAAGAGCAGTTGTAAGAGGGACACATATAGCAATACAGGCTTACCTCAAGAAGCAAGAAAAGTTGCAAATATACAACCTAACCTTACACCTAAAGGAGCTAGAAAAAGAACAAGAAATGAAGCCTAAAGCCAGCAGAAGAAGGGAAATAACAAAGATTAGAGTAGAAAGAAATGATATAGAAAACCAACACACAAACAAACAAAAACAGTAGAATTGATCAATGAAACCAAGAACTCATTCTTTGAAAGAATTAATAAAAATAATAAGCCCCTAGCCAGGCTCATTAAAAAAAAAAGAGAGAAAGAACTCAAATAAATAAAATCACTAATGAGAGAGAAGAGAACACAACCAATACCACAGAAATAAAACAATTTTGAAAAATTATATGCCAACAAATTGGGCAATCTGAAAGAAATGGATAAATTCCTAGAGGCATATAGGCTACCAAAATTGGATCAGGAAGAAATAGAAAACTTGAACAGATCAATAACCAGCAAGGAAATTGAATTGGTATTCAAAAACCTCCCAAGAAACAAAAGTCCAGGGCCATATGACTTCCCAGGTGAATTCAACCACACATTTAAAGAAGAATTAATACCTATTCTTCTCAAATTGTTCCAAAAAAATGGAAATGGAAAGAAAATTTCCAAACTCATTCTACAAGGTCAGCATTACCTTGATTCCAAAACCAGACAAAGATCCCACCAAAAATAAAGAATTACAAGCCAATATCCCTGATGAACATGGATCCAAAAATTCTCAACAAGATACTAGCAAATTGAATTCAACAGTACATTAATAAAATTACCCACCAAAATAAAATAAAAAGGAAACAACAAAAACAACAGGATAATTATTCACCACGATCAAGTGGGATTTATTCCTGGGCTTCAGGTGTGGTTCAATTTTCGCAAATCTATCAACATACCATATTATAAAAAAGAAAGAATAAGAACCATATGATCCTCTCAATTGATTAAAAAAAACCCAGCATTTGACAAAGTATAGCATCTATTCTCGATAAAAATCCTCAACAAAATAGGGATAGAGGCAACATATCTCAACATCATAAAGGCCATATACGAAAAACCCACAGCTAATATCATCCTCAATGGGGAAAAACTAAGAACTTTTCCTCTATAATCAGGAACAAGACAAGGATGTTCACTCTCACCATTGTTATTTAACATAGTACTGGAAGTCCTAGCCTCAGTGATCAGACAACAAACAGAAATGAAAGGCATACAAATCAGCAAGGAAGAAGTAAAACTTCCACTATTTGCACATGACATGATACTCTATATAGAAAACCTGAAAGATCCCACCAAAAAAACTGCTAGAACTGGTACACAAATTCAGTAAAGTTGCAGGATCCAAAATCAATATACAGAAATCCACTGCATTTCTATACACCAATAATGAAGCTACAGAAAGAAAAATTAAGGAATCCTCCCATTTGTAATTGAACCAAAGACAGTAAGATACCTAAGAATAAACCTAACCAATAGGTAAAACATTAGCTTTCTGAAAACCATAAAACACTGATGGAAGAAATTGAAGATGATACAATGAAATGGAAAAATAGTCCATGCTCATGAACTGGAAGAAAAAAATCTTGTTAAAATGTCTATACTCCCCCCAAAGCAATGTACACATTTAATACAATCCCTATTAAAATACCATCAGCATTTTTCACATAGCTAAAATGAACAATCCTGAATTTGTATGGAGCCACAAAAGACCCCAAATAGCTAATGCAATCTATAAAAAGAAAATCCAAACTGGAAGCATCATAATTCCAGATTTCAAGTTATATTATAAAGCTGTAGTGATCAAGACAGTGTAGGACTGGCACAAAAACAGACACATAGATCAATGGAACAGAATAGAAAACTGAGAAATGAAACCCACAACTACATGGTCAACTAATCTTTGACAAAGCAGGAAAGAATATTCAATGGAAAAAGACAGTCTCTTCAACAAATAGTGTTGGGAAAACCGCATGGCAACATGTAAAAGAATGAAACTGGACCACTTTCTTACACCATACATAAAAATAAATTCAAAATGGATGAAATATATAAATGTGAGACAATCAAAATCCTAAAGAACAGAGGCAGTAATCTCTTTGACATGGGCTGTAGCTACTTTTTACAAGATTGTCTCCTGACATAAGGGAAACAAAAGTAAAATTGAACTATTCAGACTTCATCAAGATAAAAAGCTTCTGCACAGCAAAGGAAATAATAAAAAAAACTCAAACGCAATGTATGGAATGGGAGAAGATATTTGGAAATAATATATCTGATAAATGGCTAGTATCCAAAATCTATAAAGAGCTCATCAAACTCAACATCCAAAAAAAAGAATGAATCCAGTTAAGAAATTGGCAGAAGTCATGAATAGACATTTTCCCAAAGAAGACATACAGATGGCCAACAGACATGAAAAGATGCTCAACATGAGTCATCATCAGGGAAATGCAAATCAAAACTACAGTGAGATATCCCTCACACCTATCAGAATGGCTAAAACTAACAACACAGGAAACAACAGATGTTGGTGAGGATATGGATAAAGCAAAACCCTCTTACACTGTTGGTGGGAATGCAAACCACTCTGGAAAACACTATGAAGGTTCCTAAAAAGGTTACCCTATGACCCAGCAATTGCACTAGTAGGTATTTAACCAAAAGATACAACTATGCACATGCACCCTGATGTTTACAGTAGCATTATCAAAAATAGCCAAATTATGGAAAGGGTCCAAATTTCCATCAACTGACGAATGGATAAAAAAAGAAGAGGTCTACACAATGGAATATTACTCAGCCATCAAAAAGAATGAAATCTTGCCATTTGCAAAGATGTGGATGGAGCTAGAGTATAGAGCTTAGAGTATGCTAAGTGAAATAAGCCAGTCAGAGAAAGACAATTACTGTATTTCACTCATATGTGGAATTTAAGAAACAGGACAGATGGACATAGGGAATAAAGAGAGGGGGAGGCAAACCATAAAACAGATGCTTAACGATAGAGAAACAAACTGAGGGTTGCTGGAGGGGAAGTGGTTGAGGGATGGGCTAAATGGATAATGGGTATCAAGGAAGGCAATTGTGATAAGCACTAGGTGCTGTATGCCAAGTGATGAATGAATCACCGAATTCTATTCCTGAAACCAATATTGCACTGTATTTTCACTAACTGGAATTTAAATAAAAACTTAAAAAAAGAGAAATGATAAAAAAAAAAAGAAGTGGAGCTTGAAGATGCGATTACATTACAGCATTCTCATGATGAAACTTAAATGGGCAGTTTTTTCTTATGGATGAGCAAAGAAAGTGGTTTCTTGAGAAGGAATCTTCTCTCCTGATGAAGATGCTGTAAAGATTGTTGGAGTGACGACAAAGGATTTAGAATACTACATGAACTCAGCTGATTATAAAGCAGCAGCAGGGTTTAAAAGGACTGACTTCAATTTTGAGAGAAATTCTACCTTGGGTAAAGTGCTATCAAACACTGTTGCATACCACTGAGAAAGTTTCCATGAAAGGAAATGTCAATTGATGCAACAAACTTCATTATCATCTTTTTTTTTAATTTATTTATTCTGAGGGGGGAAGGGGAAGAGAGAGAAGACAGAGAGAGAATCTGAAGCTGGCTCTGCACTGTCAGCACAAGCCCAGTGTGGGGCTAGATCTCACAATCACATGAGGTCATGACCTGAGCCAAAATCAAGAGTTGGACATTTAACTTACTGAGCCACCCAGGCACCCCATTGTTATCTTATTTTAAGAAATTGCCATAGCCATCACCACCCTGATCAGCGAGCACCCATCAACATAGCAGCAAGATCCTCCACCAGAAAAAAGATTACAAGTCATTGAAATCTTAGATGATGGTTAGCCTTTTTTATAAAGTATTTTAAAATTAAGGTATGTATGTTTTTTTATATACAATAATATTGCACACTTAATAGACTACAGTATAATATAAACATAACTTTTATATGTACTAAGAAACCAAAAAATTCAGTTGACTCACTTTATTGCAATATTTACTTTATTGCAGTGGTCTGGAACCAAATACACTATAGCTTTTAGGTAATGACTGTAAATAAGCAAAAAGTGTAACAGGCAAGAAAGAATCATTTCTGAGTCAAAATTAAATTGCTTTGCCAAAATGACGTTTCTTGGGATAATCTGAGTCTGAAATGAGGGGGGAAATATCCCCATTTTTTCTGGTATGTGAACACTGAAAAAATTCATTCAGAAGACCTCTTGTACTAATTTAACCAAAGTTCTTAAATTTTTCCTAATTGACATCAATTAGGTATCCAAATCCAGCACACTGGTGAAAGATTCAAATGAATGGTATAAATACAAATATATCGAGGTGGTTTTTGAAATGTAAAAATTTGTTTGTATGGATGAATCCAAGTGCAACAATATATTTTGGAAAATTTTGGGCATGTGCACATCCTAAAGCCAACTGGTGAATTTTTGTTTACTGAACAAATTTTGGTGCTTAAATTTTCAACACACTACTGTAGAGAGTAATGTCTCTGTATCTATCTATATCTATATCTATCTGTGCATAAAATAAATGTAATGAGTAAGAATGTAAGAAACTGAACTCATTCAAAACTTATATAGATAGAAACATAGATAAACATACATACATACATACATACATACATATATACATACATAGAAAGAAAGAGATAGAAGAAAGAAAGAAAGAAAGAAAGAAAGAAAGAAAGAAAGAAAGAAAGAAAAAGAAAGAAAGAAAATTCAGTCAGTCTAGCGTCTCACATTTTCATCTGTTATAGTTCTTTTCCATACCCCTATTGCTATCAGAGCTAGTAATATCTCTTACCTCTTAGCACAGCAATGCAACGGTGCAGCTCTACCCTTTTTCTCACCAGTGCCTTTTCCTACCACTAAGAAGTTACTTTAAGTCCTTCATTTTAGGCAAAAAGATGTATTCTATAGAACCAAGCTTGTAAAATAGAAATCAGTGGATTTGAAAAACAGGACAGAGGTTTTACAGGAAAGAGTTGATGGTCAGAGAACTAAGATAAAGAGGAAGACAGAAGAGGTGGAGTTGAGGCTTTGGCTGAACCTTTCAAAAGACAGACAGGGCAAGAGAGGGCAGGGGGATGTCGTGTAGCCTGAGTGTGGTGAGGTGGTTGGGGGTGGTGGGGGGAGCTATTTACAGGAACATAGTCTACCACAGAAGGATATCACTTAAAAAACAAACATTTCTTTCCTACATTAGCTGACAAGACCTGAACCTTGGACCTCTAGTGATCTCTATTTTTTAACACCCCTCATATCAAGGTACTTCTTGCTGTTTGAATAACAATGCTCACCTAAAGGCTAGCTTCACTGTATAAATAGCATGCAAAAGCAGTTTCTATGGTGCTATATTTCATAATGACAGGATTGCTAGACTACTTTGCCAACTACCATGGTTTTATTTTATCAACACAGTCTATGCCTCAACTCAAAATGTCCCATTCTGTTGTTTCTATAGTTTTCAGGCCTTGTATTTCACCCTACCCACAGCCACAATTTTACAATAAATAATTATCTATAGGAACATAGTTCAGATCAACTGTCAGATCACACTGAAGACTTTTTAAAAGCCACCATTAATAGGAGTTGAACTCCTGAAGAGCTCTTCTTAGTAAGAAATTTTCCTATATCTCCTCTAACTTAGCCGTATTAAAAACGCTAATGACAGAAAGTTATTAATTCTGTGGCTTTCATCTATAATTCCTGCCACCTGGAAACATTTTTTTTCCCAGTGCTCTAAGTAGAACCAAGCAGGATTGTGTAGTCCATGGGAAGCCATTCATCTAATAACTATGAGCATCAAAAGTTACCTTGGTAGAGTATCCTAATTGAAAAATTTTTTTCCATCTTGTTCCAAAAAGAATTTAACGTAGTTTCATACACCCAAGTACTATGATTTATGGCAGATAATGCTGGATATATTCTTCTAGCATCTAGTGAACTAAGGGATGTACTTATCAACAAGTGAACCTGGGACCTGGCTGCAGTTCTGGGTACCATTTCTGACTTCCAGCACTGCCTCTTGATGACCAGGTAAGAGAAACCGTATCAGAAGCAGAGTGTTATCTCAAAAATACACATTAAAAAATGTTGTGGAACATCAAAAACATGCTAGGGTGGGAAGGATGATAACTAGAACCCTATATACTGATAATTATTTCCTTCTGTAGGCGTTCATCTTAGTTTCCTCTTTTTCAAATGATATGGGATAATTGATATAAAATGGCTCTTGGCCGCCTCTTCTTTATGCCTACACTTGAGTCTCCTTTGAGCTCTTTTGTCTATGGCTCGTCTGCTTCTTATGTTTCATACTACACAGATTTCCGGCTCTGCCCAGTTCCCCTACTATGGAGGATATAACAATACTTTTTTTTTTTTTAATTTTTTTTTCAACGTTTATTTATTTTTGGGACAGAGAGAGACAGAGCATGAACGGGGGAGGGGCAGAGAGAGAGGGAGACACAGAATCGGAAACAGGCTCCAGGCTCTGAGCCATCAGCCCAGAGCCTGACGCGGGGCTCGAACTCACGGACCGCGAGATCGTGACCTGGCTGAAGTCGGACGCTTAACCGACTGCGCCACCCAGGCGCCCCTACTTTTTTGACAAAGACTGTGGCAATTTAGGATAAGTTGTTTGGAAATATAAATAATAGTAAACACAGCTAAAGTAGGCAAAATACAGATTACATATTAAAATATACAACTGGATAATAAAAACTAAAGTTGGTTATATTATACAAAAAAAGCACTGGTGAATTTTTTTTAATTTATTTTGAAAGAAAGAGAGCATGAGTGGGGAAAGGGCAGAGAGAGAGATGGGGAGAGAGAGAAAAATCCCAAGGAAGCTCTGTACTGTCAGTGTGGAACCTGACATGGGGCTCCATCCCACGACCGTGAGATCATGACATGAGCCAAAATCAAAAGTCAGAAGCTTAAACAGCTGAGCTACCCAGGCGCCACAGCACTGGTGAATTTTTATGATTTTACTGAGGTTGTATGGTTGCATCCTAACTGAGAGCTGATAGACAAATATGTAGAAGTATAATGTAAGTGCAAACTTAGAATTGTTGAAATAGTAGCTAAAAGATACATTGGCAGAATTTTGATAACAACCAGAATATTGTTGTTAAAATGCCAGATATTCTGCTGTTTGCTAAGCTCAATAAAGTGGTAGGGCTTATTGATATTGCTGTTTCATTAAGCAGAAATATCTCAAGGATATGTGTACAGAATATGAGTAAGCATTTGGGATTGGAAGAAGAGGAACACAAATGAAGTTCTGAGGGAAGCAGAGTAAAGCCATTTGTGCTTCTGATGATTAAGTTCTATGAACATAAGGAACTGGGGTTTCATTGGCCATGACATCAATTCAGAAATTCGTATTCCTGTGCACATGACTGGGGCAATAATCTCAGTGATAGATCATATTCATGCAATTAATGTAACTTGTTAAATGTGTGAAGATGAATGCTTCTCTGAGACTCAACTATAACAACAGCAATATCAGTAATAGTAACAAAGATCCTATCATCACTTTTTTTCTAGTGATCTTTAAATACTCAATGATAACATAATTTCCTGCTAACATAAAAATGCAATGTGAATGTGGAAATTCTCCTGAGCTAGATCTTCCCTGCCTCAAAGCCTCCAAAGCCACCCTCTGATTTGAAGGAAAGCAGAACTGAGTTGCAATTAAATTCTAATGTTTTTGTGATCTGTGTAAATGTTATTGTGAAGGAGCAATTCCCAAAGGTGAAGATGTACCTAAGGAAAGAGACGCTTGAGGAGGTCGGAGGTTCCAGATCACGCAGGTAATAACAAATGACAGAAGGATCCCCTAAAGAGAAAAAGGGACTGAAAGGAGGAGAAGTGAAGGAAGGGAAAATGGAAGTATCTAGATGTTGACTATGTCGGGGCATTCTAGTTAGGGGACAGAGGGAGATGCTCAGTAGTGTAAGTGCAGCTAATCAGGTATTCAGTTGGCAGAGCCCTGGAAATTGCAATGGCTCAGATGTTAAGTGGTTAGACCCAGATCATTATAGACCTGAAGTGGTCACGAAGGGGAGCATTTAGTACTCAGACAGAATAGAAGTGGGGAAAGTCTAGCCTGACTTGCCACAATCTCTCCCAAAAGGGGCTCTTATAATTTTCATGATGTGGGAACCAGACAGAGGCAGAAATCTGGGACATGCAACCTAAGAACCAGATTTACTTAATTCGTGAAGAAAGGAGACTCGAGTATAGGCAGAAAGAAGAGGCTGCCAGGAGGCCTCTCAAGCAATTTCCCATATCATTTGTTACAAAGGTAGTGAGGGAAGGAGATGGAGTTGTCAGAGTGGGCCTAGAAATAGAAGTAAAGTAAAGTAGGAGGAAAGAGGAATAATACAGGGAAGGAGAGTCTGGAATATATTTAATAAATATAGGTCAACAGAATTGATTACTCTGAGAATATAGACGTAGATATAATTATAAAGATACAATTTTACTTAACTCTTTATAGGACATGACCAAGGTATCATGATTTACTTACGATGTTCAGTCAACTACATCTGTGTCTTCTCTTTATTCCAAAATAAGGTCTCTTTGATTATAAAAGTAAAATACGTTCATTGGAGAAACTTTGAAAAGTACACAAACACCTTTAAAAAATAAAATCACTCCTAACCCTGTGATACTACTCAGGTATAATGACTGTATACATTTTACTATATTTCCTTCCTATCATTTTTCTACACATTTTTTTCCTGAATTGAAAGCATATTATGAGTTTATAGACTTTAAAAAAATATTGTATAACTAATTTGTCATGTTCCTAAAGCCTCTTTTTAAAAATAGCCTCTTTTAAAAATTTTTCTAAAGAATGCATAATTCTTCATGCTGTGGGTACACAAAATTTTCTTTTTCTTTCTATTTTTGTAAAGTTAGTCTCAACCCCACCTAAATTTTTCCTAAATCTTTTTTTAAGGGAAATTTTTCCTAAATTTTTGCTTTCAGGAATTTTACTATTATAAAAATCATTTCATATATATATGTTTCAAAGTGAAACTTTCTTTTGAAATCCAAATGATTCTCAGATGTCAAATTATAGCATCAAAAAGATAGGAATTTGTTTTTAAATTTAAAATACATTTTCAAATTGCTTTGGGAGACAAATCACGTTTTTTAAAGTTTATTTACTTATTTTTGAGAGAGAGAGAGAGTGAGAGTGAGAGTGTGAAAGTGAGGAGGGGTGGGGCGGTGGGGGAGAGAATCCCAAGCAGGCTCCGCACTGTCAGTGCAAAGCCCACACAGGGCTCGAAATCATGAACCTGTTAGATCATGACCTGAGCCAAAATCAAGAGTTGGATGCTTAACTGGCTGAGCTACCCATGTGCCCCAGAAAAATAAGTTTCTAGTTAACTATAGCCCTAGTTTTAAATTATTATTACTCTAAATTCAATTGCATCAAATCTATAATAGTTTGTATAAATATTTAATTATTAAATTTAATACAATTATTAAATTTACATATATTACTATTTTACTTTGGCAATTCGAAAGATGTTAAGATTTCAGTGTGTAAATTTGTATTGCATAAAATAATTTAATATTTCCTCTAGGTTTATAAGCTTTTTTTATGTCTTTTTTTTGTGTGTCCTGTTTAGTTATTTTATTATTACACGGTAAGGACATTAATTCCTTGAAGCTCCACTCATGATAAATAATATTTACCATGTGTGTCTCTTTTTATATTATATTTATAATGTTTTATGCCATCGAGAAATTTAAATTTTTATGTGATCTAATCTGTTTTCCTTATGCTTTCCCCCCTTTGCTTCTAAATTTAGAAATTTTGAATTTAGAAAATCATCACTCAGACCCACAGTCAAAACATATGCACTTATATTTTCTTAAGCATTTCAATACTTTGATTTTTAAAAAAGATTTCACTATGTAAAGCTAAAATGTATTATGGTGTAAAGCATAATTTTAAACTACTTTTTAGATTTTCCGTTCATTCACTTATAAATATTTATATAAACTGATGGTGTGTCAGGCTCTATAGTAAACTCTTGGGATGTCAGTGTACAAATCAGACAAAGATCTTTCCCCTAAGGGAGCTTACATTCTAGCCAGGAGGTGGAGATAGATGATATAGATTGGAGATATAGATATAGATAAGATTTAGATATAAATGGTATATAGATATAGATATAGATATAGATATAGATATTTATATGTACATATAAAATTCTCTATATAACTATATATATACACACATTATCTGTCTGTCTATCTGTCTCATTTTTATTCCTCAACGTTTAATGTCTTCTATAAAGTAGGAAGTAGGAAGCAAAATCAACAACTAGTGTTAGATGGGAAAGGATGGGCTGGGTGTTCTAGAGGAGGGGAGAAGGTAGGAAATTGCCACATGGTGGGGGGGATGGCAAAGTAAAGAAACTAAGTAAGTATAGTACAATTTCTTAGCAGTATGGAGATCCTACTTGAGCTTAGGAATCATTAATGTGAAAAAAAAAAAAAGCATTCGGCACGATTATATGCTTTTCTCCAACCACATTCAACCACATGGCTGGAAGTGTAAAGTAGGCAGAGTTGAATTTATTCAGGTCTGTTTTCTTTTTTTTTGTTTGTTTGTTTTGTTTTTAAGTGAGTACAAGGAAGCCAGAAAAGGGCAAGGGAATAGAAAGTGTATATATAAGGGGATGATGAAGATGACGACGACGATGATGATGATGATGGAATTAAAGATACTAACAAAGAAAGTGAAGGACTCAAGAGGTTAAAGGGCAATTAAGGTAGCATGAACAATCAACTGGTGGGTTTGGAGATTTATTGGACTGGGGTTCTAGTATAGTTGAGTCAGAAATATAGGACATGGAGTTTATCAAGGGGCTGAAGTTATTGGTAGTGAGGAGAAACTGGCATGACCCTGAGAATGAATGTCTCCTTAAATTTTGTACTTGCCTCATCCTAATCTCATCCTTGCTGAAATATTAATATTGTCTAAACTAAGAAGACATTAGATAGAATAATAAACTAAGACAATTTTTTTAAACGTGAGAAAGAATGTCCTGAAGAATGCCAAATGACAGTAAAAATGAGGGATAGACAGTGATGTGCTGTGATGACATATGACAATTCAGCAAGAAGACCCAGTGGGGTGATCCCAGAAAAAGGAAGTACAGACCACTAAAAACAGAAATGTAGCAGTAGTATTCAATGTTCATAACACTGGAAACTGGCCCTTGAGCTCCCATAGCTACCATCTGTCTCAGCCTGATCTCTTTTTGTCTCTGCAATCTGCTGTCTGCTCTAGATTTTCCAGTTTGGCAAACCAATCGTTCAGTTTCTCTGGCTCTCTACTGTTTCTCTTCATTTCCCAGCTGATGGCTTAATTTCCCCTCTGGCCTACCACTTGTTTTGGAAAATGCTCCTTTGCCTTGGCTCAGAGACTTGCTTTGTGTACATGCCTCAGTAGTTCTGTAGGATGTGGACAGGAATCATGGGACGTACACCTCTGTCCTTTGCTTAAACACATACAGCAAGAAACCACACTGGTGGGGCAATTTTAACAAAATGATCTTGATTTCAATCGTTTTGAAAATTATATAACTTCATCTACTGTCCATTTTGCCTCATGAAAATTTACAATGAGAATTGAAAACAGCAAGAAACTAAAATTCTACTTTAGTTTCTCAAAAATAAAAATTACCAGACTCTGACTCTCAATCTCTCTCTTTAAAGATTCCTGCTAAAATTATGTCCCTTCAACCTCAAGCCAAAGGAAGCATTCAAAATTTCATTTCTTATGCAATAGATTTTTATTGCCAATACTATTTCAATATCCAGTGAATGTGGTTCCAGGTTTTTTGTTTTTTTATATAAATTTATTTTTTAAGTTTTTATTCATTTTGAAAGACAGAGAGAGAGAGGTGGGGAAGGAGGAGCAGAGAGAGAGGGAGACAGAGAATCCCAAGCAGGCTCCATATTGTCAGTGGGGAACCCAATATGGGACTCAAGCCCGTGAACAATGATATCATGACCTGAGCCGAAATCAAGAGTCCAGCGCTTAACTAAGCCATCCAGGTGCCCCACAGTTTGTTTTTGTCATGTTATACTTTGGAAAGTCCCGTATATCAGTAAGGTATATGGTTTACAGTTAATTATAATGTTGTTCTTTTTCTTTTGGTCTCTTGATTAAAAAACATATCTTCTCTGTCACATACAATTCAATGTATAGTTTTTTTTTTTTCCAGGATTAGGACTTTGCTCCAATATTTGCTCACTTCAGTATCTATACAGCAGACTCTTTTATCTCATCTCCACTTACCCAAAACACTGGTAACCAACCTTCCAGTCCTCTATAAAACATACCCAATGCTCTCGGCTGATCAGCCACTGTCTTGCAGCCTTGAGTACTCCTGCGTCCTCCAGCTGGGTTACAGGTTTATCATGAGTCTGTTGAGTTTGCCCCCAAAGTTATTTTATTCAGTTTCACTCATCACTTCAAATTTAAATAAATATTTTGTAAACCATTTAAGTATGTGTCAAAAAAACCCAAACTTACTTCTATGAAAATTAAACTGAATGCTTTGAAAGTCTTGATAAAATTGAATTATAAATTATATTTGAATTAGATGTGGACAGAAACAGTTTGTAAAAGTTTGAGAAAGCTTTTGTTTTCTAAGGGCTTTAAATGTTAATTTCACTTTAAAGAATTCACACCTGAAAAACTACAAATGATGTACCATGAGTGTGATCTATTTCAAAAAAAGCCATTGAAGAACTGAAGTCTTTGACCTATATGTAGAATATGATGAAACAGTGTGCCCTTATATGCTTTACCTTAAAATAAACTTTAAAAAATGTGTCATATTTCATGATTGCCCGCTTAAGTCTATATTTGAAATTAGATTAACTAAAGTTTCTAATAACATTGGATAGGATGGTTTCTACTTTATGATCCCCTCCATATTACAATCTTCCTGAAACCCCAAATTCAAATCTGCTTCACCTGATTCCAAATCCTTTGTTTTTAAGCACTGTGGTAACATTATTCAACTCTTGCCTACCTTTCCGTACCTTCAACAAGTGCACAAAGGATAACAACAACAAAAACCTTTCATTTTATAATTACCTTCTAGTCAAAATCTAGTATTTCTCCTTTTCAAAGCCAAGTTCCTCAACAGAATGGACTATGATTTCTTCCTCCACTCCATGCACTCTTCAAGCTACAGTAGTCAAGAATCTGGCAAACAACTCTGACAAAGTCCTGGGGCTGCTGTTGAAAAGTCCATCCAACACTCTTTCAGTTAGACTTTCCCAATGGATTCTCTTCATCCCCATCTTATTTGATCCCACCGCGCTATTTGAGACCATTAACTGTTCTCTTCATCTTCGTGTCGTCTGCTTTCTTGGCAATCCTCCTCCATCTCTGTTTTTTTCTCAATCTCTTTTGCAGGTCTGTTTTTCATATGCTTACTTTTTGTAGGATTTGTCAATGGCCCTCTTATGTTCTGATTTTGAAGAAAAATATGGCTATGATAGTATATTAGATATTAAACACTAACTTGAAAGTAACATACAGATTTACAATCATGCGTAATCATGCCACCTGGCAATTACTACTGCCATCATACTGATATTCTCTCTGCCTTCTCTATGCCTAATATATTTAATAGGAGTGAAAAATATTCACATGTAGTTTTTATCTTACTATTTTATTAAACATTATTTTATGAAATTTCTAACCATTTTATTAAGTATTTTTAGATGTAATTTTTTATAGTTGGATAACATTAAAAATATATGGATTTGTACTGGTTTTTTTAAGCATTTTGCCTCCCCCATTATTTGACATTTAGCTTGCTTGTATATATAAATATATTTTAACTCAAAATAAGAATTTTAGCTCTTTAACTATAGCATTTAATTTATTCACAGTTATTGTCATAACTAATAACCTTTTTTGTTTCAGTAAAGGTAAGAGTGTGGTTTTTCCAAGCACTTACATATTAGAGAACATGTAATTCTTGTATTCCTTACAAATAGTTAACTACTTGGCTAGCTATAGAATTCTTAAGTCATATTTTTGATCAATGAAACTTGATATTTCAGATAATGTTATGGAATTTAGTATTGTAAAGCAGAAATATCTGGCCACCATATTTTTATTTTTCACAGGTGTCTTTTTTTTCCCATCTGTTGTTTATAAGGATTTTTCTTCATCCACAAACTTAGCAATTTTTACTAAACTACGTCTAGGATTGATTGTTTGGAATTAACTTTAGTAGAATAACTTCATCAAGGGCCAGCACTGAAAAGTAATTACATGTTGGCTTCTTTCTCTTAAGTCATAAAAATAATTTTCAACACTTCCTTACTGCAGAACTCGTCAACTATCAAACAACAGTAGTATTAAATGTGTGATGCCGATAAACCTTCAGGCTTACATAGCAATATAAGCTTAGAGAGATTTTGGCAAGTTTTGAGATAGGTACCATTCAATTCTACCCTAGGAGTTATTTGCACATTTTTATGTTTCCTACTTATAATATATTTGCATGTAACTGAATGATTTAGAAGAACATTCAGGCACACCATTGAATTTGATCCTCATCACAGCTATGAGAAGGAGATTTGGTTATGATTTTCCTATCTTGTGGATCAGAGAAAAGATGCTCAGACCAGTTCAGTGACTCTCCCCAGTTTATCCAACTATTAAGTCTTGGAGTAAGATTTGTGGGCCAGGTCTCCTGATTCTAAATACTGTTTGTCATACCTATCATGTTGAATTTTTTTTTATATAATTTATGTCATTACTAGCCTAAGAGACAAATGAACAGCCTCCATGGACTGGAGTAAGAACTCGGGTCAGTCTCAGTGTATGTGAAAAAGTTTCATTCTATCCACCTGAGATTCTACCATCTTGGCTAGATTAAACAGGCCTGTGAAGAATTTTCTTTTTCATTTCTTCAGAAAGCCTATTTAAAAAAGAACACTTCCAAGAAAAATCAAGCCATCCTTTCCCTAAGGAAAATCCTTCTGCATATACTAGTAAGTATGGAAGAAAAGAACAACTAGTGTGAGAAATGTATGATGATCAAGCTAAAGGGAAAGAGGTACTCATTAGAAAAGAACAGGCTAACATACTTTATTTAGTTCACCACATAGCCTAGTAATACTTCTGTTTGAAAGTACTATAATATTCTAAGTATAACTCAAATGATTTGCATTATCAACTCATATGAAGTATGTCCTTCACATTTAAATATATCTCAAATTTCATAGGCATTATAAACCCCTAAAATATACATTTCAGCAGATTTTTTGTATTAAGTCTTCTGTAGCATTGCTAAAAATCAGTCTATAGCATACACGTTTTTTAGGGCTTTAAAATTATTTAAAACTTAGGGCACATTATATTGTAACAACTATGAAAATTTTGTGCCATAAGAAAGTTGATACACCTGCTACTTTATTACTGTCAGAGTACATATTACGATTAAGTTGTCTCGTAGTAAAGGGTGTCTTCACTTTTAGGGTTTTTTGTTTTCTTTTTGTCTTTTTGTATTTTTTTCTTAACGATCATTGTCAAGGACTTCGAAAAATCTGAGGCTTAGCCCTGCTTTCTGGGTAACAAGCTAGTTTGCCATAGTTCCGTGAATGCTGTCCCATGCTCATGCAGAACCTGGGTTAGGGAAAAAGGACTTTCTTACTCACGGTAATAGCAACAGCCTGTGTATCAGCATTTTCTTGTGCAGCTCCTCAAGCTCCATTTTCCACAGAATAATGTTAATAGGACCAGGTGACAACTTCACACCCGATAGGTTACATTATAAAAAAACTCTAAACTTAGAGGTTCTGAGTGCTTTATAATGGGAAGACACCATGTCTGCCCTCTACTCTGCAGGAAGGCATTATATCTAATTCCCAAGGATGTTTGCTATACAAAAAAAAAAAATCCTTAAAAGATAGTCCAGGACAAAGGGCAGTTAATAACTTCACTCCCAAGATGTGCAGAAATGCAAGACACTCAAGACACCCAATAATCATTTGCAATATGTTTAGCACTTTGTGATAATTTCTGACCATATAAAATAAATACCGAACTACATATTTACATTAACCTTATTGGTATATATAACCTCTCGACCTTTTTTCTTTTACAGCTTCAATATTTTATATCTAGTGACAATACCTTGTATGTTTTAAGATTTTGAACCCGTTCTTTAGCTTCTCAAATATGTATGCGTATACGTATGTGTAGCCAGTTCAGTTTTTGGCATTTTTAGAACTAACTTTGTGCCGTGTTCTTTTCTGTGCCATGGACTCTTATAAAAAGAGTTTAATGTTTTTAAAGAATAAACCTCCAAATAAATAGGTCAAGCATATATCTCAGTCAAAATGCAAAAAAAAAAGTCAAGATAAGAAAATAACACTTAGAATTATATTCATGAAATTTATATGATTTTTTTAATTCACATAATCTCATTATATGAAAATGTACACAGATATTATTTTATGCATAATATTTATATGAATGAGTATTGTTTGTTAGGTAAAATTGAAATTCATATGCGACAAATAAATCAATTGCTACTGATACACATCCACACATAATAGGTATTACTATTTAGGATGTTTACATCTCTAGAAGAGAAAAATAGAAAAACCCAACCAGTATGCCATTATAAGACAAATGTGGCCTATCTAGTTATCTATATAAAACACATAGTATATTATACCTATCACATATATAATAGATTATCTATATAATATTTCAGTAGGGACAAACTTGCTTTTAGTATTTTAGATTCTCATATTTTGATAATACATGTGATGATACATGTTATGTAGCATATGTTTAATTGAAAAATCTTGCTTTTCATTCTGCTTTCAAGAGTCATTAAATACATTCATGCTCTGTTAAAATGAAAACATTTGAGAGGGGTTTGGGGAAAGCTGCAGACGCAAGAAGCTAGACAATCCTTCCTCAAAAAATAGATCTATCCACTATTCAAGAATGATTCAAACATTCATTATCGCTTAAATACCTGCCAAGCAATTGAAATCCCTCTAATTGCCAGGACCCTAAATGTAGCTTGTTGCCTCCGTCTCCCATCTCCTGACTTCTCTGGGTCATTTCATTCGCACCTCTCCTTCAAGCCATCTGGGATCCCGGGTACAGCCGCATTTTAATGCCGAACACCTGGCCTGACAGTGTTTGCTGCTCTCTTTCACCTGCCAGCCCTTTGTTCCTCCCCAAGATTGAATGAGCCCTGCAAGCCCTGTCAGGCATGCACACACAGCGGCTTTCCTTGCGTTCAATCTCTTCCTCTGGTCCTTAAGTCTGGTAAATCCTTTTATTATTTTGCCTTTCCCATATAGCTGTTCCATCTACTTTGTGATCTTCAGGAGCCAAAAATCCACACGAGAATTAAATCTAGATAAATGTGATACCTCCAGAACACCAGAGTGGTAGGGAGGAAAAGCATAAGTGAGGAAATCACATAAAAACTCCCTGCTCTTGCTATGAAATAGTTATAAATCATCTGGGTTTGCACTAAAATTTAAAAATTCAAAAGCTATGGGATTTGAAAAAAAAATGTGTTATCAGTACTTAGAGAAATATCAAATAGTTCCTCCACAAAGCAGATAAACCCAACTTACCACCCAAGCCTTGGTTTTTCATTCTTTGCCTAGTACCTCGCGGGATTCATATCCCACCTCTTGAGCTCCTCCCACACACAAAGCTCCTTTTACGCTTCCAAAAATAATTTCTGATCTGACATTCCCAGTGATATTGAGTCTACACCTCAACTTCCATCTGTTTCCCACTCTCAATTTCTATAGACTATACAACTAAGAATATGGTACTTGGCTTAGCAGTCATTCTTCTTAATTATTCAGAAGTCTTTCCAAACTTTAGCCTTTTCCAAGTTTCTTCTTTCAGTCAATACAGACAACTTTCCCAGTTTAACTCAGACACAATTATACTTCTCAGAGGCTTCTGTTAAAATGATATCATTCACTTCAGGGCTCAATACAACAAATGTGATTTAAAATTTCAAAGCTTGAACAACTGAGAGCAAGCAGGACCCAGGGGTTCATCTGGTTCAGGGCTGACTCTGAGATATGTAAACATTGATGACCTTCTTCAAACGTGTAAGGAATAAAAACATTTTTAAAAATGGGTAGGGGAATTTAAAAATCTGGAAAAATATTTTCCATTCTAATTGTAATGGATAAAAGAAAAATGATACAAAAATCTTAGAACTTTACTGATTATAACCCAAAGAAGCAAATAAGCCAGAATGTCACAGAATCTTAATGGGAATCCTTTAGTCAAATCAGAATATTTCCACAGAAAACTATGGGGAAGCCAGCTTTGGGAATGAGGTGGGCAGAGTAATTTTAAATTATATAGAAATCATGAGGATAGGGGTCTTATTATAGAGGGGCTCAGAACCAATTAGGCAAGGCTTAGTTTTTGATGACTTATTCTCAATAAACCAATTCCAGAGAGATTTTTTCACAATGTACAGGGGTCAAGGGAGCACTGACTCAGTCATGTGACTGTAGAGAAATGTTAAACTCTGGTTCTTCCCCTCCTCATGCTCTGTATGCCTTGCTCCCAAATTCCTGCCTGCTGTCTCTCCCATCCATGTCACATTTCTTGCCAGAAATAAGGTGAGTTTCATAATTAAGCAAAAAAAAATCAGAATTAATGTATTAGAGATACAGCTCTGGGAATGCAGGTAATGTTTTTAAAAACTGAGAGAGGAAGAAGAGGGAATTCTAATGTAAGAACTGAGGAAGAGAGAGGAACATTTCCAAATATAGTCTCTGTGTGTACGATGACCTTTGTTGGATAAAACACAGGGTAAAGACTATCGGTGTTGAAAGTGACTTGTAATTCACCAGAACATGTACTGGGGATGGTGTGAGAGACAAAACTTGCAGCCTCATGTATGTCTCACATATAAACTTAGTTAACTTGAGATTTTAAACTAAGGAAGTAAAAAAAAAGAACTGAACTTTTGTGAGACAAGGCCATATGTAGAAAGTGGAAGTAGAATGATTTTGGTTTAAAAGATAGAGATGGGGCTGGGAATAGGGGTAGCAATGTAGCACAGAAATCCAAGGGGCTTTCTAACTGTAGAGAAGCCCAGGGGGTGTGGTGGGGGAATTTAAATGAAAGACAAAGGAGACATGAATATAAGTATACTATAGGTCACCCAGTTGAGCCTAGGAAATTTCACAGAGCAAAACAACACCCAAGAAACAAAAACAAAACATGCTGAAGTTTTAACTAATGGAGAAGCTTTGGACAAAGGATTTCAGTAGCACACCAGTAGAACTCTTTTATTGTCTCTGTTCTGATGGACATTTTTATCAGTGATTTGGAAAAGGCCATAAATGACACGTGGATATATCTGCAGTAAGAACAAAGTGGACAAGGGACCTAATAACTGGTTTATCAATTTTTCACTTCCTCAACTGGTCCCTCATTTTTCTCTCACTACTGATCTTGATTTCCCTATACTTATTCATTTTTTTTTTCCTTTCGATACAAACTTCATAGCAGTTTTTCTAGTAACCATGACCATGTTTCCTCAACAATATTCACATCTCTGGGCTCTGATTAACACCCCTATGATCCTACCACAATGATCCTTCTTAATATCCTTAATGGTGTCCTAGTTGTCAAATATAATGGACTTGTCTCAAATCTCCCCTTATCAGCCTCCCTGGTATTTCACTCCTTGGACAAATTCATCCTTGTTATATTCTCAGTCACCTTCTTTGGGTCCTTCTCTGATCCCTTTCTTTATTTTTTTTTTTTTAATTTTTTTTTTCAACGTTTTTATTTATTTTTGGGACAGAGAGAGACAGAGCATGAACGGGGGAGGGGCAGAGAGAGAGGGAGACACAGAATCGGAAACAGGCTCCAGGCTCCGAGCCATCAGCCCAGAGCCTGATGCGGGGCTCGAACTCACGGACCGCGAGATCGTGACCTGGCTGAAGTCGGACGCTTAACTGACTGCGCCACCCAGGCGCCCCTCTGATCCCTTTCTTTTTTTTAAATTTTTTTTTTCAACGTTTATTTATTTTTGGGACAGAGAGAGACAGAGCATGAACGGGCGAGGGGCAGAGAGAGAGGGAGACACAGAATCGGAAACAGGCTCCAGGCTCCGAGTCATCAGCCCAGAGCCCGACGCGGGGCTCGAACTCACGGACCGCGAGATCGTGACCTGGCTGAAGTCGGACGCTTAACCGACTGCGCCACCCAGGCGCCCCCCTCTGATCCCTTTCAAACTGGAGTTCTTTGCAGTCCCCTTTTGTCTTTTCATATTCTGCTGGTTTTAGAACAATCTTATATACTTTCATGATTGAAACAAGTATCTATAGCAATTATCTACTCTGAGTCCCAGGCCAAATATGTCCTTCTGAATGTTCGGAAGAAACTAGAATTTAACAAAGCTAATTCGACAAAACTAAGCATTTCTTTCTACTCCTAACTCTTCCAGAAGGCATTGACTCAGAAAAGAGAATGAGAAAACACATAGTCACCCATCTACTAGACTATAAACTCCTTCCTAATGTAAGTCCAGTGATGGGTTGGGATTTAGTTGACTATGGGCTTAACTAACTATAGTGTGTGTAGCAACAAAGAAGGCAATTTAATTGCAGGTTACTTTTATTCTTATAAAGTTATCATTAAAATATCATAATTTTGAAGAAAAATAAAATGCCCACTTCAAATTCTTTGTCTATTATTTGCATTATTGTTACTTTCATTATGTCATAAAATTCACAACTCCCTCTCTCTCTGCCCCTCCTCTGCTCATGCTTTCTCTCTCCTTCTATCTCAAAATAAGTAAGCTTAAAAAAATAAAAATAAAAATAAAAATAGATGCTTTTAAAAATGATAGATTTAATTCTTCCTGCTGACATGTGGGTGATATAAACAAACATGTATTATTATTTTGGTGGGGACCATAAAGGGTTCACCTACAAATAAACAAAACTTCCTTTTTCCTCTTGTATGCCACCTTTTAAAGTAGGGCAGAGAAGAAGCTGGTGTGCAGATTCCAAACACACGAAAACCATTGCACCTAAATTTAGAATTTTTAAAAATCTTTTTTCCATATTCCAATTTGGCTTTGAAAAAAATTGAATTCTTCAGCTGCACTTTAAAACTTACTCATTTTTTTTTTTCTAGTTCTAGGCTCAGGAGCATGGTAACACTGTTTGTTTGTATAGCACTTTATGTCATTATACGTGTTCGGGCTGATCCTACGGAGGAAGTGGGTTGTTATAAAGTCCCCCAAGGTTCTTGGGGATTGATGCAAGGGGTAGAATCTTCGTCCTCTTGTATCATTTAGCTGTTTCTGTTTAGCAACACTCCCTATTCTGCCTTCTCCTCCCCACCCGAAAAAAAGAAACTCAGTAGCTTGAAATGATAAACATTTATTATTTCTCACAAGGCTACAAGTCAGCTGGCTGGTCTTTCTGGTCTTAGATGGGCTCCCTTGTGCACCTGGGGTCAGCTGCAGGTCAAGGACGTAGCTCTGGTGATCAAGGCTGGGCTCTCTCTCATATGATTGATCATTTGTAAGCTGGTCTAGGTCACTGATTGTCCATCTAGCTAGCCCAAGCTTAAGGTGAAGGCAGGGCTTCAAGAGCAGAAATATGTGAGGTCTCTTAAAGCCTAGGCTTAGAACAGACACACCGTCACTTCGGCCTCATTTTTGGCTCAGATTCAAGGGATGGAAAACAGGCTGCACTTATTGATGGAGGAGCAGCAAAGCCACATTGCAAAGAGATTTGCAGGTATTATTGTGGCATAACAACATCCCCCCAAAACATAATGACTTAAAACAACCATTTCATGTTTCTCACGGATTCTGTCCATCAGGAACTTAGACAGAATTCAGTGGCTCCTCTCTATTCCACTATGTCTGGAAAGACTTGAAACCTAAGACAGACGTGGCAGCTGGGGGCTGGAGTCATCTGAAGGCTCATTCACTCGCATGTCTGGGACCTGAGCTGAGGTGACTTGAAGACTAAAAATGCTAAATGGGAGTCTGTGTGTGGCTTCCTCACAGTATGGCAGCCAAGAGGTCGTCACTCTCTTTACATGGTAGTTAGTATCTTCAAACCCAGAGATCCAAGGCAGAAGCTGCGTTGCCTTTTAGGATACAGCCCTGGAAGTCATACAGAAAAAAATCCCACCATACTTTATCATGGCGATCACAAGCCTCCCCTGACTTAAGGGGAGAGGAATCAGCATCCATCTCTGGATAAGAGAGTGCAGCAAGATCACATTGTAGATGATTGTGTAGGACAAGAGATACTGTTTCAGTCACCTTAGAAAAATGCACTCTGCTATAATCTGCCTTTTAGCTACATCAATTCACATTGCTCCTACAAGGAAAATGTATTCACCCCTCCCCCCAAAACCTTCAATATGGCATCAGCTTGAAATCCAGTGGCTCATTATCTAAATCAGGTCCAGTTGTGGATGAGGCACCTTAAGTGTAATCCCTTGAGTATAGCTTCTAAACTACAGTTCTCTGTAATTCTGAAGATCTTTCAATTAAAGAGGCTACCTGTCAGACTACTGTGGAACAATACTCTTAACATTCTTAGGAGCCCTAATTTTCAATAGAAACTTTCTGGTAGGCATGCCCTTAAGTCTTTGGAAGGACTTCTTTCTGTTTGAAGGGCCTATGAAGTATGTTTGTTAATCTTTCTGAGGTCTTAATAAAGGGTTATATCATCATACCCTTGGCTTTATCCTGACCCTATTAGTTGAAACAGTTATAAGCCCAGTCTACCTCTTGAGTACAGTGTAATATTACATTATAGAAGAACATATGATAGAGGAGATATTGTTGTAACCATCTTTGAAAACCATAACCTGCCACAAAAGTGATACCAGAAGGCCATTAATTGGATGAGATATCAATGTAATTAATCTACCAGACCCTGCCTATAAAGTTAATTCATCCAGTTTTTGATGTTTTTATTTATTTTTGAGAGAGAGAGAGAGAGAGCGAGCAGGGGAGGGGCAGAGAGAAAGGGAGAAACAGAATCCAAAACAGGCTCCAGGCCCTGGGCTGTCAGCACAGAGCCTGACACGGGCCTTGAACTCATGAACCATGAGATCATGACCGGAGCCAAAGACGAACACTTAACTGACTGAGCCACCCAGGTGCCCCAATTCATCCAGTTTTGGGACAAATATTTAGAGTATCTTCTATGTTTTGGGTATAGCTCTGGGCATTAGCAGTGAACAAAACAAACATTCTACCCTCATAGCTCTTTACATTTTCATTGGAGTCAGACAATAAATAATGAGCATAACACATCATATGGTATATAGTGGTACATGCGAAGAGGAAGAAGAAAAAAACCACAGGAAGCAAGATGGAAAATACATGTGGTGGATTACAAGTTTAGATAGAATTACCAGGGAAGGTCACACTGAGAAGATAATTTTTGAGTAAAGCCTCAAAGTAAAGGAGGTCAGACAGTGAGCCATATGGATATTGAGGAAAGAGGATTCCAGGTAGGAGGTATAGTAAGTGAAAGGTTTCTAAAGCAGTAGTGTGCCTACTAAGTGTTGAAGAAATAACAATAGAGTGAGCAAGAGGTAGAAAATGAGGTCACAGCAGTAATGTGGGCCAGGTCATGTGGGCCTATTGGCTATTGTAAGTTATTAGACATTTACTCTGAGGGAGATGAGAAACAATAATGCGTTTGTAGCTCATGAATGAAATGAACTAACTCCCTTTTAACAGAATCACTCTGGCTCTTTTGCTGAGAATAGATTGAAGAAGGTAAGATCAGAACAGGGACATTGGTTAGGAACCTGTGGAATTAACACAGATTAATGGGCTAAGGTGGTAGTGGTGGTGATGAGTTGTTGTCTGATTCTGCATATAGTTTGAATGTAAGGACAATAGGACTTCATGAGATAGTGGATGTGGATAAGTAAGAAACTGAGGATAATGCCAAAATTTTTGGTTGAACAACAGGGTGGATTTATTGGAGAGAGGAAGATGATAAAGTATGAGAGTGGAAGAAAGCTAGGCGCCTGAATATTCTGCTGGGGTTTGAGTAGCATCTGATTCACAAATTGGTTCTTCTTTGCCAGACCAAGAATACCTGTGGGTTGTTTGTTTAAAAAACAAAGGCATACATAAATGAATTCTATCCTGTGACAAAATTCTATCCTGTGATTTTCATCACCCATTGCTATATCAAACAAGACTGCTCAGGAGTGATTCAGGCAGATTGTGTCTTTCCAACACTTCACCAATTCGTTTGTGAATGGCCTCCACATATCTAAAATTTCTACCTAGGTTCCCATCCTTTTTACTTTGAATATTTTCAGCTTCCAAATAGCTAGGCTTCTTAAGATGTCAAAAAGCTTTCTCGGTGAACATAGCATTATCATAAATGGGACACTATAAGGCATAAATGCTGAAAGGGACAACTTCTCTTTAATTGCATTGATTACTATCAGTTGCCAGTCAGATATTACTTACCATACCTGCTAACTAATCCCAAAGCACACTTATCCTAGACAAAAGCAAAAATTAAATTCAAAAGGCTGACAGTTTCAGCTGCTAATAATAGTCATTAATTAACCATTTTTCAGAATATCTTATAACTATTCATTGAATCTTTATTGTTATTTCCAATGCATTTACTGAGCATCTACCAAGGGCTAAGGGTCCAAAAATGGTATAAAATCAGTCACTGCTGTTGCTTGGATTACAATCCATTAAACCACAAACAAAATTTTCAGGTTTCTAAATTTGTTCAAGGTTCTAGTGTGTATCGAACTGTATTAAGGGAAGAGAAGGGAAACCAAAGGCAAGAGAGGACAAAAAGAGGATAAACATAGACCGTTCACTATGTTTGCATGGAGACATATTTATTTAAAGCCTTCTAAGTGATATTTTGATGAAAATGGTTTATCTATGAGATCCAACTCTACCAGTGAGAACTTTCTTTAAAATTTGCTGTTTATGTCTTTCAAAAAAGGGTGACTTTCAATATGCAGAAATGCCATTAATGCATTTTCTAATGGCAGAAACAGAAGCCTAAGGTGATATGAGAAGCAGTAGAAGGAGGAAGAGTAAGAACACCATGAAGATAGGGATTATGATTGCAAATTCCCAGGATTCAGAATGGAGATTGACACATATCATTGACATTATAGCAGATCTCTATAGTAAATATTTCTTAAAGGATGGATGGACGAATGGATGGATTGATGGATGGATGAATGGATGGATGGACAAGTGAATGGGTAGATGAAGATGTGAATAAGCTGAATGAAGTCATTCAAAATTGCAATGATGAAATCTAGGCCAAAAGTTTTCATTTGGGATATAGGACGGGGTCTTTTCCTTTAATTAGTGACAGAGCTATGAATCTCGTTCTCTGGTTCATAATGCCCTCATCTCTTAAAGAAAGTGATTGGATTTTTTTTAATGTTTTTATTTATTTTTGAGACAGAGAGAGACAGAGCATGAGCAGGGGAGGAGCAGAGACAGAGGGAGACACAGAATCCGAAACAGGCTTCAGGCTCCGAGCTGTCAGCACAGAGCCCGACGTGGGGCTCGAACTCACGGACTGTGAGATCGTGACCTGAGCTGAAGTCAGACGCCCAACAGACTGAGCCACCCAGGTGCCCTGAAAGTGATTGGATTTTTAAAATCATTTCTAGGTCTAAAATAAAGTGCTTTTATAATAATGATGATTTTTAAGTCTTTGAAACATATTCAGCCACAGTTCATCTCTGAGCCAGTAACTTGGGAATCTTTTTTTATTTTTATTATTTTTATAGCATTTTACCTTTAGTTTTTTATTAAATGTTTATTTATTTATTTTGAAAGAGAGAGAGAGAGCTGGCAAGGGGCAGAGAGAGAGTGAGAGAGAAAATCTCAAGCAGGCTTCACGCTGTCAGCACAGAGCCCGACATGGGGCTTGATCTCACAAACCATGAGATCATGACTCGAGCTGATATCAAGAGTTGGACACATGGGGTGCCTGGGTGGCTCAGTTGGTTGAGAGTCTGATTTCGGTTCAGGTCATGATCTCGCCTCTGTGAGTTCAAGCCCCGTGTCAGGCTCTGTGCTGACAGCGTGAAGCCTGCTCTGGATTCTGTGTCTATCTCTCTGCCCCACCCTACCCTCGTGTTCTGTCTGGCTGTCTCTCTCAAAATAAATAAATGAACATTAAAAAAAAAAAAGAGTTGGATACTCAACTGACTGATCCACCCAGGCACCCCAGGAATCTATTTTTAATAATAACAATATCAATTTTAACTTACTGTATACCTTAATTGAGTATTTGAATTTAGCAAACCCACAAGATAAGGGTCATTATGTGCCTCATTATACAGATGAGGAAACTAAGGTTTAGACCATAAATAATGGCATGACAGACCTGGGTCTCTGGATCACATCTGTCTGACTCTGATTCCCATGTCCTTAATTGCTGTCTACTTATTCTATACAGCTTCTTTTGTAAGAACTTTTGTGTGTGTGTGTGTGTGTGTGTGTGTGTGTGTGTGTGTGAAGCATCAGTGTTGCTGGGCTGGGCACAGGGTTAGGACTAGAAAGTGTCATCGAGCATGAAACATGGCAAGGATAAATATCCTGTGTCAATATGTTCAGGAGTCAGCCACAAGGCAAGAGGACAGATAATAGGGCACAAGAAACTAAGAATATATGGCATTTTGGAGGGATTGAGGAGGAGGGCAATTTGAAATCCTAGACAAGTGGGCAGAAATCAAGGAATATATCAAAGTAGAAAGGGTCAGAACAATAGCAAGCAGGAGAGCATAGCACAGTATAGAGTCCATCGACCTTAATCACTGAAGCGTACCCCTCCTCTGGGATTTTTTACCATTGCACGGAGCAGGCACAGATTCCGGATTACTGGTCGAGGCACAGCATGAAGAAGCAGAATTAGTAGCTCTGGGTGAAAGGGGCAGGGGATCAGTAGCAGCTGCTGGTGTGCAGCTCCTGACACCTTGGCATGCCTTCTTAGCTCTTGAGAGTTTTCACTATCTGTTCAGTACCTTTTGCAAGGGGGAATTGGTTCTGCGGCTTATATCGTAGCTTCCCAGCTGGAAGAGTGCAATTATGGAATGCTGAAGTCTACCACGGCTGACAGGTTCTTTCTTTTTTTCCCCTGTCAGGAAAAAGTGACTCATAGCAACCATATATTGGTGTCATAACATGACTCTCTCCTCTCTGTTCTTTTGACCCCTCCCCCACATACTTACTCACCATTGGCATAAATCTACTTTTGTAACTCTACATTGCAAGTTGCTGGTATTTGCAAGACACTGTGGTAGGTGGAGGATATGAAAAGATAAATGAGATACCTTTTCTACCTCTGAGGAGTTCATAATCTCTGTGAAAGAGAGATACATAACCCAATAATAATAGCTAACAGGTATGGAGTACTATAATGAGGTATGGAGTACTTATAACAGGGCAGGTGCTACTATATTTATTATAAATATTAACTCATTTAATCCTCAAAGCCACCCTGTGAGTCAGGAACTGTCTATCCTCACTTTAACGATAAACAAACTGAGGCATGGGGGTCCTAAATAAATCACTCAACTCATAAGAGACAGAAGTAGTGTTTAAAACCCAAAATTATGGCTCCAGAGCCTGGTTTTGAAAGATAACGACTTATTGCTTTCTTACAAACAAAGAATTGCCAAATTCAATTATAAGGGCAAGAATTAAGACCTGCAGAAGAGGCAAGATGACTGCATTTAAAGTGCAGATTTGGAGCGAGTGGCATAAGTGGGGCTGTTGTATGACTTTGGACACACTCCTCAATTTTTCTGGGTCTCAAGTTATTCATTGAGAAAATGATACTCACCTTCAGGTCTTATTGCAAAGATAATAAGACAATTGAAAATATCTACCAGAGTGCCTGGCGCATATTAGATTCTAATAAGTGATGCTTGCAATTGTTGTGGTTGTTATTGTTTTGTTATCAGTGTGAGGACGTATGAAAGTACTGTGGGGATACAAAAGAAATAATGACTGATTCTAAGTGAGCAAGGAAGATGGTTTATGGAAGGCACTATGGAGCTTGCCAAGGGAGGTGGCATTTGAACTGCGTCTTGAAGGATCAGAAGAAATGTTCTAGGCAGAAAAAGAGAAGAAAAGTATTCTAATCAGAGGGAACAAAATGTGTATTATATGTTTGCGAAATATCAAGTTTTGTTGTGTGGGTAATTTATGGTCTGTGTGCATGTGTGTATGTGCACGTGTGTGTGTGTGTGTGTGTGTGTCTGTGTGTGTGTGTTGGGAGAGAGTGACAGAAGATAACCCTAAAAATTTGGAAGATGCAAATCACAAAAGACCTTGTAAGGTGTTGAACGAAGCTCCGAAGACACAAAACACTAAAGGTTATATGATAACCTAGTCGGCAGTTTCTTAGATCCTCCCAAACTATTTTTTTAATAGTGTGTTGTCTTTTCTTCCTCCTAAATATTTTAAAACACATTAACACAGCTCCACAACACAGGTACCGTGTTCTGTGACTGGGCCGACTTGTTCCATTTTATCCTAGAGTTAAGATGTGTTCCCCACTATCCATCTACCACAGCTCATTGAACAAATCAGCCAGGGTACAGAGGGGGATAATAAAGAACAAATGTTGCAGGAATGTTCCCTTTAATTATTCATTGGAACTGTAGTCTTTACTGATCACCCTACTTTTGTCAGACAAAAAATGTCAAAACGTCATTTTCCCCATTTTTTTTGGTTGTTGTGAAAATTAATTATTCCTGAGTAGGGTAAGCTGCCTATATGTACAGGACAAGACTCGTGCTTCTATAACTATCGCACACACTTGACATCATTTGATGTCTGTATTTCCCAGGACGAAAACAAAACAAAGTAAAGGCATACCAAAAAAAGAAATACATGAATAAGACACTACTTTTTGAAACAACTGTTGAGTAAAATAAGCATATGGGTTTGTCAAAGAATGAAGGAGTGGGAGAATAAAATGCTATTGTTTTCTTGGAGCTTTAGTCAGAGGCATTATCTCAGCTGCACTGGTTTTGTAGGCACACCTAAAAACTGATGAGAAAAACTTCATCCGTTCTGAATGCCAAGGTGGCATTGGCAAAACTGCTTTTGGACACCTATTTCCAACTGTTCTGCAGTTACTGCTGTTGTACCTGGTTCTCATTTCATTACCTTCCTTTTCTCACATGGCTCCTGGAAAACACCAAATGATTACGTACTAAATAGTTATATAATGTGGGACAACTACTTATTTACCATTCTGTCAGAGATCATAGTTGTAGATATTAAACATGGCTGTACCTAACATCAATCCCTTCATGACTTGGTTGGGTATTTCTTCAAAATAAAATAGCACTACTCATCATTACTCCTCATCTGTAGTTCTTTTATCAATTTTCTTTTCTGGTGGCACCAGAATATTCAACACAACTTAATTTTAACTTGTAAGATTCTATCTCAGATTACTAAAATCAAATATGTTCTGCCTGCCACATTTCTCACATTCATTAATAATGCTGTAAAAACTATAGACACCCTCATTGGCCTAAAAAACTAATTTAAAAACCCATATTATTCTTGAAACATGACACCATCATTTTGGAGGGGTTTAAAGGCCTACAGAGTGTTTTTTTATTTTTTTATTTTTTTTAATTTTTTTATTATTTTTTAATTTATTTTATTTTTTATTTTATTTTTTTATTATATGAAATTTATTGTCAAATTAGTTTCCATACAACACCCAGTGCTCATCCCAAAAGATGCCCTCTTCAATGCCAGAGTGTTTTTTTAAATGTTTATTTATTTTTGACAGAAGAGAGAGAGAGAGAGAGCATGAGTGGGGGAGGTGCAGAGAGAGAGGGAGACACAGAATCCAAAGCAGGTTCCAGGCTCTGAGCTGTCAGCACAAAGCCCGACGCAGGGCTCGGACTCATGAACCAGGATACCATGACCTGAGCCAAAGTCTGATGCTCAACCAGCTGAGCCACCCAGGCACCCCTAGGCCTACAGAGTATTTTTAAGGCTTTATGATATTACTGGTCTTCTAAAAGTCAGTCTGAGAGGGGTCATTTATATTTCACTTTCCAATATTAATTTCTAGGCAACTAAGTCAGACTCGTGTTTTTTTGTGTGTGTATGATATAAATACGAAGATACCTCAATAAAATTCAGTTGGTTTTCCACTCCATTCTAATTTTACATGCCTTCTAATTTGGATGATTGTGGGAAATATTTTTTCTAATTGAGGCAAATGTAAAGAGGGAAGTGTAGTATTTAGTTAGTCACAGTACATTTTTTCCCATAACAGAACTGATATTCAGATAGTAAATTCTAGTATAGCCTTTGTTTTGTTTGTATTTTCAATTGGTCTCCATTTTTATTGTTTGCACATGAAATGATAATTGATCTTTATTTTTCATATCCCTTGCAGTCCAGAAATTAAAATTATCCAATCATAGGACACATAAAAATGATAATTTAAATGAAATGTCTTATATGTAGCTGCCAAGAAGCTCCAAATAAATAAGTTGAGTCACATGATTATGAAGAAATTCCCATAATAACAAAATACATTTTACTTAACTAACTCCTCTCGCTTCCTCAGAAGGTTTTACCATTATACATGAAGAAATTTGGCACTTTAGTAGTAATTTTCCTGTGCCCCATTCCCCCTCCTCAAGCTGATTAGTCCAATCAATCATGTTAATTTATCCCCTTTTTAGAGATGGAGAGGACTAAGGCAGTGTGGACTAATGAGAGAGCAGGAGAGACTTGCTGTGGGTTCTGGAAAAGGAGTGCCTTCTCAGGAATTTAGGATCTTCTTTCTTTCTTCTCTGGCCTCTCCTCACCAACCCCCAATGCTCCCCACCCCAAGCCACATGAATAGGCAAAAAGCCAAGATTGCCACTGGCTTCAAATTTGCCACGAAAGGGAAACCACCTGAGAATGGAGTCTGAGTGTGGGCAGCCAAATAGAGAAAACCAGGTCCTTGTGACCCTCACTGAACCGGTGAAAAATCCAGGAACCTACCCTGAATCACAACATAGCAAGCTCTGGACCTGCTCATTTACAAACACATAAATGCCCTTTCTCTATGTGTTATCCAAAAAGGATTTATGTTACACAGAGACCAAATCATCCCGATTTGACATTACACATATGCTTTGTAAGCTTTTTTAAAAAAAAAAAAATTAATGTTTATTTATATTTGCGAGAGAGAGAGACAGAGCACAAGTGGGGAGGGGCAGAGAGAGAAAGAGACCCAGAATCCAAAGGAGGCTCCAGGCTCTGAGCTCAGCATAGAGTCCAACGCGGGGGTCAAACTCACGAACCATGAGATCATGACCTGAGCCAAAGTCAGACACCTAACTGACTGAGCCACCCAGGCGCCCCTGCTTTGTAAGCTTAAATTAAGCAAAGCTATCACCTTTTTCTCTCTGGCCAAGTGGTAGTGATAGCTTCTTGCTATGTCAGTCTCTGGTTTATTTCACAGTCTCTTGTGATTCTCTCTTTTCCTCCATTACCTGTGTCACCTGTTCCCTCTGTTACAGTTTTGGTTTCTCTATTCCCGTTTAGACTTTAATCTCACGGAATCTGTAAGCTTAGATACAAGAGTAACTGACAAGACTCCAGAAACTGGTTGGAACCTTCTGGTCACCTGCTCTTCACCTGTGGCCAATCGGTGCATTGCAGCAACATGGGCACAGGGTAGTCAAATCCTACAAATTTTCACAAGAGGCCAAACATTCAGGTTTTCATGCAAAATCTGCTATTTAGAACCCGTCTGGTAGCTAATTCATTATTTGGAGAGACTGTAGTCTAAATTAAACACCTCTGCAGGACCCATATAACTTGTGAAGGTTGGAAATGTATAACTTCCACTTATTACTACTTATGTAACAGTGTGTTTCTCCTTTCTCAGTAAAAAGTCTTCTTCCAGCCTTATGTACATTCTAAGAAATACCATAGTCGTTCTAAGAAAAACTGTGTTAAGGTAATGCTAGGTGCACCAACAAACCCCAAAATTTTAGTGGCTTAACACAACAACAATTTCTTTGTCATTCAAGTAATGGTTTGGTGCAGTTGTTTGCTTTCGGCAGAGGCTTTTCTCTACACAGTGATCTAGGATTAGAGCTCTACCATTTCCTGGAGCCTTCAAGTCCTCCGCATCCAACTGGCAGATGGGGAAGAGAGAGCGGAGAAGGCACACCCACCGTCTAAACATTTTGGCATACATTTCTTTGGAGAGAACTAGTCATGTGGCTATACCTAAGTGAAGATTGCCTTGGCTGGGCAGCTGTTTTCCATTCCCAGTACAATACTATAGGAAGAGTGTGTGACTTATAACGTACAGTCAGCTGACTTGCCACATCCACACTGCCTGTCCATAAGGCAGTATGTAAAGCTGTGAATGGGAGCTTCACATGAGAGGCAATTCATACTGATACATATTTTGACTATCTAAACAGAAGGAATAAGGATAATCAAGATTTCTTTAAAAGTTAGCTGTAGTAAATAAAATGAAAGAGCCAGGAAAAGAACTAGATAGACTTATAAAGTTCATTACAGCACAGTTTAGTGAATATTATCATTATTACTAGACCAGGGTGAAATCTGAGGCCTGCAAATATTTTAAGTAACTTGTCCAGAGACTCACAACCAATAATTATGGTCTTTGCAGCACATGCTATTTTGGAGCTCCCTCAGAAGTTGCTTTTAGATGGGGTTTATCCTATCACAATAAAGTCGCTTTTAAATGGTGTTTATCTTATTGCAGCGAAGAAACTTTTACTGCTTTCCATGGAGACAAAACAGAATAGGAAAAATAACTTGGGGAGAGGCAAAAGAGTATAGTCTGAGTTTCTTATGTCATATGATTGGGTCCTTGGGTTGAACTAACCCACAAAATAATTAGGCTATTTACTTAATGAACTAAAGTGAACTGCAACTGTTATAATTTTCTAGGGAAAATGTGGGGAGAGCCGTGACTTAGTAACTTGGTGCTATGGAACATGCTGATTTGTGATCTGGAATTAATCAACATCGAAAATGAAGCACTACCAAGCTGCTGAATTTGTACATTGATTATTTCAAGAAACATTTTCAAGTGCCTATGCCAAATTACTCACCATGGTAGATGCCAAGACTACAAGAAAGAATAGTAACTACTATTAATTGAATACCTACTCTGAGCCAAGTGCTTTTATGTACATTATCAAATGTCATCTTTACTATGATACTTCAATGGTAAGTGAAACTATCCACAAGTTTTATTTCCTTTTTGTACTTTCCCACTTGCACAGAGCTAGTTTGATTCTAAAACTTGTTTGATTTCTATTGTGATATCCACACTCTCATTGGCCTATGGGAAATGTACAATGCATATGATTAAATAAGTTACATTTTAGCAGGGAGGGGGACAAGTAAACAGTTATATAAAGCAGTAGGGAAATGCTATGACAGAGGGAATATTTTAATGTTCCACTCATGTTTATACAATAGCTGATCAATGGTGCATAGCTTTGCACACAAGTTTTCTTTCTCAGTCATATCCCAAGGCCACTTTTTATAATTTCTAAGAAGCGGATGTTCAGGAAAGGTGTTTAACAAAGTCACTGTGTGACGTGAGTGAGGATGATGAGATCACCTTCGATTCTTGTAGCTGACATAAATTTGAAGATTTAAATATTTAGTAGTATCCTTAAATATGTGGCAATAGTTAGCATATAAGTTGTGGATTTATGTGTGTGAACTTATAACTGTGAACAAAGAACCCACAACCACCTGGAACTGACCTTTACTTTGTAAGACTTGAAAATAAAAAAATAACTTTAATTTTATTTTTTTAAGTGTATTTATTTATTTTGAGAGAAGCAGAGACAGCACAAGCAAGGGAGGGGCAGAGAGAGAGAAAGAGAGAATACCAAGCAGGCCTCATGGTGCCAGAGCAGAGCCCAATGTGGGGATCGAACTCACGAAACAGCGAGATCATTACCTGAGCCCAAACCAAGAGTTAGACGCTCAACCGACTGAGCCACCCAAATGGCCCAGAAAGTAAAAAATAACTTTTCAGTACTACCTCAGCTTTTGGCTTTTATTCATTTTTTAAATGTTTGGTCTTTCTACTGGGAGACATTGCAAAATGAGTTTAATAATAACAATCCACACCTACATACTGTATTCATACTATGGGTAAAGCACTTTTCCAATGCTTTACACACATTGCCTGCCTCATTTAGTATAGCAAACCTCCAGGGAAACTAGTAATACGCCCCCCCCCCCAATTTACAGAGTTAAAAACTAAGGGAGAGGCTACATAACTTGCTAAGCTTACAGAGAGTCTAGGTTGCAGAGCTGCGGTTCACACTGAAACACTTGGGTGCCATGATTTTCTGCTCTTAACACTGTCCCTCAACTGCCTCTCCACAGAGGACTAGAAATACATGCCATCTACAAAGCATTTGTGGGGGCTATGCCACCTCTCCTGAGTGACTTCTTATCTAATTGGAGAGTCACAACATACCACCATCTAAATTTATATCAGTGTTTGGTGAATTTTAAGGAAGTACCATATAACAGATGCTGAATTAATATTGTTGGTGGGATAAGTAAGAAAAATCAGAGGAAGGGAAAGTGGACCAATGAATTTTTATTGCCGGTATATACAAGCATGGAACATATTTTGACTTGTGTAAATTGCATAACTGCCCACTGAAGTACTATTAGCATCCCCATTTTACAATTCGAGAACTAAGTCCAAACCCAGGTAGCTAGGAGATGAGTGGTGTAAGGCAGTTGTATTCCAAGCATGTCCCATGGACAAACAGCATGAGCATCACCTGGAAGTTCATCAGAAATGCAAATTTCCAAACCCAACCCAGGCTTGTTAAAGCCAACTTCTGAAACTGGGGCCCAGAAGTTTGTGTTTCAATCAGCTTTCTGGGTGCTTCTTATGCACACTTAAGTTTGTGAAGCGGCTAAGAAACGGATTCTGGGATGATTGTGAGATCTGGATGATGTTGGACCTCATACTCTTGCCATTACACCGTGCTGTGATCTGGGCTAGGTGAGAGGAACTCATGAAGGAAAGAAAGAAAACACCTGCTCTCTGAAGGATTTGTGAAGTATGTGTCAGTAGAAGAGATAGGAGAGGCAAGACAGGAGGCGCTGTTTCCCGCATGTATCACTCATGACGCCATATTCACCTTCTTCTGGATACATTTGTTTTACCCAAAACTACTATTTAAGCTCACTTAGTGGACTAAGGGTGGGTATTTGATCCAAAGGCGGGCTATCTGCAATCTTGTCATCGATTCATGGAGAAGCTGTGCATGAAGTGCTCTGCAAGTGATTAATAATGGTAATTAACAAAGCCAATTATTTAGATTGGGACTATGGACTATGGAGGGGGAGTCATCAGTTATAATTGCACCCCTGCCTCAGGGCATCCATTGGCAGTGACATGTGCAAGAAAAATGTTACAGACATACAGGGAAAGATAACTACAATATAAGAAAAACAGAAAAACAGCTTTTCCCTAGATCTTTCATCCAACTTTTTCATTTTTGCCGGTTCTTATTTCTGAATATTCTTAAGCTCTTTCTCAAGGTACACTGAGAAAGTATAATCTAAAGCTAACCATAATCCTTTATGTAACATAAGAAAAAAGCAAGGAGACTTGAAGGAGCAAGACATTTGGAAGGGATGGCTATGGTACCCAATCGGAACAGTCAGGGGTCTTTCTGTCAGGAAGTAATAGGAGACAGAGCACGTGAGAAAGAGGAACACTCTTGCGCTGTTGGTGGGAATGCAAACTGGTACAGCCTCTCTGGAAAACAGTGTGGAGGTTCCTCAAAAAATTAAAAATATATCTATCCTATGACCCAGTAATAGCACTGCTAGGAATTTACCCAAGGGATACAGGAGTGCTGATGCATAGGGGCACTTGTACCCCAATGTTTATAGCAGCACTTTCAACAATAGCCAAATTATGGAAAGAGTCTAAATGTCCATCAGTTGATGAATGGATAAAGAAATTGTGGTTTATATATACAATGGAATACTACATGGCAATGAGAAAGAATGAAATATGGCCCTTTGTAGCAACGTGGATGGAACTGGAGAGTGTTATGCTAAGTGAAATAAGCCATACAGAGAAAGACAGATACCATATGTTTTCACTCTTATGTGGATCCTGAGAAACTTAACAGAAGACCATGGGGGAAGGGAAGGAAAAAAAAAAAAGATTAGAGAGGGAGGGAGGCAAACCATAAGAGACTCTTAAAAACTGAGAATAAACTGAGGGTTGATGGGGGGTGGGAGGGAGGGGAGGGTGGGTGATGGGTATTGAGGAGGGCTGAGCACTGGGTGTTATATGGAAACCAATTTGACAATAAATTTCATATTAAAAATTTAAAAAAGAGTTTCAGAAGATTGAGAAACAGGTTCCTCTGTTTCTGTACTTCCTCTCCCTGAATTCCAATTTTCTTGTAATCCTCATCTCTTACCACGTAGCAACAGTGCTAAGTCATGAACATTAAAATCGTTTAGTGCCAACTTCTTTCAAGCAAATTACTTATCCCTAATAGCAAAAGCATCCCCTCCTGTGAAGAGGCCAACTTGTCCTGAGAAATTCAAGCACTTGCTTCTGTTGCTCCTCAGAGATGTCAAGAAGTTGACTCCTTTGATGGCACAGAGCAGCCCTGCCCTAGACTCCAGGCAGCTTTGCAAATCTATCTCTGCTCTTTCTTTTCTTTGCCACATTCCTATGGCACTTTGTCTCCTCACCCCAGCACAAGGCACAAAAAGAGAGAAACCATTTATTCTGAGGTAACTAAACATGGTAATAATGATATTTATAATAAAGACCACCTTTCTATAGAGTCGTTTTGAGGATAAAATGAGATTATATACACAAACACAATTTATAAATTGTTAAGTAGGACTAGATTTTAATGGTCATTTTATTATTCTTATCCATGACTCGACTAGGTTTTAAAATTTTAAGTTGTACTGGATTTCAATACCTAGTAAAAGAGTTTAGACTTTATTTTCTAGTATCCTTGAAGATTTAGAGCAACTCAGGCTAAAAGTTGAGTTTTAGAGATAATTAAACTAATCATGATGTCAGGACTAGAGAGAAGCAGTATCAGGAATGGAAGGTTAATTTAGGAGCTTATTAGCCTGTATCCATGTATTTGGCCAAAAAAGCTGAGTAGTAGTCATGGAAACGGGAAGGAAGGAATAGTTTGATGGAGGATTTAGGCTGCTAAAACCATTAGTTCTTGATGGCAATGAAGAATAAGAGTGAGAGGAGACTAAGTGGTTTGGAACTTGTATCTCTGGGAAAACGGAATCAATCTGGTTTTACCCTTATGTGGCTGTTGGTTGGCTTTGTGAATAGGTAGCCTTCTACATGATCTTTAAAACACTCTTCTGCCATTTTCTATGCATACTTTTGGATCTTGGGGAACTTTCATCACAACACAGGCCTTGTTTTCAAAAATCTGGATCCAAATCACTTTTCTAGGATGAAGTCTTGATGTGGTTCTGAGACATGGGATCTTATACCGTCCTTGAGGTCTGGTTGAAATAGTGACCCCTCTAAGTCAGATTGTCTGCGAAGGCTCTGGGAAAGGGAATCAAACTAGCTCAGCTCAGCTATCAGCCTATGCTTTTTGGTTCTTCACTTCTATTCCCATTCATCTTAGCCTGTTGAAATTAGCCCCAAACATATCATTTCATGGTCATCTACAGAGCTGCAACTCTAGTCCAGGCCTCTGAAATAAATTTAACCAAAGATTCAATGGGAAGAACAGAATTATTTGCCTTATAACAACTGTGCTTGCAAACACACACAAGTGAGTGTGTGTGTGTGTGTGTGTGTGTGTGTGAGAGAGAGAGAGAGAGAGAGAGAGAGAGAGCGCATACATATGCACAAGCACAACATAGTTTATTCAACATAAATATCTGGACTTCTTTTTTCTCAATGGAAGCATAAAGAATTTCTGTAATTCTAAAGGGCAGCAGTCATCAGTTGATCTTAAAATGACACTATATTTTCTATAAACATTTCCTCTTTCCTCAAGTTATCAGTTTACTTTCATCCTGCTTTAATACTTTCTTTCGGAAATGATACTGTTAAAATACCATCAAGTAAACTAAGGGGTTTTATGCTGAGGTCTTTACATCAGTACGAATTTACATTTTGTAAGAACACCCTGAGGGAATTTCAACTTCATCCCTTAAAAACTTAAATGGATCCATTTCAGATGTGCACGTCCAGCTTCATGCTCTAATACGACCAGATTGCCATAGCTTCAATTTAAAGCACAGGTTTTCGGTGATAATACACATCAACACTTTTCCAGTATTGGCTGAGAATGACATTTACCAAAGAATTTGACTTGAGTTATTAGCAGTGAATAACTTAAATGTCTAACCCCCAAACAGATGGATGGATTCTGCTAATCTCTTCATGTAATTGATGCTTTCTAAACATATACATATTTCCAGGTAATATGACTAATTTTCTATTAAGAAATATTATTTTGTATTTCTATAAGAAATATTTTAATTGCATGATAGGAGGAAAAATTACCCAAAGTTCAAAAATCAAAGCTTGCTATCATAAATAATAAGATTAGTTCTCTAAAAATATAACTTGAGTGATTCTATATAATTTAAAATGTGTCAACATTAAATGTGCCTGATTTTTATAAAATTTATCAATATTATAGTTTTATATATCAAAAATTAAAACTTGAGACAGAAAGTGTAGCTAATTAATAGCTATGTTATAGCAGTTTGTGTGTAAATGCTGAGTAGTGACAATTTTTTAACAATATGCTTTCTTTAGGGGAGCCTGGGTGGCTCCATAGGTTGAGTGTCCGACTTCAGTTCAGGTCATGATCTCACAGTTCGTCAGTTTGAGCCCCATGTCAGGCTGTTCTGCTGATAGCTCAGAGACTGGAGCTACTTCAGATTCTGTGTCTCCGTCTCTCTCTTTGCCCCTCTCCGCTCACACTCTGTCTCTCTCTCTCTCAAAAATAAATGTTAAAAAAATTAAAAAAAACAGTATGTTTTCTTTATACACTATTGTTTTCTGATTATTACAGATGAGAATGGCTAGCCATAATTTATATTGTGTGGATATGACGATTGGGTCTCCATCAAAGTTCCAGCACCCTACGCTGGAATGACCATATAAAGGACAAGGTTTGGGAAAATCACAAGTGAGGGCTTTGTTCCATAAGACTAAGGATGATGTTACCTCCCTGGGGACTTTAAGAGAGGAAGCTCTTACCAGAACTCAGCAGGAAATGTTATGTAGGGAGCACTTTTGGGAACTGGGAGTGACTTCACTCAGGGAAATTGCCAATTTATAGCATCCAGGGAAAAATCCAGGAAAATAAATATCTTGTTCTGAGTCTCCTACCCACCTGTCATGTCCTGCCAGAGCTCCTTACTGATAGAACACCACCAGAAGCCAGAGGGCTTGGGATCCTACTAATTAGTCCACATAGGTGACAAACCAGGGTAGAGAATGGGGTGGAGAAGTAGGTGAATACCTCTAAAATAAATAAGTAAATAAATAAGTAAACAAGTAAGTAATTAACAAATAAATAATAAATAATTTTTAGAAAGTTAAATAAATTCTACCTATTTAATCTTTATTTTATTCTTTCAGCTTTATTAAGATATAATTGACATATGACATTGTATAAGTTCAAGTTGTGCATGTGATGATTTGATACACTTTTGTGTAATGATTAATGATTAGTTTTGTGCAATGATTAATGCAGTAGGGTTTGTTAACACCTCCATCAACTCACATAATTACCATTCCTTTTTTGTGGTGAGACCAATTAGCAACTTCCAAGTACATAATACAGTATTGTTAACTATAGTCCTCATCCTGTACATGGGATTTCCAAAGGTCATTCATTTTACAATTAGAAGTTTGTACCCTTTGATCAACGTCTCCCCATTTTCTCCATCCCCTGACCTTGGCAACCATTATTCTAGCCTCTGTTTCTAAATTCGGCCCTGTTTTACATTTCACATATAAGTGATAACATACAGTATTTACCTTTCTCTAACTTATTTCTCTTGACATAATGCCCTCGAGGTCCGCTCATGTTGTGGTAAATGGTAGGATTTCCTTTTTTCTCATGGCTGAATAATATTCCATTGTGTATGTGTAGACACATGAGCATGCGCGCGCGCGCACACACACACACACACACACACACCAAATCTTCTTTAGCCATTCATCTGTTGACAGGCATTTAGGCTATTATAAATAATGCTGTGATGAATATAAGAATGCAGATATCTCTTCAAGAACTAATTTCATTTCCTTTGGGTATATACCAAGTAATGGGATTGCTGGATCATATGGTAGTTCTATTTTTAATTTTTTTGAGCAGGCTCCATGCTGTTTTCCATAACGGATGTATCAATTTACATTCTCACCAACCATACACAAAATTCCCTTGTCTCCACATCCTTGCCAACTCTTGTTATCTTTTGTCTTTTTCATAACAGCAATTCAAGCAGGTGTGGGGTGACATCTTAAAGTTTTGATTTTCATTTCCCTGATGATTAATGATGTTGAACATCTTTTCATGTACCTCCTGGGCCACTTGTACATCTTCTTTGGAAAATGTCTGTTCAGTTCTCTGTCCACTTTTTAATCATTATTAGTTTTTTGTTTTTGTTCTGGCTATTGAGGTACATAGGTTTCTTATATTTTGAATATTAACCCCTTTATTGTTTATCTGATTTACAAATATTTTCTCCCATTCCATAGGTTGCCTTTTAATTTTGGTGACTGCTTCTTTTTGCTGGGCAGAAGCTTTTTAGTTTGATGTAGTCACATTTATTTATTTTTGCTATTGTTGCTTGTGTTTTTGATGTTAAATTCAAAATATCATTGCCAAGATCAGTGTCAATGAGTTTTTTTGACCTATTTTTTTTTCTAGGAGTTTTATGGTTTTAGGTCTCATGTTTACGCCTTTAATCTACTTTTAGTTAATTTTTATGATTGGTGTAAGATAGAGGTCCAATTTCATTTTTTTCTGCATGTGATTATCCAGTTTTCCAAAAACCATTAATTGAAGAGAGTAACCTTTTTTTCAGTTTATTTGTTTGTTTGTTTGTTTATTTGTTTGTTTGTTTGTTTAGTAATCTCTACACCCAACATGGGTCTCAAACTGAGATCAAGAGTCACACGCTTTTCGGGGCGCCTGGGTGGCGCAGTCGGTTAAGCGTCCGACTTCAGCTAGGTCACGATCTCGCGGTCCGTGAGTTCGAGCCCCGCGTCGGGCTCTGGACTGATGGCTCAGAGCCTGGAGCCTGTTTCCGATTCTGTGTCTCCCTCTCTCTCTGCCCCTCCCCCGTTCATGCTCTGTCTCTCTCTGTCCCAAAAATAAATAAACGTTGAAAAAAAAAATTAAAAAAAAAAAAAAAAGAGTCACACGCTTTTCTGAGTGAACCACCCAAGTGCCCAGAGACTATCTTTTTCCCATTGAGTATTCTTAACTCTCTTGTCAAATATCAGTTGACCATATATATGTGAGGATTTATTTCTGGGCTTTGAATTCTGTTCCATTGTCTATCTATCTTTATGCCAGAACCACACTAGTAGTTTGAAATCAAGTTCTTTCAAGCACTGTTCTTTCTCACGATTGCTTTGGGTTTTTGAGGTTTTTTGTGGTTCCATACAAATTTTGGGATTGTTTTTTCTATCTCTAAAAAATAAATAGGAATTTTGATAGGGATTCATTGAATCTATAGATGACTTTGGGTAGAATGGATATTTTAACAACATTAATTCTTCCAGTTCATGAATAAGATATATCTTTACATTTATTTGTGTTTTCTTTAATTTTCATAATCAAAATTTATAGTTTTCAGTGTATTAGTCTTTCTAAATTTATTCCTAAGTATTTTATTGTTTTTGGTGCTACTATGAATGGGATTGTTTTATTTACTTTTTTTTTTCAGATAGTGCATTGTTAGTGTATAAAAACACAAGTGATTTCTGAATGTTGATTTTCTATCCTGTAAGTTTACTGAATTTGGTGTTTGGTATAATAGTTTTCTTGATGGAGTCTTTAGGATTTTCTCTATATAAGATCATATCCTCTACAAATAAAGACAATTTTACTTCTTCCTTTATGATTTCAATGACTTCCATTTCTTTTCTTACCTGATTTCTCTGGTTAGAATTTCCATTACTAAATTGAATTACAGCGGTGGGAGTAGCCACCTGTGTCTTACTCCTAATTGTAGAGAACAAGCTTTCAACCTTTCGCCGTTCATGTTATCTGTAGGTTTTTCATACATGGCCTTTAATTGCATTGTGGTACATTCCTTCTATACCCAATTTGTTGAGAATTTTTGTCATGAAAGGATGTTGCATTTTGTCAAATGCTTTCCTGCATCTATTGAGATGATTGTATGATTTTTATTCTTCATTCTATTCCTACCCCTGCTTTCTTTTTGTTTCCACTTATATCCCTTCACTTTGAATCTGTATTTCCTTAAAGTTGAAGTAAGTTTCTTTTAGACAGTATATGGTTATATCATTAAAAAAAAATCCATCCAGGGGTGCCTGAATGGTTCAGTCAGTTAAGCATCTGACTCTCTTGGTTTCGGCACAGGTCATGATGTCACAACTTCTGAGTTTGAGGTCCACACTGGACTCTGCACTGACAGCATGGAGCCTGCCTGGATTCTCTGTCTCCCTTTCTCTATTCCCCTCTCCCACTCACTGTTTCTCTGTCTCAAAAATAAACATTTAAAAAGATTCATCCAGCCACTCTATGCCTTTTGATTGGAGTATTTAGTCCATTTACATTTACATAAATTATTGATATTAATAATGATCAATTGATGTTTATTATTAACGCCATCTTGTTTTTCCAGGTACTTTATAGTTCCCTTATTTCTCCCTCACTTGCTGCTTTCCTGTGTGAATTGATGATTTTCTATAATGGCATGCTTTGATTCCCTTTTCCTCATTTTTTGTGTATCTACTATAAGTTTCTGCTTTGTAGTTACCAGGCTTATGTAAAACATCTCACATATATAAATTTTGTTTTATGCTAATAATAAATTTAATTACATAAAAAGCTTTACTCTTTTATCACTCTTTTTATAGTTTTGATCCCATAATTTATCTTTTATATTGTATATTCATTAACAAATTATTATAGCTATATACAGTATTACATATTATAGTATAGTTATTCTGATTTTGACTATATACTTACCTTTGCTGTTTGTTGTATATTTTCATATGTTTTCATGTTACTAATTAGCATCCTTTTATTTCAACTTGAAGAATCTTTTCAGCATTTCTAGTGGTAATGAACTCCCCTAGCTTTTGTTTGGGAAAGTCTTTATCTCCTTTTCATTTTTTTTTTAACCAACTCTTTTTTTTTTTTTAATATTTCATTTTTAAGTAATCTCTACACCCAACCTAGGGCTCGAACTTACAACCCCAAGGTCAAGAGTCACATGCTCTACCAACTGAGCCCATTCCCTTTATTTCTGAAGGACAACTTTGCTGAATAGAGTGCTTTTGATTAGCAGTTTGTTTGTTTTTTTCCTTTCAGCACTTTGAATATATTGTTTCGCTCTTTTTTGGCTCACACAACATTGTTTGTGAAATCATTAAACAAGATCACTGCTTGGGCCTCAGATATAGAAAATGTATCTATACAAATACAAAGGGGGAAAGAAAAGACTTTTGGAGAAAACTGAGCCATTTACCTATGGCATAAAATTAGGATTCAATCCGGCAAGAAGAACCACTATGATTGACAAGGAATGAGGAATATATTTTAGAATTTATGGAATTGTGAGAGCTAGTAATAACAACTATGAAAAGTGTTGTCTCTCTTTCTGGTGACTGGCCTGAAACATGGGATGTAAGCAGGGCATATATACAAGGTAATAAGCTAGGTATGAAGTGGGTGAACACAAAGGCAATTTGGAATCTGAAAGAATAAAGAGGAACCAACAAGACAAACTGGAAACTGCCCACAGCTATCTCTCATTGCATCTAAACCAACAATGATGTATGCTTATCTGTATTTTGGTAAATATATCTATATTAGGATAACAGTTTGCAAAGGGGCTACTTAACGTGAAAATTTTGCCAGGTGGTAACCTGCATATGAAGGTGTCACACTTGACTTCAAAGTTCTTCCTGGGGCGCCTGGGTGGCTCAGTTGGTTAAGCATCCCACTCATGATCTCGGCTCAGGTCATGGTCTCATGGTTTGTGAGTTTGAGCCCCACATCGGGCTCTGTGCTGACAGTGTGGAGCCTGCTTGGGATTCTCTCTCCCCCTCTCTGTCTGCCTCTCTCTCTCTCTCTCTCTCTCTCTCTCTCTCTCCCTCTCACTCCTTCTCTCAAAATAAATAAATAAACTTAAAAAAAGGTTGTATATGTTCCCTATGGTCTGGGTCTCAGAGAAGCTATAGGAGAACATCTAGCAAGAGCCAAAGGAGCTGCAGACCCTGCTGCTGGAAATCAACAAAGTAAATCTGTAGATCAAAGATAATGTATATAAACTGCAGCCATCTGGGGTCCTGTGCTGACCTTCCAAGCATACTAGCTGATGCTTCATTTGCGTCTTTCAAATCTCACATAAACTTTCTTGTAGCCCATCCTACCTTGCAACCATACAGAAAAGAGAATTCTGGGAAATATATTTCAACTTAGCTAAATTGTCACATACAAAAGCATCACAAATGGAAAGAGAGCTATAGAGTTCTTTTCAATATTTTTCAATAAGACCACTTTTCAACCCCTGTGGTAAATGATCATGTCTTGTTTTTATTACTGAAAATCAAATCTTGTGACAAATATTTGAGAAGAAATGCTTTGCATGAGTTTGAGATATTAAGAACTATTATATATTGACAAATGTATAAAAGAGAAGTTAACTTTAATTTTATTATGTATCAAGTATATTTCTCAACACACTTTACATTATCATAATGCTCACAACTGCATTGTAGATTTTTCTCAATTTACTATTATCTTTACTTACAAATTAGGCTCAGAGGTGATATAAGTTCCAAAGAACACAGAATACAGGCTTAAACTTGAATCTGAACATGGGTCTTTGATATCAAGATCATGCATTTTCTACTGGACTACATTTAGAAAGAAGAGGACACTGTGTTAAAAATGTTCAGAAAAAAATATGAAGAATTTTCTACAAGCTTGAACAAGTGAGTGGCAGGTAGATGGAGGCAATGATAATTAGATGGCTTTAAAATAACTCATTTAAAAAAAAGGCATTCCACCCAGTGAAGAGAAAGTTGAAAGATAGAATGGTCTTCACTTGTAGGATTGCATGGTTGTCAAAAAGGTGATGATTCTGTGATTAGCAGAACATACCAACTTATACATACACACAAAGGATATAAGTTCTCTTAATGAAAGTAGAAGATATGTAATTTACTACATGCAGACAGCTATATAAGCCAGGCAAAACACTGGCACACCCAGTCAGAGAGACAAGCCACGCCCCCTGACTCAAGTCCTTAGGAGGCAGCCTTTCTACTTGGATAGTACCAATTGGGAGTGAGGATTCTGTCACATCCTTCAAACAGACTTGATTTGTCATTCTCAAAGGTTTTATAACCTCTGGCTATTTCTAGCTGTTATTCAAACTCTGGCTACGTGCTTGACTACTCACCAGGTTCAAGAAGTTTGTAAAAATCTCAGCACATGCCTAAGTTAAATTTTTCCACGCATAGCACATTCCTAGTTTGCCCAGGTTTTAGGCTTGCCCATGATCCATTCTGCTAGAAAAGTTTCCATATCCAAAAATGAGTGGGTAGAAAAGAGGAAATGATATTAAACTCTGAAACTAGAGGTCTAATTTAGATATAAAAAGACATCTTATGATAGTGAGACTTTTAAAAGAGAGGAATGAGAATTATAGAATCTGAAATAAATCTTTTTAAATAGACCAGGCCCTTTTTCCTCTGGTTTGTTTTAACTGTGATTCTAGATTTCTCTAAATCCCTTCCAAAATTTTATTCATTTACTTATTTAATCATTCATTTAAAAGAAATTTAGTGTATACTTAACATATTTCAGGTACTGTGTGGATGTCAAAAAGTAGACTTGACTAACTAGGTTTCAGGAAGAGAATATAAAAACCCCCTCCAAGCATACACCAAATAAAGTTATCAGACTTCCACACATGATATTTGTTCCATCAGAACACATCTGTAATATTTTTAATTTAATTTTTATTTTTAAAATATATTTTTAAATTTTCTTGAGAGAGAGAGAGAAGGTGCGATTGTTAAGTGGGGGAGAGGGGCAGAGGGAGAGAATCTTAATTAGGCTCCATGCTCAGCACCAAGCACGATGTGGGGCTCGATCCCATGACCCTGGGATCATACCCTGAGCTGAAATCAAGAGTTGCATGCTCAACTGAGCCACCTAGGCACCCCAGAACATATTTGTAATTTGATTCTTTCACTTCCTTTGTAAGTAATATACTTTTTTCTAAGAGAATTTTTCATAAATTTATGTGTAATTTCTCTGTTGCCTACAAATGTGGATTCCAGGGGCGCCTGGGTGGCTCAGTTGGTTGAGCGGCCAACTTTGGCTCAGGTCATGATCTCACACTCCGTGAGTTCGAGCCCCGCGTCGGGCTCTGTGCTGACCGCTCAGAGCCTGGAGCCTGTTTCAGATTCTGTGTCTCCCTCTCTCTGACCCTCCCCCATTCATGCTCTGTCTCTCTCTGTCTCAAAAATAAACGTTAAAAAAAAAATTAAAAAAAAAAAAGTTCAAACGTGGATTCCATGTGGATTAAGACTTGGCTACCATAATATTCAATTTATCAGCAAATTATTCATAGAAAAAGTATTTTCAACATTATGGAGACAATTTAGAAATGCGTTTTCCTCAGTAAATATCTCAACCACTTTGATTAGTAATCAGCTACAAATAACTTTTAAATTTTCTGTTCAAGCAAAATGTAGCAGTTAGGTTTTGTGAAATAATTATTAACAGTTTGTACAGACATAGAGGTGTTCGTGACCATTTTAAATTACTTTTCACCCTTTTAATCCTTTTGTCTCCTTCCAGGGTATGTACAAATATTAAACTAAGTGCCTACCATATTCCACATATTTTATAGATACTAATTAACATTGCCCTCCTTGTTTTAATAGCTTTCTGGGAACTTTTCTAGGTCTATAGTAAGGACCAACTAGACCTATAGGCATCCTTCTTTCCTACGGTTCCTTTTCTGACTACTCACTCTAGTAGTATGGAAATTTCCTGCTTTGAATTTTTCCCCATGAAATTTATAAGTATGAAAAGACAAATAGTTGCACAAGGTTTATAGCAAAAACATCAACAACAACAAAAAAGTAGTCTCTCAACTTCTTAAAGACAAATGCTTTAAATCTTAGTATTTTATTCCATATGCCTAAAAACACATTGAAAAATTTCTTGATTAAGGGTGTCTGGGTGGCTCAGTTAGTTAAGCGTCTGACTTGGGCTAGGTCATGATCTCACGGATGGTGGGTTCGAGCCCCGCATTGGGCTCTGTGCTGACAGCTCAGAGCCTGGAGCCTGCTTCAGATTCTGTGTCTCCCTCTCTCTCTGTCCCTCCTCTGCTCATTCTCTGTCTCTGTCTCTTAAAAATAAATAAACATTAAACATTTAAAAAAAAAGAAAAAAATTCTTGATTATGCAGTTTTAGACATTATCTATTGACTTTTTATCTATCAATATCTTATCTATTGACTTCTTGGGAAGATGAAAATCTGTCTCCTTTACATCACCTTCAATTTTTCTCTATGCATGCAGTTGTACACACACACACACACACACACACACACACACACACACATACATACACCTCTCCTTACGTCAACTTCCCAATAGCCATATAATAATTTTGGTTGCAGTAATATTCAGTTTTCACATTAAAGCTATTTATTTAAATAGCACCATGGTTCAGCTGTATAATATTATAATGCTTTCTTTTACATTTGCTTTCTTTTACATCTACTTTTTCCCTTTGTCTTCTTTTTCACTTTTCTTTCTCTACATCCTGCTCTCTTGTTAAGGATCCAGTTTCACACACCCCAGGTCTGCCTCCTACTATGTTTGCACCCTTCTTTTGGTAAACTCAGATTCTTCCTAAGAGCAAACAGGAAGCAAATTTCATGAGATTTTGCATATCTGATGTTGCCTTTATTATTACACTTATATTTATTGAGACTGCAACTGAATATGAGAATTCCATATATTCTCTCTTTTAAAATGATTCCCCTCAGGGATTTGAAGCCATTTCTACCTTTTTCCTCCTAGTTTCCAGAGTTAGTTTTGAAAAGTCTGATGCTATTTTGATTCTCAATCCTTTTATGAATCCTGTCTTTTGTTCTTTTCTCATAATGTTTTGGAATAATCTTTTTGGGACAGTTATGTGCCAGGATCTTCTTAACAATTCCTTTCAACCTGAAAACTATCTCCTTGAATTCTGGAAAATGTTTTAAAATAATTTTTTTTTGATAATTTTCTATCCTTAATGCTTTTCCTATTGTCTCCTTTTTAAACACCTGTATTTTGAATGTTCATCTCCTACAATGAACTCCTCATTTTATTCTATATCTTTTCCCATTTTTGGAGAGATTTGCTGAACTTCATAATTCAATCCTTTAGATGACTGCTTTGTCCCTGCAGTTATTTCCAAGAGTACTCTTATGTTCTTCTCTCTTTTTAAATAACCTCCCTTTTCTTACTGCAATGTCGTAGCATCTTCAACTATTTATTTAAAGACACTAATTACAAAATTAAAAAAAAAATTTCAACTCTCATGATTCTTCAAACCTCTTTTGTCATTGGCTTATTTGTGCTCTATCTTCCATGTTATGAGACCTTTTTTTGACTTCATATTTCTGAAGTTGGTTTTCCACTGATATTTAAGTGGGAGTGCTAAGAAGCTGCTTGGATGCTCTTTCTCCACAGCCTGGGCTTATTTATTGGTTCTCTGCAGTCTAAGGTGATCAGGCTGGACCATTATGCCCAACATCTCTAGAATATCTTTTTACCAAAAGGAATTCTTAATTTCTTGTATGGGAGTTGTGGCCTGGCTACCACTGTTCTTAGATTCATTCAAGAAGGGAAGGAGTCTCACCGTTCAGAATATAGATTTTCACTTAATCTCACTATTTTCAGCAGGAGACTCTCCACCTTCTTTGGCACAGACTCATTAGGGATTAAATTTGTGGTTTTCAACCACTCTAGAGGATGTCATGTGGCCTGGCTTCTAGGGACGGAAATGCAAAGTATACTATAACCCTTAAAGCAGGAACACCCTGTCCACATAAGCGCAAAGTATTTTTTTTTTTAATTTTTTTTTCAACGTTTATTTATTTTTGGGACAGAGAGAGACAGAGCATGAACGGGGGAGGGGCAGAGAGAGAGGGAGACACAGAATCAGAAACAGGCTCCAGGCTCTGAGCCATCAGCCCAGAGCCTGACGCGGGGCTCGAACTCACGGACCACGAGATCATGACCTGGCTGAAGTCGGACGCCCAACCGACTGCGCCACCCAGGCGCCCCAAGCGCAAACGCAAAGTATTTTTAAGAGGAATTACAACTGACTAAATCTACCAACTGGTGAAGTAATGTCCTTGAACAGCTCAGCATGGGCAATCACAAATTCTTACAGAACAACATATAAGAAAGTTGCTAAATTAATATAAAATAATAACAGTAAATTTTAGAATTATATAATGCAATGGACATAAAGTCACAAAAATACCAAATTAACCCAAATCCCTTATAATGCCTCCCAGTTCTATTTCTATGATGTCTGTGGTCCTACATCATCCTGCAATCCTACTCAGTTCCCATAATCCCACTGGTTTTATAGCTTCATACTTGGTTCTTTCCTGCTAAGTCCTTTGGTGTCCCTCCCAGATATTGCTTTTTCTTTATCCTCAGGCAATACCAGGTCTTTCTCCCATAACTTCCATCTTAATGAGGACATGTTTCTTCATTCTCTGTCAGAATCGTATTATTAATATGTTTTAAAAAGAAAAAGCTAACAGTATTCCTAGAAACAGAGGACGGAAATTTTTCTCAATTTTAAGACAGGACAATATTTAACCCAGATTCACTGCGGTTTCCCTTCCTGGTGAGGTTAGGTATGCTTTACGATAATCTAAAATTCCCTTTCCTTGGAAGTCTTTAAGCAGAGAGGTGGGTTAAACTTTAATCTATTTTTCCTCTCAAAATCACTACCCTAGAGTTAGGTTGCCGATCCAGTTAACAGTCCAGAATATGAAATCTAGGTAGCTGTCAATCTACACCATGGCTTCTGGTGTTCTTTCATGCCATTTGAAGTGCTCACTTAACATTGAGGAGGGCACTTTTTGGGATGAGCACTGGGTGTTGTATGTAAGCCAATTTGACAATAAATTATATTTTTTAAAAAGTGGGGGCGCCTGGGTGGCGCAGTCGGTTAAGCGTCCGACTTCAGCCAGGTCACGATCTCGCAGTCCGTGAGTTCGAGCCCCGCGTCCGGCTCTGGGCTGATGGCTCTGAGCCTGGGGCCTGTTTCCGATTCTGTGTCTCCCTCTCTCTCTGCCCCTCCCCCGTTCATGCTCTGTCTCTCTCTGTCCCAAAAATAAATAAACGTTGAAAACAAAAAAAAAAGAAAACATTAAAAAGTGAACTGCCCACTTAAGAAAGACCCTGAATTCAAATTCTGCGTAGAGAAAAACAACTTATGAATGTATTAAAGATGATGGATTGGGAAAGAAAACAGGAAGTCTCTCTCTCTCTCTCTCTCTCTCTCTCTCTCTCTCTCTCTTCCTTTCCAACACCCCCCCACACACACACACCTGCCTTTGGCAGTTAAAAATCATGACCAAATGCTCCTTAGTAGCTCCCAGTTCCAGTTGCTATGAGGGTGTAAAGTAAGACAGCCTATCTCTAAGGTAACAAGGGTCCAAGTCAAATAAAGCCTATAGATTAAAGTCAACACTTTTCCATTAAAGTGAAATGGTATCCTGGACTGGGTCTGAAGAACCGGTGTCCTGTACCCTCTAAAACCAACAGCTTTAGGCAAACAAGTTGTATTTAGAGCATCATGCTTCAAAACTCTCAGCCAAACTCTCAATCTGTTCTCCTGATAAAGCTTTGCCTCAAATTGTATGAGTAAATGTTTGAAATACAAGAGAAATTGATACAGACAGAAAAGACCAGGAGTCTTTGAGAAAGAGATTTCTGTTTGTACCTGGGCTGGCAGGTGAAGGCCAGGAGTCAGGGTCATGCCTTTCCCTGACGTGTCTTTAAACAGAATTAAGGCCTTGATGCTAAATATTTCAGATGTTAGGATGTCTGGTGGTCTCCTCTCAGCAACATGTTTCTGACTACACAGGGTATAGATACAAATAACTTATTATTCTGCACACATAGTTCCTTCTTTCCCTCTTGCCTCCTCATTCGTTCTTTCCATCTTTTAAATCTATCCCCCCACACAATGCCCCATCTCCCATGGAAGAAACGCAAGTACCCAGTGAGAAAAGGGCAGATTTAAAATTAGAAGACTTATGAGTCCTCAGCCTCTATCACTTGACAGCTGTGAAAATCAGAAGAATCACCAAACCCCTGTGAGCCTAATTTCCCCTCTGTAAAATGGGAATAATCACCGTGCCATTTTTAATGGTACGGGCTGAGGATCAACCATGACATTCACTAAAGCATCTTGTACTAAAAAGTGTTAGTTATTAATATTCTTCAGAGTTTGAAGGAAACAGGGATTTATAGGCATATGAATAGCAAAGGTACCAACCTGGCCTGAAGAACAGAGATGTCTACATTTAAGGTCATTTTTTTAAATATAAATTTTAGGTTGGATTCTCTTCTAATTTTGATAGAGTTGGAAAAATGTCAGGCCCAGTGATATTTAATACTAACCAAACTTGGTAACGTTATGATAGCAAATAATATGAAGATGCATTTTAATTCCCAATTCTTTCCTTAAAATTCTCTTAACATTATTCATTTGAGAGAGACAGAGCACTAGTGGGAGAGGGGCAGAGAGAAAGGGAGACACAGACTCTGAAGCTGTCAGCACACAGCCCATCACAGGCCTGGATCTCACGGAGCGTGAGATCAGGACCTGAGCTGAAGTCCGATGCTTAACTGACTGAGCCACCCAGGCGCCCCTCCAATTCTTTCCTTTAATTCATCAAAAAGAATATTAATTATACTTGCCAACATTTCTTGAGTGCTTACTATATTCTAGGCAGTGTTCTAAATGACTTATGTGTATCATCTCATTAAACCATTGTAATAGCCCAAGAGGTACTATTTCCACTTTACGATGAAGAAACTGAAATACAGAAAAGCAATTACCTACCGGACAGAGAAGTAACAGTGTCAGGGGTTAGAACACAGACATCAGCCCCCACAGTCTGGATTCATAAAAAGAAGACTGTCAGACCTCCCCGTTTGACTGGGCAAAGGTAGAATGAAGAGATGCTAAGATATGATCTAGTCTACCCTCCCCTCAGGTGGCGAAATGGAGGCCGTCTCTTACCACATTGCCCAGAGATGGTCCCCCGGCCTCTGTCAAGCTGACATGTTCAGAATGCGGCTGCTATTCTACTCGGTCGGCCTGAGCCCGCCCTGGGTGGTATCAAAACAAGGTGATGGAGGTTTCCTGGCAACTAGAACAGCAACCTTGGCCTAACAACCCCAATCCTCGATGTTTCTTTCCCTCAATTCCCTCATACATGTCTCTCCTTCCTTTTCCAAATATCTTCCTCTTGCTTTCCACGAGATAAATAAAAAGAATTAAAACTCGTTTTCTGAGGCCAGACATGAGTTACCTTTAGAATCTGATATTCTATTGTTTGTTAGAATGTCCCCCTTCGATTTCTTAAATAGATGTAGGTTTGCGTGTTTTTAAAAAGGAAATTAAAATTGTACTCCTTTCCGTTTGATTATCATTTTGGAAAAGCTGGGCATACCCTTTGAGAAAAACCGTTCTGTGACACTCAGGTCAAGGGTCCCCATTTCAAGTTCCACTTTCAGCTGGAGGACTGCGACCCCACTTCACTGGGCTACACCGCGGCAGCAGCAGGTGAGTGACAATGGAGTCAAGCATCAAGGACAAAAGAGGCACCTTATGCCGGATGCTGTTTTTCTCACAGGTAAAATGAGAAATCAAATCCTCTCCTCTCCCGGCAGCACTGCCCTCTCTGAACATGACATTAACTTCCACAAACGAGCCTGGTGGTAAAGGGGTGATTAGCTAGATAGGCCTTAACAGCTGGGCTCCAGGAGATGGAGGCGAGGTGGAGGAGGGGCATTATCAGGCTCCCGGTCTTGTAGTTCTATCAACAGCGGCAGCAGCAGCAGCAGATGAAAAGCTTCTAGAGGTGGGGGCAGGGGAGAGCCCAGATTGTAAACATCTCTTGCCTGTTGCCTAGAAGCGGTGGCAGCAAACAATCCAAAGACTGCTCCTAGGTTTTCAAAATTTCCTTTATACGCAGGGCTCTGTTTCTTTTTAAAATATGCGGCCATTTTATAAGGTCATCAGCACACATGCGACGTGTGCGTATATCCTAATAATTTCCTAGTCACCATGTGTAATTGCTTACCTAAAGTGCTCAATTATTGTTTAACAAAACCTTGTTAACGTTAGTACGTTAATCCCGGGGCTTTTATAAGCCTTTTAATGACTACTCTATATTTGGGCACTCATATTTGTAACAATCAACAGAAATGAAAAGCTACGTGGCTTTATTTATTGGGAAATTTGACAATTCCCGAATGATAGTTTTCTGAATCCAGCTATGACGGAGGATGAGAGTTATGTATTAGAAATTGGTTTAGAATGTGCTAACAGTAATATTATAGTCTGTCTCTGCAGAAATGAACTATGAAATACCGCACACACATACAGCAAGAAAAGGGCAGGGTAGTAATAGTGGGAGATTTTAATTACCTATGCATAGGACAGGATTACATCAAGTGGAGGAAGTAGGGCTGGATCTAGTGCAAAGCCGCTTTCTAATTTAATGTGTACATCAACCTGAAAAGGGAGGAAAGAATGCCAGGTTTAGGATTAAATAATATTTAAGGCTCAAAGAAAAGAGAGAATATGGAAAGCAGTGATTAAATCTCATTAAGCGTATGATTTAATCCCAAATAGAAGCTAGAGGTGTTTAGAGACAACACGGAAATTTAGGAAGACAGAAAATAATATACAGCATATAATCATTAATTCAAAAAGAGACAAGCCACTGAATTAAGGTCAGGGTAAATTGCAAGGAAGTGGTTTTTAAAAACGCAGCATCACCCAGAAAGCTTGTCCCACTAATAAGTGGTAAATTTGTTTAGCATTTTACAAGATCAAAGTGGAAAAGTAATGTCTCTAGAATGATGCAGCAAAGAGAAGCCTCCCCCTCCCTTTTTCAAGACCCAAAATTTTTAAAGGAATAGAAAATCAAATCCTCTATACTTTGGAAGGGAACTCTAAAAGGACCCAGGGGAGAAAAAGAGGCAGAGAAATTACCAAATCAGAGGACAAACCTCTTTTATGACATTAAAAGCACACAACCCAGCAAGGCATCCGTAGGGCCATTAAGGGGATGAGTGGGAAGTCAGTGACAGATGAGGCTGCCGTTGCTGAGAGCCTGAATGAATTCTCTGCCTGCGTATTTACGAAAGAAGCTGAAGGTCACGTCCCGGAAACCGGGATACATTTTCTTGAGGGGAAAAGTGAAATGTTAAAAGGATTTTATGATCACACAAGAGCAGATAGTTGGGCAATTATAACTATTAAAAGTTGACAGGGCACAAGACCCAGATTAAGTATGTCACAGAAATCTGAAACAAGTGCAAAGGAAACAGGAAATGCCTTCAGCAGCGTTTCTTGAGAGCTTGCTCAGGACAGTGAAGAATCAATCGAGCTGGGACTCTTTTAGGACTAAGTGTTTAAAAGAAATCCTTAGGTTCTTTAGAAATCCAGCCACCAACAACTGAGTCATGGTTGCAAAGCAGAGAGTGCCAACCCTCATTTTGCCATCTACGCAAACACACAATCTAGTGAAAAGTTAACAATACCTTGATAAACCACAAAAAAGAGGCATTTGCACAGAAAGAGGACATTTGTGCACTATTGTACGTGGCAAAAAGGGATGTAAGCCATGCTTCTAAATTTAAGTTTTTTTATCGCAGTGAGTCTCATCTGTTATCTAGTTGCATTAAATGAGATAGTATAAGAAATAAAGGGGAGTAAATCTGAACTACCCCTAGGCCCAAGGGAATTTGGGTATGTTATATGGAAAGGAAAGATTGTGAAAATTACTGCCATTTCTACTCTCCTCATCACCGTCGTCATCGAGCTGATTATTAAGTGCACGTTTGTCTACAACACTTCAGCAGGGTGTCTTTCTCTCCCTGCTGCAGGGTCTGGATTTCACACCGATTCATCTCATCCCTTTTGGTCATTATGTTACCAACTGTCATGTCACCATATTACTTTTAAAAACAAAAATAAAAATGCTCCATTTCTGAGGATGTTCTTAGCGTAGACAACTGCTCCATCCACCAGCCTCCGGCTGTGTTTTGATGAACCAATAAAAATAGTCACAGAACTGTGGAGTTAAAACCTGTAGGAAAAATGGCATTACTTAATGTTCACTAATCACTCGAAAACTGTATTTTCTTTTCTTTCCACCCTTCCTTCCTCCTTCTTTTCCTTCCTTCCTATGTTCCTTCTTACCTGCAAATATTTATTATATTTTCTAGACCAGACTATAAAATTTAACAATAAAACATGCAAACATGTATTATTGCCCTCAGATAATTCCCAGTGTTGTGGCAATATCAACAGTGTGATGGCAGATAAAATAGCACAAAGCCCAGAGTACCCAGAACCATTTAAGGAAGTACATAAGACAGCCCCAGGCTAGTCAAGGAGAGGGTGGGGTATAGAAGGAAACTGTAGGTGTTAACCAAATGAAGAAGAAGCGAGAAAGAATATGGTAAACATAAAGAATATATTTACAAAAGCTTAGAAGAGAAATAACACAGTGAACTACAAAATGACATGACTAGATTATAACCTCATTTGTATTTTTATATTTCTTTTCTACCAAACCCTACCACACTTACTACATTTGTTACTGAGCTTAAGTTCTCATATTTTCTTAAGAAGAAAAGAACAGGGGCACCTGGGTGGCTCAGTCGGTTAAGTGTCTGACCCTTGACTTCAGCTCGGGTCATGATCTCGTGGTTCACAGGATCGAGCCCTGCATCTGGCTCTGTGCTGTCAGCACAGGGATTCTCTCTCTTTCCCTCTCTCTCTGCCTCTTCCCTGCTTGCACTCTTTCTCTCAGAGGACAGAACAACAAAAAGGATATATGTATAATAAAAGTGCTCATAAATTTCAGAAATATATGCACTTTTGTTTAAACTTTTAATTAATGACCTGAAAGGGCATAATATAAAAGTGAAATTTCTGTGACGTACCAAAAAAATAAATTAAAAAGATGGTGAAGAGAGGTAGCAACACTGACATAATTGAAAACATCAGGTTCTCTGGATCTCAAGGAGCAGGAATAGGTATGCAAGAAGAGGACAATCAGATTGATGGGTTTAGCTATTATAACATTGAATAAAAGTGTACACGGTGGAAAATATGGACCAGAGTAATGCCATGGGGGCCATCATATGAAGGTCAACATGAAAATAATCCTTCCTAATTTTTCTCCCCAAACTATCCCATTAGATTCAGGTGTAGAATTTAGTGATTCGTCACTTACATCCAGCAGCCAGTGCTCATCACAAGTGCTCTCCTTAATCCCCATTACCTATGTAAACCATCTCCCTGCCCACCTGCCCTCCAGCAACCATGAGTTTGTTCTCTATAGTTAAGCATCTGTTTCTTGGTTTGCCTCTTTTTTTTTCCTCCACTGTGTTCATTTGTTTTCTTTCTTAAATTCCACATATGAGTGAACTCATATGCCAAACCTTTCCATTAAAAGCTAGTGAAATCATTCTTGCAGAAGTACTGAACATCGCACCCTTCTATATCTAAATTAGCTGTGAAATTCAAGACCTGTACACACACCCATTGTTCTTCATCCAGTGCTTACAGCAGAGCCCTGCCAGGAAGTTGGCTTTGCACTGCTCAGCTTTAACTTTCTTTTTACCATCTTAACCTGAATGGATGGAGTCACTGTGCTTACATTCCCCCATCTTAGCATCAGCAAGCAGGATTCTCAGAAAATGGGACTTTTTTCAGTGCCCCCAAGTCTCCCTTTTCTTCCTGCTTCCACATCTTCATTTAATATTTCTCTGGTTTCCCACTTACAATGTATCAAGACCTGCATTTTAGATAAACTCTTCTAATCATTTATCTATAGCACATGATGTGCTAAGTTTACCTAGGTTATTTCCTATTAAGTAAGTCATCACTAACTCTAGAAGACAAATCTTCAACCCTGTATAAGAGGAACTTTTTAAATACAGTTTATTTATTTATTTTGAGAGAGAGAGAGAGAAAGCATGAATGGGGTAGGGGCAGAGAGAGAGAATCCCAACCAGACTCTGCACTGTCAGCGTGGAGCCCGATGCGGGGCTCAACCCCACCAACTGTGAGATCATGACCAAAGCTGAAGTAGGATGCTTAATGACTGAGCCACCCAGGCGCACCCCTAAATAAGAGGAATTTTAAAAGCAAACTGAGCAAAATGACAGAAATTTGCCTAGAAGGAAGTGAGGACTGGGAAGGGACTGCTACAGGACTTATCAGAGGTCCTGTGAATATGACATTAAAAATACTGAACATCCAGAACCACACTGCCATAATGCTGAGTCCTGCACAAATTGGCCACAGTTTATATTTTAGTTGCTAGATCATAGAGTATCCATGTTTATAAATCAAAATACATGAAAACAACTTATTTCATCTACCTCACTCAGAAAGTAGGCTCCCTACTGAAAAGAAAAAAAAAAAATGTTTGCATGCTACCCATGCTACTTCTCTGCTTGTTTGATTTCAAAGCCAGAAGTGGCTTATAACAAATAATACTAAAATTTTAGGAATCATATGTATTAAATCATTAATTAATTGACCATTTGCAAATAAAAAAAGGGTCTATGTGTCACTTTATTCTCAGACAGGTAATGAGGAAAAAAGCATCAATTGATCAATACACATAAGTGATTAAGAACACTGAGCTGATTTCAGCACATTGGAGCTCTGGGCCAAGGACTACCTTTGACTTGCTTTCTGACCTTTGGCAAATCAATTAAAATTCATCTCTACTCATATTCCACATCTTCAAAAAATGGAGATTTTTATTTATTTTTTTAATGTTTATTTTTGAGAGAGAGACAGAGACAGAGTGTGGGCAGGGGAGGGACAGAGAGAGGGAGACAAGGAACCGGACGCAGACTTCAGGTTCTGAGCTGTCCGCACAGAGGGGCTGGAACTCATGGACTGTGAGATCATGACCTGAGCCTAAGTCGGATGCCGGACTGAGCCACCCAGGCGCCCCTGACGATTTTTATTTTTAAACCTCCCTATCCACCCAAGCAATTGCGCAAATTTAAGAGATGAACTTTAAAAAAAAAACAAAAAAACTTTGCAATAAGTACCACACAATGAGCACTGCTTTAAAGCAATGCATACACGGCAGAGCCCCGTAAGTATTCATGAAACAAAGGAAAATTTCCAGAAACAGTACTTGGAGAAATTAAAAGAGAGTCTCTTCTGGAAGGAATGGAAGCCTAAAGCCAAACCACTAGAGTGAAAATGTTTGAGATATTGGCACATAGCTAGGCATGGTGTTTGAAAGAGAAGTTCCCATTATGAGAGGAAACGCTTCCCTATTGTCAACATCTCTTTCATGTCTCTCCCTTGTTTGCAGCCCCGCTGTATTGCTGCTGATGCTAAGGTGAAAACCAGCATGATGCTTTAGAAGGTGTATGTTAGCTTCTTCAGAATAATGGTTTTCCATCAAGCAGCACACGCTTTGGTCATTCCAATGTCTCTTCCAAATTTAATGCACATTTTCTTTCTCTAGATCCCAGACGTATTTTACTCTGATTTCCTCAAGCAACAATAATTTATTTTTAGATATTGAATGATATGTGTAAATTATAAACATTTTTTGTTTTTTTTTTTTTTTAATTTTTTTTTTTCAACGTTTATTTATTTTTGGGACAGAGAGAGACAGAGCATGAACGGGGGAGGGGCAGAGAGAGAGGGAGACACAGAATCGGAAACAGGCTCCAGGCTCTGAGCCATCAGCCCAGAGCCCGACGCGGGGCTCGAACTCACGGACCGCGAGATCGTGACCTGGCTGAAGTCGGACGCTCAACCGACCGCGCCACCCAGGCGCCCCAAACATTTTTTGTTTTTTAAAATTATTTTAAAGCTGTTTGTTCATTTGTTTGTTTGTTTAGAGGCAGAGAGGCAGAGGGTGAGAGAGAAAAAGTCTCAAGCAGGCTCCACCTCAGTGCAGAACCTGACGCGGGGCTTGATCCCACGACCCTGGGATCACGAGTTGAGCCAAAATCAAGTGTCAGATATTCAACCTTCTGAGCCACCCAGGTTCCCCCACCCCCGACGAAAATAGATTTTTAACATACTTCCCCCCCCCCCCATACACACACATGAAGATCACTTGGGCTGGATATTATACTATTTTAAACATCATTTTAATTTATATGTGGTATTTTTATATAAGCACCTTTGGAATTAACCAGGCATATGTTGCTAACATAGAATAGTTAAATATGTATAGCATATATGCTGAATCAGCAGTGTGTAGATATAATGCCTATGATGACTTTGCAAGTCTCCATGGGCCTGACTTGTAAACCCCAAATTTTAAAAGTTACATCAAATTTCCCAAACTATATAATTCTATAATATCATATAATGCCTAAAAGCCTTAAAAATATACCACCACATGGGAAGTTAAGTTTTCACATTTGTCCAGTTTTGGAAAGACCCAGTGTGAGGAAAGCTCAAGGAAGAGGCTAAGGTAAGTTGTAAGAATGATGGTACCTTTCCTTGTCCTTGATCTAGGTCTCTGATTGATGGATCAGAGCTCTCTTAGATTGATTGACCCTGGAAGAAGGGCAGCAGAATTAGCAACTGATCTTGAAAACAAGGTGGAGTATGCCATTCAATAATATTTATTAATATGGGGAGATATTTAAATGCATTGTTAAAATGAAGAGGCAAATTATAAGATAGCATGCACAGCAAATCATCATTTTGTGAGCAAGAAATAAAAATATATTTAAGTACATATAAGCATGGATTAGTAGAGATTATCTCTAAGTGATGGAGTTATTAAAGATTTTTTGCTTTGTATGTAATTTCTAATATTACTTCAACAAACATTATTCTGTCATAAAAGAAATGGTCTTTTAAACTTTAACAATAAAATTTTTGTTTTCTCTTCTGAGATACTCTTTTAAAATGCAGATTTGATATTTAGACATAAATTTTCCTTCATGTTACATGCATATTTGTATATACTGTATAGATTATATAAACACATGTATCTAGTAACTAATGACAGATTTGCATGCATATAAAATTAGCCAGATCTTTTTAAAAATTTTTTTAATGTTTATTCTTGAGAGAGAGAGAGAAAGAGAGAGAGAGAGAGAGAGAGAGAGACAGAGCATGAGTGGGGGAGGGACAGAGCAAGAGAGGGACCAAGAATCTGAAGCAGGCTCCAGGCTCTGAGCTGTCAGCACAGAGCCAGATGCGGGGCTCGAACCCACAAACCGTGAGATCATGACCTGAGCCGAAGTTGGACACCCAAACAAATGAGCCACCCAGGTGCCCCTAAAATTAGCCAGATCTTTTAACCTAACTATTCAATAGTAACCAATTTTGCTGAGACCCTTCAGTTAATTTTATTGCATGCTAACAACAGACATGCATTTTTGACTTATTAAACTAATAGGGTCATGTGAAACTAATAGTTGTTGCTTTGTTTCTACAATTACATGTAGATATTCCTAGAATCATAAAATTATTTAGGGCTCAAAGAGATCATTCAGCTTAATCCATTAACTTACAGATAAGGATGCTGAAGCTCAAAGAGACTAAGAAATGACCCAAGGTCACCACTTTAGTTCACTGCAGGCAAGCGTTCTGATATTGAGTCCATTTAAGGTCATAGTGTGTACAACAGAGCCGGATAGGATTTACTTTTTTCCTCTAAAATTGTTTGCTTTACTCTCTTTGAAATTTTGAGGTTATCCTTATTTATATTTAAAGTACTTATTTTATCCCTTTAAAATGTGTCTTTTAATCTTAATAAATTGCTTCAAGGGAAACCACATTTAAAGCACTCATGTTCCTAAAAATGTATATTAAATATAAGGCGATGGCTTTAAAAAAAGTTTTGATCTTATGTTCTCTGATTCCATTTTTGCCGATTTGTTGAATTTTGAAGAGCAGTTTTAAGTATTTCAATTTAAAGGTCAAGTGGTGTGAACGCATGTGTCTGACAGTCTTACGTATGAATGGTTCAAAAATAACTTAGTGTAACACATAATCACGCGCACACACACACACACACAAACGTACACACATATACATATAGTTACAACCATTTAGCTCATTTTACAATAAGTGATATTGAGTACAATAATCTGTTTTAAGTATTTTATATGAGGAATAATTTAAAACATTGATCCCATTTAGGAAGCAATGTGGTATAAGGGAAGAGCTTTGGAGTCTTAAACACATGGAACTCCAATCCACCCATCAATATTCAGACTTTAAGGTAAATAGTTCAACTTTTCTGAGCCTGTTTTCTTATCTGAAAATGGAATTTAGATCTACGTACAAGTATGTTTTTGAATAAGAAATCCTATGTATAGCACCTAGATTATTGAAGGATATTAGAAAACATTCAAGACATTCATTGCACCTTATTTCTAATTTAAAGTTTATATAAAGAATGCATGAGCAATATTCTCTTTGAACTCCAATGAATCTATAATTTCCTTCCATTCTTACTCATCTGATTGTTCCCTGTTATGATGGCAGTTTACAGTCTCGTTTTATTCCACAGCTGGGCAGACCATGAAAAGTAGATTCCAGAGAAGACCTGCTCTCCTCAGAGGAGAATAGGAAGCTTCCAAAAAAGATACACCATATATTTTACATTTAAGAAGTTCAATCATCTTCTTTCATGTGCACAGATAGTCAGATTGTGAATGACTCCAAAACCTATCAAATGTATAAGGTTTCTTAAAAGTTTATTCTTAGTCATCGAACTCTACATGAATGCAAACAATAAATGTTGCTGAGGATGTAGGTGTTAACTGTCTTTATCTTGAAGAAGTGTGAACAGCAAACTAAGGAAGACGCAGCAGCTATCCCCAATTATTTACATGGCTGTCACGTTGGATTGGCCAAGGTTGCTAGTTTCAAGCAACAGGAATGGACTTTGAATGGCTTAAGTAGAAAGCAAATTATGGAGACAGCATTGGGTAGCTGACAAAATCACCGCTAAAATTAAGGCTAAAGAGCCAGGAAGATGGACCTGAACAAGGGAGTTTAGTGGCAGCCAAGATCCCATCCCAGATCATCCCACATAACCAGTCTAATGAGCACACTGCTGCTGCCTCACTGGACATGGGGTCTCATAGCCTGTACGCCATCACCCCACCTCTGAACCCTGACTGCCTTGGCTGCTCTCCTGCACCGTCGCCCTTAGAAACACAACCCTGCAACTGCAGCCACGCCACCCGTTGCTGCTCTGGTGCATGTTCTGTGATCTGTCCTTTCTTCGTCACTAGCACCAGATTTAAAGTTGAATTTAAAGGGGCACCTGGGTGGCTCAGCCAGTTAAGTGTCCGACTTCAGCTCAGGTCGTGATCACCCAGTTGGTAGGTTCAAGCCAAGTGTGGGGCTCTGTGCTGACATCTCAGAGCCTGGAGCCTGCTTCAGCTTCTGTATCTCCCCCTCTCTCTGCCCCTCCCCTGCTGTGCACTTGCTCATGTGTGCTCTCTCTGTCTCTCTCAAAAATAAATAAATAAAGATTTTAAAAAATTAAGTTGAGCTAAGGGAGAATGGGAATAAATGCATAAATAAATAAATATCTGCCTTTGCCTCTCCCTACCTCCCCAAACAAAATTCACAAATCAGTGAATTCTCTAAACACAGGAAGGGTTCAAAGTTTGGACAGCCAAGGAAACAGACAAAATAATCCACTAGATAAATGGAAGGGGCAGGAGAGTTTTTCTGAGTTTCTACAACAGAAAGTAGGAGTCGGAAGTTAAATGGGGGTGGGGGAGGAGGAGTTGGGGTTTGCCGATTTAAACATGGTAAGAAATACCACAAAATAAAACTATCAAAGAATGAAAGAACAGCACTAGAAAGCTGGGACTCCCTGCTACTGCTGGAGCTGAAGTCAGAACTACTTCAGAAAGGAGTGCTGTAGAGAAAAATCCACAGTGTCAGTCAATTCCTAGGATTCTGTCCTTCTGATGAGATTAGGATTCTGCCTCAGGTTGTGTTTTTGGTCTGTTTCTACCATTTTTTAGGTTATGATCTGGTTGCAAATATCTCCAGGAGCCTGGGACAGCCAGAGCCCCCACCCTCCTGTGCATCCTCAACCAACTTAGTACACTCCCAGCTGATCCCGGGGAGCTGAACAAATAGCATCTTTTATCTACTATACCATGAATATGGCTGAGAAGTTGATCCCAAGGAGATAAAAGTCACTATCTTTACAAACTTAACAAAATATATTTCTACACTCTATCTACCTATATGAAATACACCTACATATGACATGTGACATGATACATATGTGATATATAATATATATATATATATATGTCATATTTCCTATTTAAAAGTAAAAGTGCTAGTGGTATAAATCTAGCAGACAGCATAGATTGTAAATAATAACAATAAAGCTAATACATCACTTACTTTTAGGTAAAAAGTACAGTCAGACCCCTGACTTTTAGTTGTGACTGGTATTTGCAGGGCTTTGCAGTTACTGATGCTTCTGAATTTGTTTATTAATAATAATGGCACTGTTCGTAGTAATATAGGTATTGCACTGTTAATTGCTTTAGCACTGTTTTTTCTTTTTTAAATTTTTTTTAACGTTTATTTATTTTTGAGACAGAGAGAGACAGAGCATGAACGGCGGAGGGTCAGAGAGAGGGAGACACAGAATCCGAAGCAGGCTCCAGGCTCTGAGCTGTCAGCACAGAGCCCGACGCCGGGCTCGAACTCACGGACCGTGAGATCATGACCTGAGCTGAAGTCGGCCGCTTAACCGACTGAGCCACCCAGGTGCCCCGCTTTAGCGCTGTTTTAAGTGCTTATGTATATCATCTAATTTAACCATCACAGTGACACAGTAAGTTTTTTATCCTCATTACCAGATGAAGACATAGCCTTGAAGCTGTTACCTATGCTGTCCAGCTTTGCAGAGCTGGCTGGCAATAGACTCTATGATGGAACCAAGGCCTCTCTGACTCCAGCATCCCTGCTCTTAGCGATGCCCCTCAGCTTACTGATACTTTTACATCTTTTCTGATGACTAAGTCCTAGCCTTTCCTGAATTGCTTCTCAGCTACCAATAGCTGCTCCATTTCTTGATGTATAATTTCAGTATATGCTCAAGGCATTTATGTTGTCCACCTGCTTTCATCCACATAGCAACTAAGTATTCAGTTTTATAGCTATCGTTTATCTCTTTACGCAGATCTCTACCAACAGAAAACAGTGCAACAAGCCTCCCTTTAACACTGGGAGAGCAGCCAGGCTCCAGATCCCCTGGTTTGGATGTCTCCTATGTTCAGCATAACCCACAGACAATGCACATAAAACATCTCAGGAAGTTGCAGGGGTGTCAAAGTTGAACTTGAGTAATCCATGGGGGGAGGTTTCAGAGGAATCTGATGTTTTGTAATAGCACACAATTTTACAAAAACTAGTTACACTCACAGTGGTTTTAAAATTAATCCTGTCAAACATCAGAGGCCCCACTATTTTTTTTTTAATTTTTTTTCAACGTTTTTATTTATTTTTGGGACAGAGAGAGACAGAGCATGAACGGGGGAGGGGCAGAGAGAGAGAGGGAGACACAGAATCGGAAACAGGCTCCAGGCTCCGAGCCATCAGCCCAGAGCCTGACGCGGGGCTCGAACTCACGGACCGCGAGATCGTGACCTGGCTGAAGTCGGACGCTTAACCGACTGCGCCACCCAGGCACCCCAGAGGCCCCACTATTAAGGCAAATACTACTGAAGGTGTCGTCTCCTTCCACGCAATGCAAAATTCTGCTCTACAATATCCGTGACAGATGATTCTTTACCTCTGCCTAAGCACTTTTGGGAATGGAGAACTCTGTTCTATTTTATACTGAATGAATAGCTTCCTGTTACTGCTGGCATTAAGTTTTTCAGGCCTAGAAATCTGGATTTATTTTATCAGGTCACCAGGGAGATCCAGAAAATAGAACCATATGACTGCTATTCTAGGCACTGTTCTTTCATTAGCAAGGTATCTGGAAACTAAATGAATAATCAGAAGGATGCTTTCTAAACTTAGGATAATAGGAAATAAAATTACATATTATTATGAAATTTCCCCCTTAAGTCATGAACAAAGCTTCGTAAATTATTCCCGTCCAACCACAGAGAGAACATTTCTAATAACTGGGATGTACAAGGTCTCTCTCTTGCCCTTTCTGAGAAAATGCCAAATAAATTCAGTCTAATGTCTCAGATAACCAGTTTTTATCAGCCACCAAATCCATAACCTCATGCCAAACAAACCTCATGCCTCATACCAGAGTGATGGCACATCGAAAACTCAATAATGGCTGTCTTTTGCAGGCTGGGACTGCAAGCTGGAGATACTGTGACACAACTGGGCCCCCTAGTAGCAAAGGGGATAGGATCCAGAATACCAGAGATTGGAGGGCAGCACTTAGCTTCTGAAGCAAAGTGGACAGAATTACTTTAAATGATGGCAAGATCAAAAGGGCAGTACCTGAAATGTAAGTGGGGTATAGGGGTGGGGAGCCACTGATTTTCAGGAATTTACAAAGGTGGTCCATAGGGTATGTTTTTAGAGGCAGAAAGATAATCCACTAATAAGAGAGCTACTTAGAAAGAGATCAAGAATGAATGAGCAGAAGCCTGATATCAGCTATCCTAATTGAAATTAACCATCCCTCATAGTTTCCAGATTCATACCCTATGTGTTTCTTACTTTGGCTGGTTCTAATTTACAGTTCTGAGACCAAAAACCCGTAACCAAAGGAGAAGTAAGATCTTTGTGCAGATGGATCCTGAAACCATACAGCGTGTATTCAGAAGTATTTTTCTCTTTTCCTTCTTAAAAGGGTCTATGGCTATTTCAAGTTCATACATGAGTCTGAACTTGGCTCATGACTGGCATGTTTTGTGGGTATAAGCAAAACATGGACTGTTATTGCACTATAGCCCCTACTTAAGAATAACCTCAAATGACAGCAATGAGGAATATCCTTCCAAAGAACAGATCTTTGGGCTTTAAGTTTGCTCATCCACTTTGAGTGAAAAGAAAAGTTGCCTGAGGTTACAGTCTCATGAACAGAGGTAATTGATTTTGGTTTGCTGGTCGGAACCATCAAAGGGGAGATTCTACAATCGGGAAAAGTCGTTTCAAGGAAGCAAGCAAGTTCAAATGACTGGATCTATGGTGAAAAGCGAAACATGTTAGGATCTTTGCCCCACACATTAATGTTCATAAAAATCATCCACTGAAGAAGAGACCTGAAATAACCAAGGCACAAGATGATTTGCCCAGTAGATGTCAGCCAGCCTCTCTCCTTGGCCATTTCAGTGCTTATAGAATAAGCTTCTGAATAGAGTAAGCATGTGGGAGAGATGGACCCAAGAGCACAGGCTGCTTCTCACAAACGCTGATCTAGCTAGTGCTGCTCATAAGCATCCGACCTGCCAGTAACAGACAATGCTGAATTCCCCGTATGATACCAAACAGAAATCTGGTGGCACACTGATTATATTGTAGAAAGGGCAATGTTGCATCATGACCTTGATTAACATGTATTTGGGTGTGAGTTTTTCTTCCTGCCTAGAGTGCCATAGCCAGCACCTTTCAAGGACTCACAGAGTATCTGTGAGCAATTGACATGGGACCTCTCAAAATATTATCTTAAACTAAGGGACTCATTTTACGACAAAGGAACACGGCAATGGACATATAACCATGAGATCCACTGTCCCTAATCACATACTACAGCATTTAGCAGGTACTATTCTGATAAAGTGTTGGAATGATCTCTGGAAGTGTTATCAGAGGCACAGCTTGGAAGCGACAGGATGAAATGGTATTCTTCAAAATGTGATACATACGCTAAGCCAAAGATCATTATATGGTACCATATACCCAATGTATAGAATATATGTGTCTTGGAAACAAGGAGAAGTAGAAGTGGTCCTGTTTACCATGCATTCTCCTTATCTACTCAGGGAATTTGCGCTTTCTCTCTCTTCACCTTTAGGCTCTGCAGGCCTAGAGTTCAAGGTACCTTGCTTCCACAAGAGTCCCACTGAACTTTATGCTGTAGCTACCATCTTAACACTTTGGGCTACTTGTACCAGTAAAGCAGTAAGAAAAGAAAAAAAAAAATCTCTGGGCAGGCATAACTGATCCTGATCATCATGAGGATGTAGGACTGATGTTATGTAATAAGGATAGGAAGGAATAAATTTGACACTCAAGTCATCCATTAGAGAGCATCCATAAATATGCCCATGCTCAGTAATAATCTGAGGAGGTAATTAGAGCTCAGACTCCTCATGGCCAAGCGTCTGGGTCAACTTACCAGGCAAGCTGCCAGATTGAGGAAGATGATGAGTATCAGTCCTAGACTCAGAACCAATGGTGCAGTGGGAACCATAGGTTTTTCTACTAACTCTTCTTATAAGTTCTCCCAGAAATTGTGACTACCAGAAGATTTTGAGAGGCTGTGATTGGATTGAGTAAACTTGAGAAGCAAGTGAATTTAAATATTTCTATAGGTAGACTATATTCAGTGCTATTGGTGACCAACTATTTTTTTTACCAGCCACGGCTCCCATCCTAGACATGATATATTCTGATAGCTTCTTCAAGTGGTAGCTAAGAACAACTCACAGCTGTCCCTTTATTCAGGGACTGGATGGTATCTGGTCAAGTAGAAGCTGCCACATCCTGCAACTATGGCCTGCACATGGGAGGGCAGACTTTGGCCAGTAATTGACCGACATTACTGATTTACTGACTTAGTATGTCAATTTGTACAAGTCAGGCAGATTTTAAAATCGTACTGGTCAGGACTATTGTCCCCAAACCTGTGATAGCATCCTAGTTGGCTGACATTTCTTTAGAACCATTCTCCTCAAAGTCATCTTGTACACTATGTCAAGTGGATCTCCCTAAACTCCATTTTCATCATGTTACTCTGCCCTTCAGAAATCTATAATGGTCACTTAATGCCTACCACATTAATACTCCTCTTATTACAGGTCTGTTTAACAAATATTAATTGAGTATAGTTGCTGCGCCATAGACAGAAGGTACAAAAATGAATAAGAAATGGTACTCATCCTCAAATTGTCACCATCTGCAAGAGGAAAAATGGACTGATGGCTTTTTAGAGGAGGACCACGCTCTGCCAATATTTGTATCCCCAACTCATGGAGAACAACTCTGCCTGATGAGCTCGGGAAAGGCCTCATAAGGGAAATGACAGTTGAACCTGGCCTTAAAAAAATGGAAGAGTAAGAATTTTTCTTAGGTAGCATAAGAAAAGTGCTTTCAATGAAGAGATTACAATATGAACATGGGTGCAGAGGCAAGTGTATTGAATTTCTGAGCGACCGGAGCAGTAGGTCTCACTTTATTGCAGTCACACTGATATGTTGGGTGAAGTGATATAACTTGTTACTGATAATATTAACGTGCTGAGGTGTTGACTGACTGACTTACTGAAATAAATTAGAGAAAATTCAAAGCTCTCCTTTAAATAATGCCAGTACCTCATTCTATTCTGATATCTTCTGTGAAGATAAGACTTTGGCCTGGTCCAAAGACAGGTCAGGACTTTGTCCCTGCCTCCTGGGAAGTAATTTTTAAATTTTTGGAACTTCCCAAAAGATAGCAGTGCCTTTGTTATTCATGGGGGACCCCTCCAACCAGCCCTAACAGATTATGTTAACAAGGTGACTCATGTTAGACCCCTCAGGTCATGTGATAATAGGCTGCCCTCTGGGGAAATGGGGGTGGTTGAAGACTTCAGTTAATGTGGGCAATCAATCAAACAATCATGCCTACATTATGCAGCCTCAATCAAATCTGCAGGCACCAAAGTTTGGGAGAGCTTTCCAGGTGAGGAATACTTTTAGTGTATTATCACACTCTGTTGCCAGGAAGGTAAGGCACTGTATGCATCCTGAAGAGGATGGAAGCTTTGCATTTGGGATCCACCCTGTGTGTTTCTTGCTTTGGCTGGTTCTAATTTACATCCTTTCCCTAGAATAAGCTATGACTGTGAATAGAAAAGATTTCAGTGAGTTCTAGAAGTCTTCCAAGTGAATTATCAAAACCAAGGGTAGTTTGGGGAGGCCCCTGAACCTGGGGTGAATGTCTGAAGTGTGAGGGCTGTCGTATGTGGAATCTTCCCTCTGAGTTTGTAGTTAGACCCTAACTCCTTCCAGTCACTGTCAAAAGGCTTGGGCAGACCTGCAATCCAGAGAACTGTACTTTTAATGCTACAGTTTGGCTCACTGGATGCTTTCTTGATTGGAACAGTAAAGTCAAAGTGTGCCACCTGGTAATTATACATAACCCTGGGTCATGCATGAGCATGCCATCCATCCTGTGTGTCCTGCTGAAGAAGGATGTGTGTGGGAGGATGTGGTAGAGAATGAAGTCACCAAAGTAGGTATTGTCTAAACCAGTAATTCTTTTATACACTAGTTTTTGAAATGGACAGTCACATAGTCTGGTAAAAATCTATAATCTAGAAAAATCCTGATATTTTACTGAAAATAACACAGTATTTGAAATCAGAGACCTATGTTGCTCTTTCTAGCTATGTGGGTTTTAGCTTTCTAGTTGGTCACTGACTTTCAGTCTCTTTATGTATGGAATGAGGATAAAATAAGGAACAATTTAGAGAATTATGAATTTTGAATGGAAAATGTACGACATAGAAAAGTACTTTATAAGCCTTAAAATGCTAATGATAGTAAATAAGAAGGGTTTTGTTTCTTTTTTCCCATCAAACTTTACATGACTCAAAAATTTATTTATCCTTCTTCATACTTAGTTTCCTTAGCTGTAAATGATGAGATCATTTCCACTCCACTTCTTGGAGTTCATCTTACGACAGATATTTTCACTATAATCTTTCCCTTATGCATCAAAATCCTGATGTATTTTGTATCTTTTAAAAAAAAATAACTTCCTTCCAAACCCACTGTTCCTGATAGAAAGAAGCAATCACAATGAAAAATTGATCATTGGGTTTATAACTCTCTATTTGCCAAGACAAGCATCGTAATTTTGACCAAAAGCATGCTCAATAATGAGAGATATATGTCGCTTAAGGGAGTGAAAAGCAATAGAAAAATTTGCCAAGCAAAACCTTTCTAATTAACTATCAGTGGAAATATTAATTAGCAAATTATATTCATATAATAATTATATAATTTCACACATCATTGGTTGTCTTTTAAAGAAATGTAGGTAATGAAATTTATACAATTTCAGTTCCTTGTTGCCTTAATTTCTTCATGGGAGCCAAACTGTTGCACTTTTCAGGGAAATACAGGTTGTGGTGGAGAGTGTCTGTAATCAGTCATTAGTGATTCTGAGAATGGGACAGATTCATTCTTCCACTTAGCAACTCTTATATTTATTGTAGCTGAACACTATTTTGACAAAAAACAATTTTTCTCTATTTTCACGTTTTCTCTCTCCTAATTCAAACAGGTGAGACTGTGTGTGGCAGTGTGGAAAGCAGCAGGCGTGGCTTTCTACAAAACTAACTCTTCATTTATTTCTGAAAGCTAAAGCCCAGGAGGAAAAAGGGGAGTTATGGGTAGAGGCAAACATCTTTTAGAAACTTAAGAAGAGAAAAAAAACTCTTTCTTTTCTAATTCTTTTTTAATGTTTATTCGTCTTCAAGAGAGACAGAGACAGAGTGTGAGCAGGGGAGGGGCAGAGAGAAAAGGAGACACAGAATCGAAGCAGGCTCCAGGCTCTGAGCTGTCAGGACAGAGCTTGACACAGGGCTCAAACTCACAAGCCACGAGATCATGACCTGAGCTGAAGTCGGATGCTGAACAGACCGAGCCACCCAGGCACCCAAAGAAAAAACTCATTCAAAGCTATAAGGGATTTTCCATGTTGGGAGGAGGTGGGGGACAAGTGAGGTCTATTGTCGTGAACTGGCCAGGACACCAGGGGAAGCTTCCTGGCTGTACCCTGCTAGGCAACAAGGCCCAGAGGGCAATGGCTGTAAGTAACCAGGGGTCTCTAGCCTTTATGCGTCTTGCTCCCCAAGCATGGCAGAGAAGCAGAAGTTGGAACTGAATGGCCCGTGTGAGCAACGGCCATTTTACAGTTCATCTGTGTGATAAACTATAAAAACACATATAAGATTAGAAGGTTGCCCCACAAAACCCCTAATATATTGTCATTGTGCATAAGTTTGATACAACCACAGGAAAGCCCCAAACTTATTGCTACTGGGGACCAAGTATCCTACCAGACCAGCAGGAGTTAAATTGGAAATATTTTTTAAATGCTAACAAACAAGGGATGTACTATTTCCAGTATACCTGGGTCTATACTCAGTGTAAAGTATAAAAGTGCTTAACTTTAAAAATTTCAGAGGTAATATTGGCACTTAAATATTGTTTAGAGTATAGCTAACTACTACCAAAGACATAATGAAACCATGGGCATCCTATTTAGTCAATAAATTTAAAACTCCAAACATTTGTCCAGACAAATCCTTGGGAAAAAAATTTTATTGACTAACTTATAAATTTCCTATTTTTTTTCCCTATCATCACTTACTTTCTGAGGTACACAAAATACTGAAACTATTGAAATCTGAGCAGCCACAGAGAGAAGATACAGAAGCCAAAGACCTGGAGAATGAGCAATTTAGATGGCCCCTGGGTAAACAAAAATTAATTGGTAGATTGAATGTTGCTACCCAAAAGAATTCTTTTACGTAGCAATTGTTTTTGTGCTTTTATTTTTCCACATGCAGATATTGATTGATACATATTATACAGATTTATACTTTATCATCCACTTAATGGAAAAATCACCTTCTGGTGCCTTTTCTTCAATGTTTTTACAGGTACATGCCTATCAACTCTCTCCTAGAAAACATCAAGGCAGTCACAGCCAGTCTGCCAGTCCTATGACCTAGAAAGATTCTATTTTTTTAGCTTGAAGTTCCAAAGAAGAGAGAGATATTAAAATAGAAAGTGAATTTTCAAACTGGTATGAATACTAATCTGAGATGACCTGTCTTTATTTTTTCCTCTATAGACCAGAATGCCTCATTTTTAAATGTATTCTTTATTTTTCATCCCTTTATTGTTTACTGTATCACAGCTAACTGCCAGATACTATACGTGCTCTGGGGATACATATCTGGAAAAAATCAGTGTGCCTGCCCTCAAAGAATCATGCCTAGGGAGTAGGCAAAACTATGTAAACAACTAATTGTATAGACCTAGCAAAATCTGGTAAATAATACCATAGAAATATGTCCAAAGTGCTGGGTCACCCCAGAGGAGAGCATGTTTGCTTCTGCCCAGAAGAATGGGTGGCAAGGACACATCAGAAAAGGATTCATAAAGAGGTTGCTGTCTGGGCTGGTCCTTGAAAAATGTGGTTGGGAGGGGACAGCATTCTGGGTATAAGAACTTGCATAAACAAAAAGGCAAGGACACGGACATAAAGATGCCCATATTCAAGAGATGTTGATGAAACAGGACATTTGGCAGGCAGGCAGGCAGGGCAGAAGAATGAGGCGATACAAGGCTGGAAAGGCAGGTGATCACGTCCAAAATTTCTTTAAGCTTCATTTCTAACATTGCTCTCTCACCACGTGTCTCCATATATTGGAGCAGTTGAAAATGTCTACATAAAGAAGAATTTAAGTCAAGTTTAAAATTATTTAGTCAAGTTTGAAATTACTTCAATCGGCCCCTAGTACCTCAATTAGCATTTTAAGAAGTCTGGCAAGGCAGATGCATAATTTTCCTCAGACTTTCTTTAGTGTTAATGTGGGAGAGCATCATATTCTTGAAGCCTGGTCACTAGTGAAAAATGACTCATTTATAAAATCTTAACCAATTTTTGTTCGGATATGGTGTTTTGAATTCCAATGTTACCTAATGCACATATCCCCATTTCCACAATCTAGGTTATCCTTACCTCAAATTCCATGGCTAAAATGGCTTTGGAAAGAATTTGCTGATATGAGAATCTCCTGCCTTTCATTTTATACTATAACTGTTAGAAAAGACTAATAGCTATATGTCTGTCTTGTGTCAGAAATTAGCTTACACACACATGCATACACACATCAGTATCACACCATACTTTCTTGTAGTTTTCATTTCATCATACTTGTATTCATACCACTGAGTTGTAAGCTCTTTGAAGACAAGAGTCTTGCTTTATATTTAGGTCAGTTCCAGGGTGCCTAGAACAGTACCAAACAGACTTACAGCTTTCAGAATGTGTTTGCTAACTGATTTTTCTGATCCTTACCCATTCTTCTTGCCTTTTTTGTTTGTTTAACAAATGATTATAAGCAGAGATAAGTAAATTTAATATACAGATTCATTTGGGCAGTTTTGCCATTTACTTATTGTTTTCTTATTTCTCCCCAACACCCCATCTTCCAAGAGTATACACCTTAAAAATAGTGGCTGATGTGCAGGTAGAGGTATGAAAATGTATAGAGGTAAAATTCTGAGTTCCTATTCCTCTGCCTGTAAAAAGCCAAATAGCCTAACTTTACTTATTTATGCACATATTATCCTAAAGTTCACATAAAGAAAAAAATGTACTGGTCTTTTCACATTCTCATTGGGACTTCAAAACGTAAAGAAATCCCCCACAACACTCAGCAAATTTGCCGTGCCTGGCCTGGTTTGCAATGTTATTAAGTGCTTTACCCTTTCTGAGTGCTTCGCAATAATTTATAAATCACTTTTTACAAAATCCTGAGGGAAAGGGAAGAAGTAATATGGCTATTTTTCTAAATTACCAAATAAGAAAGGAAGAAAGAAGGCAGGAAGAAAAAGAAGGAAACACGTTTAGGGCTCCTACTACCTTCCCTCATTTTTTCTTTCCTGGCTTTACTTACCCCCTTGGTTCATGACTTTTGAGAATATCAGTGCATATTGATATAAAAAGTATGCACAGAGAAGGAAAAATCACAAGCATGCCTCCCACTGCTGAGTGGCACAGGTTCAAAGTAAAACATCCTATCTTAGCCTTCTAAGCCATGGAGCTTAAAGGCCTGGACTCTGGGCTGCATAGTCTCACATCTCACCTCTGCACACTTTAAGTCAGGGCCTCTCACCTCCGTTTTTCTCTGGAACAAGAGGGTTCTTTCCGGTGTGACTCTCCTTTCACTTCCGGGGGAAGCAGCTGCTGCTCTGTCGCCTGTCCTCCACACAACTCAGCAAAATGCTGAGTATTCCTTCCTAGCACCCCTCTTCTGCCTTTGAATCAGATTCCCCTTCAGCTGATTTCCTGGATTGCTCCCTCCTAACTTTGCCTGCATTCTCGAATCCCTTTGCTCCTCCTGCTCTGATTTCAGAAAAAAGCTTACAACACAGGACTTCACCCTAACCCTCATGCATCCATGACACAACACCTTATTTGAGAGGTTCTCGTGGTCTTTCTATAACTATGTAAAATACTAAAGGCCTAATTGGCCATTCTACCTCATTAACAGTCTCTCCTTTATCTGAGATTATTCTACCATCCAAACTTACAGTTTATGTGCTGACCTGATGTCTCCTCTCCCATTTTAGAGTAAAAAGAATTATGGGTTTAAGTATCAGGTTTTCTTTAATAAAGAAAAGAATAATTTCTTGCTAAGTAAGAAGAGAGAATTTGTGTTTGGCAGGGGAGGCTCTCAGGAAACTAAGGAGCACAGTGAGAGTAGAGAGCAATCACTTCCTATACTGTGCCAGGGACTTACACAGGATACAGGAATTACTCCTTCTTTCTTTTTCTCCCTTGTAGACAATTGCTCTCAGGATATGAAAAGAAACTGCTTTTATGCCTGAGCTTAGGTCTAGGTCAAGGAATGAATCACCACATACACTATAGTTTTCTAGGACCTCCTGGTACCACTGTACATGGCTGGGCCATGTCATTTGGCTTCTATTTTATTAATCAATGAACATTCGCAGACAATAGTATAACCTGCAGCTCAGATTAGCACTTTGCCTTCATCTTTGCCCACTTAGTAAATTATATCCTTGTGGAATAATCCATAATTTTGAAATTTATTCATGCATATTCATTCTTTCAACAACATATTGTCAAGTACTATGGTAGGGTGGATTTGTGGTCTTAATTCTTCATACCACTGTAGTTTATTATGCATCCTCATTGTTTCCATGGCCTCATGGTGAGAGAAGTGTATACTTATGCCCCTTGACTTTAGACTTGGACATGTGTCTTGCTTTGGACAATGGAATATAGTGCTCATGACTTAAGTAGGGCTTTCAATTGTGCTGTATTTCTGCCATTGATGTGAAAAGAATAACCATGTTCCCTCCATCTAGTGGGTCTCACAGAATATGTTATGTGGTACAGAGGTGCCTCAGTCAACCCACAGACCTGCAGACTAGAGTAGCATTCTCCCACCTGATCCCAGATGCATGAATGGAAATATATATATATATATATATATATATATATATATATATATACATGTATTATTACAACCATTGGGTTTTGAGCTGGTTTATTATGCAGAACATAATTTTCTTACTCGCTGACTAATTAATATAGGCTCTAAGCTAGGGACAGGAGCCACAAAATAGGATAAAGAGTTTTTAGCCTCTTCAGGTTCATAGTTTATTAACACAGATATATGTATAAACAAATAACTTATAATGATAACATAATTTTACAGAGAGGAATGAAGAGGCATGTAAGAGTACAGAGTTGAGAACATTCTGTCTTAACAGGTTGGGGGAAAGTTGTGCATGGAAGCAAAAACATTGAAACATTCAAAACATTGAAACAAGGGAGAGGAACAGTGAGGATATTTCAGGCTGGAGAATATAAGACAGGACACCACTGGCTAAATTAGGCTCATGCAGATGACCAAAGAGACCTTTTCAGACTCTATTAAAAGTTACTCTTAACCATTGATCTATAAATGGTGCTGAAAATAGGCAAGAGTTCATAATAAATGGAGGATCAGTTAAGAAGGAGAGGTTGAATTTGTGGTCTTAATTCTTCTTATACAAGTATAACTGGGAAAATAGAAACTGATATCACTGCTACCAATGTAGACAGGGACCTCAAGTGGGGAAAATAAATCCTTGCAGTACTGACCTTATTGAGCTTGGCTGTTCAGAATGCATGTTGAACAACTGTTTGAAGATTATCAGTTTGAAGGACTGCCAAATCGTTTGGCAAAGAGAGATGCCAAGTCTTGGTCTGGCCTTTATCCTTAGGGATTATCTAACTCAAACTTTTCATCCACAGATGGGACAACTAAGACTCAGAAGATCAAAATTTGCCCAAAGTGAAAATCCTGAAGCCAGAAACCCAGTCTTATTTATCACTCTTGATCTCTTTTCACCATACTATACTTCCTGCCTTAAATTTGCCACAGCATTCAAGGAATGGGAATGTCTGCACTGAGAGAAGGATTACAGTTGAAATTAAGAATATGTATCTCTTAAGAAAGATGTAGGAGACTTAAGAGAATAGTCCATGCATGGAGACATCTACAGTATCATGCCATCCTTTATAGGAATGTTGGGTGTTTAAATGGAGCTTTAGATGAAGACCTTCAGAATGCCACTGCCCAAGGTTTTGGGAAAGAGGCTTATCTTAGGGGTAGAAAGGGATGCGGTAGACATTGATAGGTACAGCTCCTGAGGAACATACCCAGCCAGGAAGAAACTACAACCGGGCTACCATCTTAGCCAAGTTCTAACAGAGCAGTAGGTAGTTAGATGCCTTCTAGTTAGATACAATTTACAAAGAAAATGGGAATATTCTTTTATTTTAAAGGACACAACGTGTCAATATTAACTTTTGGGAGAATCTAGAAGCTATAAAAGCATTACTCTGTGTTCCTCTCCTTTTGAGAACATCCAGTATCTTCCATAAAGTTAAATATTTTAGTAAAAGAACTGGAGCCCTCTTCCATAGCAGAATAAAATGTTACCCATTATTACAGATAGTTTAGATTAAAAAAAAAAAACTCAGGAGCAGAGAACAGATTTTTCCTAAACTATAACATTTCCAGTTGTACATATTATAGTGAGCCATACTGAATAAACAACAATTAGTATTAACTGGGGAAAAGTGCCTCCAAGATGGGACATTGCCTTCCTGTTGCTGTGGCTGTTTCACTTCACGTTGTCATAGGGTAGATTCCTTATCTTTTCCATATCTGTCCAGGGGAGATGGTTTGGGTTCTGAGCCCTCATCTCTAAATGAAAGCTGAAACTTTGATCGAGTGTAGACTTCAACTGAAACTAATGTAACACTGTGTGTCAACTATCCTCAGAAAGAAAAAAAAAAAAAAAAGGTCTAGTTCATTCCAAGGGAAATGACCTTAGCTTTGGGTGAATTCAATAAAAATAGAAAATTCTGAAGAACTGTTATCAATACACCACCAGAATGTTGACTTCAAAAAATGTTCCCTTTAAAGAATATAAAGGTCAAGTGAAAACAGTTACTGTGACAAAAAGTGGAGGCAAGTAGGAGTATTTGAAAAATAGGTATTGATCCCAAGCACCATCCACAAATTCAGAAATATCTCTAAGACTAAATATCTGCTATGGGTTCCTGATAAGCATAGTGAACCCAATAGATAAGCTGCTATATTTTAAACCTATTTATCCCTGAAACAACAACAGAAAGATTCACTCACATCCTCCTTTTGTCCCTGAACTCTGGCCTCCATGTTCTGCTCTAATTAAACTCCCTTCATCACCCTGTCTCCCCAGCTTTTTCAGACCCTTCTATAAACAGGACTCAGATGTCTGCTTCTTCATGACACCTTTCTTCTAATGCTTCTTGGCATCACTCTGTGATCATTTCACTGTCAAGTCAAATTCAATTTATCATAAAAATACCAAAGTGGTGTATCCCTCTTTCTTCAGAGTGGGTCCCAGCATGATTTCCGTAGAAAGCATCCATGTCCTTCCTTCATTTATGTAGCAAAACCTCTTCACAGTTCTATTTCACTATTGCATTTCAGTCTTCTTAACCTCTTCTTGCCTTCTCAAGATCATTTTTTTCTCCATCATTAAATTCATTTTTCCTCTTCTCTACACTTTCTTCCTTGACGTTCTGAAACCCTAATTCATCTTCAATTCTATGTATTCAATAGTTAATATCTTCAGATTTGACCTCTCTCCTAAGATTTTACCACATATTTCCAATTGTCTGCTAAATATCACTACTTGGTTACTCCACATATACCTGAAACCCAATAAGCCAAGACAGAACTTACTGTTTTTCTGCACAAATCCCATCATCACTGTTTCTGTCAACACTGTGACCATTTTTCTTGGGCATGAAGCTCCAGCAATCTCAATAATTGTTTTCTTTCCCTTGCTCCAATCACTTCCCATTCTAATCCAACCACTTGCTTAGTAATTTTGAATCTACATTTTTAATATTTCCCTCACCCACTTTATTCTTTCCAATCTCATTACCTATATCCTAGTACAGGCCCTTATCATTTCTCTCTTGATTTATTTCAAGGGTTTCCTAACTGAAGTCCCCTTTTACATGAACTCATTTAAAATATGGCCAAAATATTTCTAAATAATGCAATTCTCTGATAATGTCATTTCTTCCTCTTCCCTCAGATCTCTCAGTGTGACTCCTTTATGTTCCACAGCCTAATATTTAAAGCATTAAGGCTCTCACTGACCTCACTCTCAAGCTTATTTCCTACTTACTCTCCATATAACCACAAGATAAGCTGAACTTAACCACTGGGTTGTTACTCATTAGGGTATAAAGTTGGAAGTTAGAGATTGTTGTTACTATGTTGGTCCTTCTGTTGAATTTGTTCTTCCCAATCACCTTTATATATCCAAATACTAGTAATTCTGCAGGGCCTAGACCATTGGCTTTATAAGTACTTTCCACAACTAGAAATAACTTCCACCCTAAAATTCAACATTTCTCTGGGCCTCTGTATCATTTATTTTGGATTATTAAATGTATCTCTCCTACTAAATCGTAAGCTCCTAAGAGTAGACCTATTTCTAATGAACACTGTATTTCTCAGAGAATATACTCCCATGCCAATAATGTAGCAAGAATTCAATAAGAGTTTGCTTAAAGTGCAAACGAATAATCACAGGGGCACCTGGGTAGCTCAGGTCATGATCTCAGTTCATGAGTTTGAGCCTTTCATCTGGCTCTGTGCTGACAGCTCAGAACCTGGAGCCTGCTTCGGATTCTGTATCTCCCTTTCTCTCTGCCCCTACCCCTACCCCACTTGCTCTCTCTCTCTCTCTCTTTCAAAAATAAATAAACATTAACAAATTTAAAAAAAAAACAAAAAACAAATGAATAATCATGGATAACTTTTTTTTTTTGAAGAGTGGGTGCTCACTGTTACATGGAAGTGTGGCTTTGTTCTCCATTTTTTTAATAAAAAAAATAAGTTCAAAGTGGTGCTGTAACTTGCCTAAAGTCACACAGTAAATGTCAAGACCACATTCTCAAATTTATACTTCTAACATAGATCTTTCTCTTAGTTCCAATTTCATATGTCCAATTGGCTTCTGTACATTTCCATGTAGGTGTTTCACACTCTTCTTTTGTTACAACTCTACTACCTATCCATTATAGTCCATTCTCTTCAATTTGGTCTAGACTATCATGACTTGATATCCAGGCAACTTAATTTGTTCAATAACTGACACCCTTCCCCCATTCTTTTTTAAATTCATATTTAAATTAAATTAAATTCTTATTTAAATTTGTCCCACATTTATCTTTCTAAATCACCACCTGTAATACTGTCACGATCTTGTTCCAGTATTTTCAATGTCTTTCTACTTATGAAAATAAGCCCTGTCTTCTCTGTCTAGCAACCAACAAATTTGGCTTAACTATGACTCCAACAAATTGCTCCAAACATCCCCAACTTCTCACCTCCACACCAAGCAAACTAGTCTCTTCATGGCATTTGAACATACCATGTGTATTTCTGCCCCCCCTCCACCCACTGGAATTATACACAAAGTCCTGCTTCAGTGAAACATACTTCTTATTCCTACCTACTTGTCAAAGCCTAAAGAGACCATATAATTAATTTTTCTTCCAAACTGGGACTCCTATGGAGGGGGGCATGGAAGGTGGGAGGAGGGGTTGATTACTCAGGGACTATTTCAGGTAAACCAGCATGTAAAATTAACCTACTTAATGCCTACATATCTTTTCACATCTGTGTCAAGTCTCATCTCTCCAAAAAATTTCCAGACTCCTGGTCCTTAAGTAACTGCTTTCTTTTTTTAGAGCAATTTTGTGTCGTGGCAAAGCAAACCAAAGTCAGAATTCTAAGACAAAGAAATGAATCCCAGCCTTCCTGCTTATGAACTGTGTGATCATGAGCAGATCCCTTAAATTCTCAGGGATTCTGTCCTCATTTGGAAAGGGGATTATTGTTCCCATTTCTTTTCTTCCCTGTAGTAGGATCCACATCCTTGGCCTTGAAACTTTGTAGTCCCTTCCACTGTGGGTGGAACATACTTCCTTCTCCCACTGATGTTGGCTTTGGCCATCTGACTTGATTTAGCTGATGAAAGGTTAAGAGATATGTCATGAGCAAACGCTTTAAATGTGCTTTCATGGCTGTGTTTTCCTTCCTTTTGTGCTCCTGTGATCCACTTTAAGGATAGCATGCCCTGGGAAGCACTGCTTCTTTAGCCTGGGCCTCAGAATGACATATTTAAGTAGAACTAAACCTAACTAGAAGCTAGAGTCAAGTATTACCCCCCTCAAGGCCAGACAAGCCCCCACAAGATCAGGAAACGAAAAGCCACCTACAGATCAAAGGTCAAGAGAAAAATGTAGCTATAAGCCACTAAGATTTAGGGTTTGTTACATAGTTCTGTTTCAGCCCAAACTTATATAACCATCTTACCTACTTTTTTGAAACTCAAATAATTTATTTACGTGAAAATGATTTTAGAAATTGCAAATCACAGTTAAATGTTATTTACGATCATGGCTACTCAGTATTATGAATTTTATATACATATCTGTGTCTCCGTATCTAAACTATAAAATGTTAGAATTATATAAAATAATTATGTAACTATATAAGAAACAATTACATAAGATGTTACATAGGAATAATAACCATGTAAGAATTATATAAAAAATATAATTATTTCACATATTTGCCAAAGTGTGCTGCAAGGCACCTTACCTGAAGTGGGTACTGGGGGAGTACTCTACTGCTACCATGATGCTCCTCCTCACAAATATAGTGTCTCTATTTTTGTTCTTTTTGATCTTTATGATATTTGCATGAGGCAGTATAAGATTTTATTAAAAAGGTGGATTATCAAATCAAACAGATGGATTTAGGGGCACCTGGGTGGCTCAGTTGGTTAAGCGTCTGACTCTTGGTTTCGGCACAGGTCATGATCTCAAGATTTGTGAGATCAAGCCCCGTGTGGGGTTCTGCACTGAGAGCAAAGAGTCTGCTTGGGATTCTCTCTCTCTTCCTTTCTCTTTCCCTCCCCCACTTGTGTTTGTGCTCTCTCAGAATAAATAAACATTAAAAAAAAAACAGAGGGATTTGGAAATTGTCTCACTCATTATTTATAGCACTTTGCATAAGTTGCTTAAACCCTCAGTGCTTTAACTTCTTTCCTTATAAACCAAATAATAATGATAATAATATTACCTTCCTAAGTTAATTTAAAATTCATTAAAATAAGTCATTTAGTGCAGTGACTGTCACAACTCAAAGCATCCAATATATAGCTTTTATTATCCATATAGTAAGTGTTCCTTTCTCCTCTCCAGAAATTTCTAAGCTGAATTCTAAGACAATTCTATATTCTCCAGAAAAGTGTAATTCTCTTTATGATCTTCTAAACAGACACACATACGTGTGCACGCACATACGCATGCATGCACCCCTCTTACTCGTAAGATTTTCCACAATTAGTTGGGGGAAAGTGACAAGAGAAAGTCATCTTGAAGGTCCTGTGTTCTCTCTTTGTTCTGTGGCCTTGTTCCTGATGTTTCCAATGCCTTAAAATAATGCACATCTCTATTTACCTAAGTAACGCTTCATCAGTCTTCAGATTTCTACTTAAAGGACACTGCCAAGTGTAGGTTAGACACCTCCTTTATAAAAGAGCTTTCATGAAATCCTAGTTGAGGGCACTTAAACAAGGAATTGAAATTGCCTTTTGACTGGTCAATCTTCCCAACTGTACTATAAGGTCTCTGAGGGCATAGGCTATGTTCCTTACCCTTCACCAGCCCCCAGCTCAGTCTGGACACATATTAAGTGCTTAAAGATGAAAAAGACAAAAAGAAAAAGGAAGTAAGGAAAGGAAGAAAGGACAGAGAGGGAGAGACGGAGACAGTAAGAGAAGGAAGGATGCAAGAAAGGAAGGAGGAAAGAAAGGTTATATTTATTTTCTTTGTTCTCAGAAAATAATGTTCAAAGAATAAGGCGGTTACTATAATATCATCGAAACTTATTTTCCATCCAAACCTAAATTTTTCTTCAAATCATATGTCAGTGTGTTCTCTTCCTCTCATCAGACTAGTAGGATATTTATTTTAAAATGCCAACTCATCATAAAACCTATTTGAAGCGAAATGGAACAAATGGAGTAAGGTAGATATACTGAAATTCTGATTCCCCCCTCCCCCTCCCCCTCTTCTTCTTTTTTCCTCTTCTCCTCTTCCTCCTCCTCCTCCTCCTTCTTCTTCTTCTTCTTCTTCTTCTTCTTCTTCTTCTTCTTCTCCTTCTCCTTCTCCTTCTCCTTCTCCTTCTCCTTCTTCTTCTGCTTTAAGGCTCTGATCTGTTAAACAAAAAAACCTCTAGCAACAGACAAATATAGAACATTTATTGCACCCACTTTTTACAATTAAGAGCAAGAAACTTTAAGCATTATTCATTTAAAATACCTGTGCTTCATATTTATAGATAGGAATTAGGGATGAGACTGGATCTGGTTAGCAATAGGTGAAAAAGACAAAAATAGAGCAGTGGAAAAAGACAATATAAAAGGAAGAAGAAATGGAAGATGAGGTAATGTTTGCTCAGGGCTCTTCAGCTGTTTCCATCCTAAAGTCTAAACATTCCCTCTGAGCATGAACAGAAAAAAGATCTAACTGATTCTAAAGTATTCTCTGATACCGAGGAGCAGAACTGGAGTGATATGCCTCCGGAATTTGATGAAATCTAGTTGAAATTAACATACAGTCATCAAACCAGCAATTCATCATCTTTGGCCAAAGGAATAATAGATCAAATGTTAATCAATAACATCAAGTAACAGATTTCACTTTTCTTAATTTAAGCAGACAAATATTACATAAGATTTTTCTGTGCTGCCTTTCTGTTCTAATATTTTCTAATAACAACCTTCAAAACTGATTCAAAGAGTTCAAAGAAAGAGTAGCAAAAACAATTGGGAAAAAAGATCTCAGCAGGTCTAACTGTCCATATGTGTCATAAAAATTTATTTGTCTGAAGGAGAATCATCCAGTGCCTTGGTCACAAAATACACAAAGAATCACTAGGGTTGGCATGTTAATGTACATTAACTTCTACTATATAGATGTACTCAGGTTTCCTCATACACTTACTTTTCTGTTGTGTGCCTGGCAAACAGAAGTCTCTCAATAAGTGTTAGCAAATGAAAAAACAAGATTGAATGAATGATCTTCTGATTAATCATTAGGGCCAGGGTTATTGTTGACTCCCCAGTGTGCCCTCAAAGTTGATTCCTCTAGAAGTAGTGAAACTGAATGAAGACAGCCTTGCAGAGGAGGAGAGATCGTTCCTATGGACCACCTGACTGCAAAGCCACTCATCTAAACCAATGCTGCAGCAACCAGTGCCAAGTGGATGGGGAAGGATCAACGTACAGTTGGCTGTCTGGACCCATCACGGGATTGGATTCCCACCACGGCCCATTGTTACATTTATTGCTGACAACGTAATTAACTGGCTAACTCCTTGTTTTTAAATTGGTCATCCTCAGTGGACAGCTGCACTGGGAGCTTGTACTAATCAGTGTCTCTGACAGGAGTGAGCTCCATAGGCCAGCACTGCAGCAGACCCTCTGTGAGGTCATCCCTTGCTGCTGCACGGAAAACACTCTTCACTCTCTCTTCCCGGGGCCATTAACAGGCTTCCTCATGCCCAGGAAACACACAGCATTTATTTCTGAGCGCTTCTCTTTCTGAAGTATAATCCAATGGAAAAAAAAATCATTTCTCAGTTTCCTTTTCCAGTGAGAATTTCTTAATATAGACTGAAATATCACCTTTAATAATCACTGTAGAAAAAGATTGCAAGAACTCCGTTAGATATTACCCAAATTGGCAAATTAAAAGGGAAGCGAGAGGTCATGTGAGAGCATCAAAACACTGTTTTAACTCATCAAGTATATATTTTTATTTCTGTACCATGAAGAATGATCTTTATTTTGTTCACGGTATGATGAGGATTAATTAAATAACAGTTGCAGGATATTTTATATCAAAGAATCCTAAAGATATTTTTACAGTGAGAATGCCTCATGTATCAAGTACAGGTTCCCTAGGTAGTAGCATGAGACTGGATTCATGGCATAGGCAACAATCTTTCTGCTGGTCTCACGCGTCTTTCTTCACTTGTAAAATGGAAGTCAATGTGCTTCACTGATCATACTTCTACCTGATTGAGTAACCTCGGGAAAATCATGCAACAGCCCTGCTCCTTAGGGCTTAATCTATAAAATCAGAGGACCAAACACAGCGAATCTCTAAAATTCTGACTCTACCTGGATATGGAGGCAAGTAAAAATTTTAATGTATTCTTCAAATTAATAAAATACATATGAATATGCAATGTAAGCAACACGTACTAACTAAAAATACAGAAGAGTCTTGAGTTCTTTTTATTATCACAAATATCAGTGTCCATGATTTGACAGTTTACTTGTGAAAAAGTCCCTTACATTTTCCTTTTTCTGCTTTGCTAATTTTCCATTCTGTATTCCAAGGCAGGCCAATAGCTTGCAATGAAATCAGGTTAAACATTGATCTTCCGCCCTGACATTGCATTAACTTTTCTAATAAACATCTCCACTGTGTCAACCAGCACTGTGTTTACATATTGAGCCCAGCAGCCAATTGTCTTGCTTCCTTTAGATGCTTTTGAACTCCACAAGGAATCTTATCTGGAAGACGAGAATCATGCATCTGCCGTGTCTTTCAATTTTGTATTTCAGATTAACTGCTCCTTTTCCTCCACATTCTTAAGGCTTTCTAAGAAATTTCCTTCCCAATTCACTTGGTAAGTGCCTGCTCCGGCTGTTATTCTTTAATGAATTCATGTCTTTTCTCCTATTTTTCCCAGGCCTCCCGTGTTATCTGGAGTCAGGATTCTGAGCTCTGACCTCCCTCCTTGTTCCACTGCCTGAGGAGAATGGAAGGCAGACACTCAGACTTCAAATATCCTAGATCCAGCTTTGGCTGGGATGAGGCCAGGATTGGGGTGGAAATAAGCACTGCATTTAAAAAAAAAATATTTACAGCTTTCTGAAAATTAACTATTTCTGTTCAGATCCAGGGGCTTAGTAAAAGTTCTAAGAACCAGTGGATCTGCCTAAAGATCCCTGATCAAATACTCTGTCTTTTGGTTTTATGAGACTCTTTGTTTAGGGATTAGTTTTCATATCTGCAAATTGAGCCAATGCTTCTTGCTTCACTAAAGCCATAGTCAAAAGGCGAACTACCAGAGAAGGCTGGGGAAAAATTGCCCCATGAAGTGAAGCAAAGCCTTTTTTCCTGAGTGACTTCCTCTCTCCAAATGTCAAAGGAAAACATCACAAAGTATGGGACTGAGTCTCTCTCTAAAGGACATTTAATACCTCATTCTTGGAGACACAGTCTAAAATTTAAGGGTTGTAATTACTGGTCAGGTCATAAAAGGTACTGCATGATACCCCCTATTTTAGCAAGAGTATCTAGGGACAACTGCCAAAATCTTGTATGCCTAGAAAAATGTCCTATCTACATATGCTGAACCAGATCAATCAATCACAAAATCGAGTAGTTATAATGAAAGATTCTCTAGGGGCGCCTGGGTGGCTAGGGTCGGTTAAGCGTCTCATTTCGTCTCAGGTCATGATCTCACAGCTTGTGAGTTCAAACCCTGCATCGGGCTCTGTGCTGACAGTTCAGAGCCTGGAGCCTGCTTCAAATTCTGTGTGTCTCTCTCTGCCCCTCCCTTGCTCACTCTCTCTCTGTCTCTCAAAAAAAAAAAAAAAAAAAAAAGAATAAACATTAAAAAAAAAAATAAAGATTCTCTAGACTAATCCCCATTTGCTAAGAGGGTATTTACACCAGATGTTACATTACATACTTAACATACACCTCAGTTATGTGATCCTTATAACAACTCTATGAGATACATTTGTCATTCCTATTTTATGGATAGGAAAGTTCTGATAAGCTCAGTAACTTCTCCAAAGTTGCATATCTACCACATTTACCAGAATTGTAGTGCAAATCTGCCTGACTCTGAAAGCTCTTTGCCATTCTGTTCTCCTGCAGAATAGCCACACTAGTAGAGAGCAGTAAAGAATAGTGATACATACACAATGAGAACCTTCTTATAGTATCCCCTACATGCAGAGGTTCTTTCTTCCAAGGGAGTTTTGACCCTGCCCTTATAGTACCTTGAATAGACTCATGTCAATACTGTCAATTCATTGTTTTGGGATTTGAAGTCTCAGAGCCAGAAAGAAAGAAAGTAAAACATAATGGATATCTAAATATTGGCTCTCCATTTTACTATCTTGCCCTGAACAAGTTACTAAGTATCTCTCATCCTATTTTTTTGTACTTCTTAATCCCCATCACCTATTTTATACATTCCCCCACCTGCCTCCCCTCTGGCAACCATCAATTTATTTTCTGTATTTAAGACTCTGTTTTTCTGTTTGTTCATTTGTTTTGTTTTGTTTTTTAGATTCCAAATATAAGTAGAATCATATGGTATTTGTCTTGTTCTGTCTGACTTATTTCACTTGGTGTAATACCTTTTAGGTCCATCCATGTTGTTGTAAATGGCAAGACACTATTCTTTTCTATGATTAACATTCCATTATACACACACCCCACATCTTCTTTATCCATTCATCTACTGATACTCATTTGGGCTGCTTTCATATCTTGGCTATTGTCAACAGTGCTGCAGTAAACATGGGGTGAATGTATCTTTTCATATTAACGTTTTCATTTTCTTTGGATATATACCCATAGTGGAATTACCGAATCATCTGATATTTCTACTTTTTAATTTTTTGAGGAAACTTCATGCTGTTTTCCACAGTGGTTGTACCAGTTTACATTCCCACCAACAGCTCTCCACATTCTCTCCAACACTCGATATTTCTTGCCTTTTTGATACTCACCATTCTTGTCAGTGTGAGGTGACATCTCATTGTGATTTTGATTTGCATCTGACCCTAATTTTTTTTTTACCTACAAATGAGAATAAACTATTACCAATGTGAGAGTTTTTAAAAGGATAATAAAATCAGAGACCTTGAGAATAATCTTTTGCACATATAGGCACTTAGAAAATTTTGCTTTTTTGCCTCCCTTCTCCTTACATATCAACCTGCTCAATGTACCATGGCCTCTTCAGAACAGAGACCATGGAAAATCACATTCACATCTCCAGACAAAATGCTTAACACAGGTTTGCTATTCCATGACCTAAAATGATTGGAAAACATTTATAATTACTTTGTTTACAACTCTAAGAGGTGTTGTAAACTTTAGGTTTTGGAATATATATTTACTGATTTTTTAAAATATGCATTATTTTTTACATGTTATAGTCAGCCTCTTGCATCCTCTAAAAGAGGGCTTTTTTGGCTTTCTTTGAATCTCAGACCAAGAGGATTAGAACACCCCATAAAATTTCCCAGGCTACCTGGACAAAGGGCATGCTTCTGGTAATTGGTTGATTTTGCATTTCACAAATAATTTTACATGTTTATTAGTTTATATTAAATCATTCATTCACTAAACCAATATCCATTAATGTCTGTATTATCCCAGTTATACAAATGTAATTAGGACAAATATCTGCTTTGGATATTTTTATAGTTTAATGATGTAAGACAAACATATTAACAAATAAATTAAAACTGAATGTGATAACTTCCACAACGTATATGAAAAAGAATTACAAGAGCAAAGAAGACATTTTAAAACTTTGTTTCACTTCTGTCACTGCAAGTGAATTTTTCTCCACAGTCACATTGCATTTTCTTTACCTTCTCCTCAACATTTTTCAGTAAAGTTTGAAAATTTTCTATTTAAAATTACTTATATTTAAGGTTTTTTGTGCTTTTTTTTGCTTTCCCTTTTTAAACATAGAAATTTCAAGGAAACTTTGACTTTTATGAAGTATTACTAAATGCTTCTATTTTTCTTTCCACATTAAGTGTAAAACTGCACTATGAAGAAGCTGTCTTCCAAAATGTTTTCTCTTTTACTTTCAGATACATAAAATGAAAAACATCTGTGTCCCTAAGAGGCTATTTTGTTTAACTAGCATAAATATGTTAGCCAGGTATTTCTGGTTTTTTTTAATGTTTATTCATTTTTGAGAGAGACAGACAGAGCATGAGCAGGGTAGGGGCAGAGAGAGGGAGACACAGAACCCAAAGCAGGCTCCAGACTCAAACCCATGGATGGTGAGATCATGACCTGAGCTGAAGTTGGATGCTCAACTGACTGAGCCATCCAGCTCCCTATCTTTTTTAAAGTTTATTTATTTGAGAGAGAAAGAGACAGTGAGCATGAGTGAGGGAGAGGCAAAGAGGGAGACAGAGAATCCCAAGGAGGCTCTGCACTGTCAGCGCAGAGACCAATGTGGGGCTTGAACCCACGAATCATGAGATCATGACCTGAACTGAAACCAAGAGCCTGACGCTTAACTGACTGAGCCACTTAGGGGCCCCAGCCAGGTATTTATCTTAAATTTCATCCTCCTCAGCTTAATATGTTACATCCATACCAGTTTCACAACTGGTCAACTGTTTCTATTACATATGTTTTAATTATCTACTGTTGCATAGCAACCTACCCCAAATGTAGTGACCTATCATTCTCTTATCATTCTGTGACTTGATTGGACTCAGCTGGATGGCTTATCTGTTCCACATGATGTCAACTAGGACTTGACCGGGCTACAACACCCAAAGTGGCTCCCTCACAGGGCTGGAAGCTCTTGCTAGCTGTTGGCCAAGAGAACTACTGACAAGCATGTCTTCTAAATTGTCCTCCACATGATCTTTCTATTTGGCTGGTTTCTGAGAGGGTACCACTCTCAGAAAGTGAGCATTTCAAGAATAAAGAAGCAGAAGCTGATGGTCTCTTAATGTCTCTTCTCGGTTGCACTCTGTTGATCAAAGACCAACCCAGATTCAAGGAGACGGGGACTAAATACTCCTTTTGGTATGAAGTGTGGTTCATAGAGAGGAGAAATTGGTGGTCATTTTTCCATATTGGGTATTAAATATAAATACTAGTTAACTTCTAGTGTTTTCTTCACAAATTATTCCCCTTTATATTTTACTTACATACATTTTCCTCCTATGTGTATGAATTTAAAAGCAGTGACCTCTTTCTCTGTACTAACCTAAACACATAAGTTGATGGCTGTTTTTGTCTTCAGTGAATATATTAAATGATACTGGAGACCTGATGTCTTTTAGACATTTAGGTAAATATTTCAAATTTAGAATTCTAATCTCTACTTTTTCTTTATCTTCTTTGGAATTAAAGAGAAGCTCTCAGACCTGAAATATACCAAAGGGGGCAGTTAGGAGGTGGATAATGAAATTTTATTGCAAATATTAATTTCCTCTCTCAGTTCATATATTTTGAATTCTCAAAAATAAATATAAAATTATTTATTACAATTCTATCATAGTCTTAATTTAATTTTATTTTTTTAATTTCCATTTTTAAATTTTTTAAATTTTTATTTATTTTTTTATAATTTAACTTTATTTTTTATTTTTTAAAATTTACATCCAAATGAGTTAGTATATAGGGAAGCAATGATTTCAGGGGTAGATTCCTTAATGCCCCTTACCCATTTAGCCCATCCCCCCTTCCCACAACCCCTCCAGCAACCCTCAGTTTGTTCTCCATATTTATGAGTCACTTTTGTCCCCCTCCCTGTTTTTATATTATGTTTCCCTTCCCTTATGTTCATCTGTTTTGTCTCTTAAAGTCCTCATATGAGTGAAGTCATATGATTTTTGTCTTTCTCTGACTAACTTCACTTAGCATAATACCCTCCAGTTCCATCCACGTAGCTGCAAATGACAAGATTTCATTCTTTTTGATTGCCGAGTAATACTCCATTGTGTGTGTATATATATATATATATATATATATATATATATATATATATACATACCATGTCTTCTTTATCCATTCATCCATCAATGGACATTTGGGCTCTTTCCATACTTTGGCTATTGTTGATAGTGCTGCTATAAACATGGGGGTGCATGTGTCCCTTCAAAACAGCACACCTATATCCCATGGATAAATGCCCAGTAGTGCAATTGCTGGGTCACAGGGTAGTTCTATTTTTAGTTTTTTGAGAAACCTCCATACTGTTTTCCAGAGTGGCTGCACCAGCTTGCATTCCCACCAATAGTGCAAAAGAGATCCTCTTTCTCCTCATCCTCGCCAACATCTCTTGTTGCCTGAGTTGTTTATGTTAGCCATTCTGACAGGTGTAAGGTGGTATCTCAGCGTGGTTTTGATTTGTATTTCCCTGATGATGAGTGACGTTAAGCATTTTTTCATGTGTCGGTTGGCCATCTGGATGAGGTGTCTATTCATGTCTTTTGCCCATTTCTTCACTGGTTTATGTTTTTTGGGTGTTGAGTTTGATAAGTTCTTTGTAGATTTTGGATACTAACCCTTTACCTGATATGTCATTTGCAAATATCTTCTCCCATTCTGTTGGTTGCCTTTTAGTTTTGCTGATTGTTTCCTTTGCTGTGCAGAAGCTTTTTATTTGGATGAGGTCCCAGTAGTTCATTTTTGCTTTTGTTTCTCTTACCTCTGGAGACGTGTTGAGCAAGAAATTGCTGCGGGCAAGATCAAAGAGGTTTTTGCTTGCTTTCTCCTCGAGGATTTTGATGGCTTCCTGTCTTACATTGAGGTCTTTCATCCACTTTGAGTTTATTTTTGTGTATGGTGTAAGAAATTGGTCCAGGTTTTTTCTTCTGCATGTTGCTATTTCCCAGCACCACTTGCTGAAGAGACTGTCTTTATTCCATTGGATATTCTTCCCTGTTTTGTCACAGATTAGTTGCCCATACATTTGTGGGTCCATTTCTGGGTTCTCTATTCTATTCTATTTATCTAAGTGTCTGTTCTTGTGCCACATAGTGTTAATTTTTAAAAACAAATACCCAAACTAACAAATTTAGCTAAGCATTTCGCTAAATAAAACAGTTAGATGCAATATTAATACACATGGATTGGGAAGAAGGAATATGTTCTGGATGCCCCTTACTCAAACATGAACTTCATTGGAATAAACTTGAAATCAAGATTCATAAAAAGCTACCATGATAATCAGCTAAAATTATTTAAAAGGAAAGAATATACTTTGTATTTTGTAGGAAGAAAGATATTATTTCTATAGAGAAACATCTTAAAGAAGGTTTCTGAAGCCTGAGAACTTCTAGGAGGGGAAGATCAGAACTAAAGATTAGTTCCAGATCAGAACTAAAGATTCCAGCATGGAGGATGATGACCTCATATATAAAAACAAATGTTACAACTACAAATTCACATTAATCATGGAAAACATTAACAAATGTAAATTATGTATTACTGATGGATCTCTTTGGAAGACTTGTTGGATTTTCATGCCATTTTTTCATTTATTCATTGGACAGTAGGCTATTGGGTCATTAATTATAGGCATACATAACAAGTAGTATTTTTATTGTGTAAGTTCTTTCATGGGTAAATGAGACTTGAATATTCTTTAAATGGGAAATCTTCCATGTTAACATACTGGAGCAACATTATGTGTATTGAACTTAACGTTATTAATGTTACCAGAGTAGTAATTGTAATTACAATTTTGTTACAAGAAGATAAGAAAATGTATATTATTTTTGTTTTTAGACATGTAACCTATGTAATAAGTAAGACAGTACAGTGAATAAGTGAATAAGAAGGCAGTACAGTGAAAGGAAAGAGCTTTATTTAATAAGACTGGTCATTCAGCATTTACTGTAACTTGACTATTGTAGTAGAGAGATTATGCTACTGGTGAGAGCCAGTATGGCCTAGTAATTAAGAACATTGGATCTAAAGACTACCAAATCACTTACTAACTCAATGCCTCTTTGAATGTCTGTAATATGGCAGTAAAAATAGTGCTTGCTTCATATTATAAATAATGTAAGGTGTATCAGCAAAAAGTGCCAAAATATTTGGGATTTAAAAATAACATTTGTAGAAACATGAATGGTTCTACATAAAATATTATTTTTAAAAAAGAAAAAATCTTGAAAGAAGCTGGGGGAATGGGGGACATTTTCTATAAAGGAACAAGGGTAAGAAATATAGCAAATCTTTTCAGAAACCATGCAAGCAAGAAGAGATTGGAGTGAAAAAATTTAAGTATTGAAAGAAAAAAAAACTAAAATTCTATGTCCAATAAAATTATTATCCAAAATTAAAGGTAAAATAACGTTTCCAGAGAAATAAAAACTGGAGGAATTCATTTCTGACCTAAGAGTAGTACGTACCTCATATTATATGGGAAACAGGGAATTGACATGTACTGGAAGATGTGTTTAAAAATGTTCTTCAGGAGAAGGAAAATGATATAGACAAGAATCTCAACTCTACATAAAGAAAGGATGAATGTCAGAGAAGGAATAAATAAAGGTAAAATAATGTTTTAGTTTCAATTGATTTACAAAAAGTATTTAAGGAAAGAATAATAATATAACAATATATTAGGCAATTCAAGCCTATGAATAAATGAAATGAATGGCTAGCAATGTCACAAGGAATGATAGGGAACAATTGGTAGTACTCTTTTGCAAGTTATTGCACTATACTGGAAGCCGTGCAATGCTATTTGAAGTTGGCTAAAAACCAATTGCAATTGGTTATGAACTCTATGACAACCACTCAAAAATTCTAAAAGAAGCATAGTAGATATTATAATAGCAGAGAGAAAATGGAATCATATAAAATGCTCAAGTAAGATAAGAAAAAGCAGAAAAGAAGAGGAAAAAATAAAAAAAGAATGAACTAATAATAAATGGTTACAATCATGACAAATATTTATCCAGTATATCAATATTACTTTAAATGTGAATGGTCTAAGAACACCAATTAAAAGACAGAGATTGTCAAAATGTATTTTAAAAACATGGAAATTCATCTATATGTTATTACTAGAAACACACTTCATATATAAGAACTCATATAAGTTAAAAGTGAAGGGATAAAGTATCATATATATCATGCTAACACTAATCAAAAGAAAGTTGAAGTTTCTATTAATTTGAAACAAAGCAGATCTCAGCACAGGAATAATTATAATGGATAATGAGGAGCACTACATTATGATAAAAGGATCAATCTCTGGCAAGATGTAACAATCTTGTGAATGCATCAAAGAACAAAACATCAAAATACATGAGGGAAAACAAATAGAACTGAAAGGAGAAATAGATAAATTCACTATTAAAGTTGAATACTTCAACACCCCTCTTTCAGTAATTGATAGATCCCACAGGCAGAAAATCAGTGAGGATAATGTTGATCTGAACAGCACTACCAGTCAACTTGATCTAGCTGACATTATAGAATACTCCATTCAACAAGAGCATAATACACATTTTTGTCAAGCACACATGGAACATCATTAAGATAGACCACATTCTAAGCCATGAAATACATCTTAATAAATTTAAAAGAATAAAAATCATACAAAGTATGTTCTCAGATGACAAAATTAAATGATAAATCAATAATACAAAACATTGAATATTTTGAGATTAAATAAACATACTTCTAAGTAATAAATGGGTCATAGAAGAAGTCTCTAGAGGCATTAAAAATATTTTGAAACAAAAATAGAACTTACCAAATTTGTGGGATGTAGTGAAAGTATGTTTACAAGGGAATCTGTAGCATGAAATGCATGTATCAGAAAATCAGAATAGTCTGAAGTCAATAACATAAGCTTCCACCTTAGGAAACTAGAGAAACAGAGAAATTTAGCCTAAGGAAAGTAGAAGAAAAGAAGCAATAAAAATAAAAACAGAAACTTGTATATATATAAAAAAAAATTAGATAAAGCCAATAAGCCCCAAATCTGATTCTTTGAAAAGATTAATAAAACTGATAAAACTCTAGCCAGGCTAACCAAGTGAGGACAGTGAGGTGGGGGAAGAAGAAGACACACAGTATTAATATTAGAAATGAAAATGAAGTCATTGCCACTGGTCTCATAGATGATAAAAAGGATAATAAAGGGATACTATGAACAATTCTATGCATACAAATTTAATAACTTAATGAAATAAATGAATTTCTTGAAAGATACACACTACCAAAACCCACACAAGGAGAAACAAATGAGTATTTTTAGGTCTATTAAATAAATTGAATAGAGGGGCGCCTGGATGGCGCAGTCGGTTAAGCGTCCGACTTCAGCCAGGTCACGATCTCGCGGTCCGTGAGTTCGAGCCCCGCGTCAGGCTCTGGGCTGATGGCTCAGAGCCTGGAGCCTGCTTCCGATTCTGTGTCTCCCTCTCTCTCTGCCCCTCCCCCGTTCATGCTCTGTCTCTCTCTGTCCCAAAAAGAAATAAACGTTGGAAAAATAAATAAATAAATAAATTGAATAGATAATTACCTTTCAAAAAAGAGCACATGTCCTAGATTATTTCACTGGTGAATTATAATAAAAATTTAAGGAAAAAATAATACCAGTTCTCCACAATCTTTTCAAGAATATAGGAGAGTGAATATTTCTTAAATCATTCCATGAGGCCAACATTTACCCAATGCTAAAACTAGATAAAGACATTACAAGGAAAGCTACATATCAATATCTGTCATGAACATGGATGCCAAAATACCCAGAAAAATACTAGAAAATTAAATGCAACAATATATAAAATGAATTATATACCATGATAAATGACATTTATTTTAGTTATGCAAGGATGATTAAACATTCAAAAATGAATCAGTATAATCCATTACACCAAAAGGCTTAAGAAGAAAGATCATATGATTACATCAATTGTTGCAGAAAGAGCATTTGACAAAATCTAACTCTGATTCATGATAAATACCCTCACCAAACTGGAAATAGAGGGAACCTCTTCAATTTGATGAAGAACATTTATAGAAAAACTAGCATCATACTTATTGGTGAGACCTAGATCCCTTCACCCTTGGATCAGGAATAAGACAAAGATGGATGCCTTTTCTCATCACTCCTATTGAACATCATAGTGTAAATCTTAGCTCTGTAATAAGATAAGAAAATGAAATAAAGATATACAGACTGAAAAGGAAGAAATAAAATTATCTTTGTTCATAGATAGCATGACTGTCTATATAGAAAATGTCAAAGAAATGACAAAAAATTATTAGAATTAATGAGTATAGAAAAGTCACAGGACACAAGGCCAAAACAGCAATGAACATTTGAAATTATACATATAGTATAAAGCATATAAAAAGTATATGTATTGTATATCTAGAAGGAACTAATTACTAACATCAGAAACAGAAAAATGAGTTTCTCTTACAGATTTTATTATAAAAGATAAGAGGATAACATAAACAACTTTGTGTAAATAAGTTTTCTTAATTCAAAAAAAATTTCAAGAAAATAAGCTATTTTTCAAAACAGACAACAAAGGAATTAGAATATCTGAAAAATTCTACGTCTATTTAACAAATTGAAATGGGACTAAAATCTTCCAACAATATCAAAGAAATGTAAGGACCAGACAACCTTATAGTGATTTCTCCCAAATATTTTAAGAAAAATAACAACCATCTATATACAAACTAGTCCAAAGAGGCCAAAACAAAAGTAAGGCATAAGTAATAGTTCTCAAATCACTTTTTAAGGCCAATTAAATCTTGATACCAAATGGTTAGTTTATTATAAGAATGGAAATTCACAAGCCAATATCTTTCATCAGCATAATATACAACCTGAAAAAAAAATATGAGCAGTTCAAATGTCTATAAACAGGATATTATATTATGACAAAGTTGCATTTATTCCAAAAAGCACATTTGCTTTAATATTCTAAAATTAATATAATTCATCATGTTAACAGACTAAAGAGGAAATATCATATAATGAACTCAATAGGAGTGGGAAAAAAAAAACCCAAACATTTGAAATAATCAAGCACCATGCTTAAAATATCTCAGCAAACTATAGTTAGAGGAAAACTTATTTATATGATACAGGGTATTTATAAAATAATATCTTCAGCAAGCCTTATACTAATACTGTAGTGTTTAAAGCTTTCCCCCTGAGACTGGGAATGAGATAAGGTATACTCTATAACATCTTACATTCATCATCATATTGAAGGTCCCTACTAACACAGCAAAGGCAAAAACAAAAGAAAAAAAGGAACAAAGGGAGGGAGGAGGGAAAGACAATTTTTAAGAGTGGAAAATTAAGAAATAAAACTAATTCACAGTTTATATAATATATAAAAAAATCCAAAAGCATATACAACTTATTAAGATCAGTAAGAGACTTTAGCAAGGTCTTTGTACAGAAGGACAATGTAAAAAAGTTAAAGGTATTTACATGTACCACTAATTAGAAAATAAAATGAAAAAACATTTAAAATAGCATCAAAAAATCAATTCCCTAGGAAATATGACAAAATATGTGACGTTATCAATATATGTCAATAAAATGTTATGAGAAATAAAACAATTTAAAAAACTAAAAGGTTATGGGGCACTTGGGTAGCTCAGTTGGCTAAGCGTCCAACTTCAACTCAGGTCATGATCTCACGATTCATGAGTTCAAGCCCTGCATCGGGCTCTGTGCTGACAGCTCAGAGCCTGAAGCCTGCATCAGATTCTATGTCTCCCTATCTCTCTACCCCTCCCCTGCTCATGCTCTGTCTCTGTCTCTCTCTCAAAAATAAACATTAAAAAAATCTTTAAAAAACCTGAAAGGTTATGCCAAATTTTTGGATTGCAAGATTCAGTATTTATAGATTTCAATTTTCTGCAAACTGATTTATCTGTATAATGAACTCCCATACAAATTCCCCAGGTGAAAAATCAGGATTTAACATTAATTGGAATGTAAAGAGCCAAAAATAGCCGAAACAAATGTGAAGAATAACAAAGTTTGAAGACTTACATTGCTACATTAATAAAAGGTGCATGGCATTGGCACTTGGATAGACAACCCAAGGGAACAAAAATAGAAAATCCAGGAATATATTCTTACTTATACCAACCCTTGACTTAGGACAATTATGATCCAGTGCTATGAAGAAAGGATGAACTTTTCAATAAATAATTCTGGGTTAGGGGCGCCTAGGTGGCTCAGTTGGTTAAGCATCCAACCTTGGCTCAGGTCATGATCTCATGGTTCATGGGTTCAAGCCCTGTGTCAGGCTTTGTGCTGACAGCTCAGAGCCTGGAGCCTGCTTCGGATTCTGTGTCCCCCTCTCTCTCTGCCCCTCCCCCGCTTGTGCTCTCTCTCTCTCGCTCTCAAAAATAAATAATAAACATTAAAATAATAAAAATAATTCTGGGTTAACTGTGTATTTGGAAGAAAAAAAAGATCCTTAACATAAAATTTACACCACCACACAAAAATCACGTCCAGGTGGATTGTGGATACAAATTTCTATAAGAGAAAATATAACTTTTGGAAGATAACATAAGAGAATACCTTCATAACTTATTAGCAGCCAAAGATTTCTTCAGCAGAACACAAAATACACTACCCATTAGGAAAATTATTGACAAATTATATTACATTAAAATTTTATGGATTACATAAAATTATTTTTAAAATTACATAAAAATAAAATATTAAAATAAAAAATCCAGTTCATCAAAGGCAGTATTTATTCAAAGCAACCAAATAAAGGGAAAATATTTGCCATACATACAACTGATAAAAGATTTTATTCAGAATATTTAAATCACCTTACAAATTAATAAGAAAAAAAAAACAACACTAGTGAATACAAGAAAAGGTATTCTTCTACCTTATTAGTCAGCAGAAAAATGCCAAGTTAAAACCACAAATGTTGGTAATGTTCTGTTTGTTGATGTGGGTAGCTATTATAAATGTGTGTTCATTTTGTGAAAATCCATCAAAGTGTTCATCTGTGATTTATGCACTTTTGTGTGTATCTATTTCAATAGAAATGTTTATTTATATAAGGGATAAATGAGTGTGGTGATTAGGAGAATTTGGCTGGTAAAGGTGGGAAAAAAAGCAGATTGGTACTTAACCTTATATTTTCCATACTGTATACTTTTTTTATTCTTTCTCTCTTTTCTTTTTAACATACAATTTATAGTGGAAGTGTTTCAGAAGTGTGAATGATGGCATTAGGATCATGTAGGACCGGGGACAGAAGGAGCAGAATGAAATTTACTTCCCCTCTTCAGACATTGCGTCTCATTTTATGTTCTCTTCTGCATAATACCAGAACAGAAAGGGCTGGAGGATTGTAAATAGGGACTTAAAGTGGGAGAACCAAATTTTCCTTTTATTCCACCCAAACTTGACCAAGCATTCTTGCTGCTTGACGAATGCTGGGAAAGGTAAAAAGCAGGATTTTGGTTTGGGAAATTACAGTCAGTTGTGGATCCACTGTTGTGAAGGGGAAGAGTTACGGCTTTCCTGGCAGTGGCAATGGGTAAAAATATGAAACACCTGTGAACATATCAGGGCTGTATATGATGGAAGCAGGATAGCCCAACATAGAGATCACTGGCTTTGGAGACGGACTACTGTTTGAATTCTAGCTCATCAATTTACCACGTGACTTTGGGCAAGTTATTTATTCTCCCTGTAGTATGTACAAAATATCTCATCTGTAGTTTGTATAAAATATCTATGCCTATTTCATAAGATTATTGTGATGATTAAATAAACATTATTCACATAAAATACTTAATGGTGCCTGCTGAAGGATGGATATGCAGCACATGTTAGCTGGGATGATGATGATGGTGTTGGAGTGTTTCAGAAACCTGCATCAATAGCCTTTCATTTTAAGACCCGTTTGTAGCTGCTGCATCAACAATAGCTAAATTATGGAAAGAGCCCAAATGTCCATTGAATCATGAATGGATAAAGAAGATGTGGTGTATATATGTAATGGAATATTACTCGGACATAAAGAACAATGAACTCTTGACGTTTGCAATGATGTGGATGGAGTTAGTATCATGCTAAGCAAAGTCAGAGAAAGACAAATCCCATATGAGTGCACTTATTATGTGGAATTTAATAAACAAAACAAAGGATCATAGGGTGAAAAAAAGAGGAAAACCAAGAAACAGACTCTTAACTATAGAGAACTGATGAATCACTAAATTGTACTCCTGAAACTAATATTACACTGCATGTTAACTAACGGGAACTTAAATAAAAACTAAAACAAACAAACAAACAAAAACAAAAAAACAAAAAACCCCAAACCAAAAACCGTATAAGTTAACTCTAAGACCAACAATATCTTGTTGGTTATAGAGGACCTTCAATTTCACCCAAGAGAGGTCTCTTCAGCCTATATATTCATTAGGTTCATAAAATATGACCTGTCCCAGGTAACTAGTAATAAGACATTTTCACTAATGGTACCTAATATTTTATCCCTTAACACATCAGAGGCTCTATGAAAAGCCTGATCTCTCTCATTTTGACATCACTGTATATGCTGTAGTGTTTCTTCTACCAACTTAAATTTTTTAGGCAACTGTAAATTGTACTAAGCACCTACTGACTACCAGGCACTGTATTGAGCACTAATTATTCAAAGTTAAAAGATAAATTTGGTGTTCTCTGGTAAAACATAAACTAGGTAAGACAGATAAAAGCCTAGGAAGTTGGGGAAGCGTACAGGAAGAAAATCCAAACCAGACTAGCTGACTTGGGCAGAAGCATGTTAAGGAAGAATACCTGGAGAATGTGAAGGCCAAGCCAAGTTTTGACAGAACAGGAATTAGCCAAGTTAGAAGGGATGAGATCATTCTAGGGAGCCTATGTGGAGGCAAAGAGGTAGGAGAGAACATGTGGCATTTAGGGAAATGCAAGTGTTTCTACAAGGCCACCTACTTGCATTTTGAATGACTGATGCTTAGATTTTTTTTAATTTAATATTTTACATACAAATTATTATTGTCCATTTGTAGAGTTAAAACTGCATATGCTCTTATTGACCCAATATCAATAAAAAAGAGAATTGAGAGTACATACATGATTTATAAGATCCACTAAATTCCATTGTGAACAGGAAGTGGAATGTTTTTAAGCCTTACTTTGCATTTTGCCTGGTAACCACAATCCTAATCAGCTGAGATATCCTAGGAGGCCAGGCAAGTAATATTTATATTGCACTTTAGGAAATGCAGCAATTAGCTATAGTCCCTGTCTACCAGAGTGGGATCATATAAAACTTTTAATTCTGTCTTCCAGAAAATAGGTAAGGTTGAGAGAGAGGGTCAAGGAGCAGACCTAGGGACAAGTTATTTCTGTAATTATCTTGTTCTGTGACTCTGTATTTGATGCATTTTCATTACGAATGTAAAAGCAATTTAACTCTGGGAAAGTTTGAATGATGTCAGGTACAAAAACCATAGTCTACAGTCTATTTTATCGTATGCATTCAAAGATTACGTGAAACCCACCCAGGAAAAAAAAATTAAATCTTATTCTATTTAAACACCATTCAGCTGGAGTAATTTTTACCTGTTTTTCAAATCTGAGCGTCTGAATCTTACCTACAATTCTTAGTGTGAGTCTACCCATTTAAATAACTCTTTATATGTATTTACTTTTGAGACTCTTTTTTTTCAGGATTTATTAAAAGAACGCTCAAAATTACATGAGAATGAATAATTTCACAACATGAAATACAAGCTATAAAAACTATGTAAAATGTATTAAGAGTGGTATATTTTCAAAAAAGTATCTGGCTAGATTTTCAAAAATTACAAATAGCATGCAAAGTGATTCTGGTCTTAACCTCCATGCCACCCCCATCATGAACTGGTATCTCAAAACTAGTCTTGTCTGAATGTTTACATTCTCAGTCTAAATGTGTGTGCCATACCATACTGAATGGGGCCTAATTTCAGTCTCTGGCAGAAAGTACTCAAACTCCAGATTTCACCAACATATTTCTATAGTTCTTTAGTTTTTACCCGATCCACATAATGCTGAAATTGAGGGTGTACCTTATTTTAATGTGCTCTGAAAAATGCCAATTACAGCTGCCTATTTCCTGGGGATAACAGCTCTCGTGCATTTTCTAATCTGTGCTACGGTGTTGTGTATGTGTACACATAAGCACCTGAATTTTTGGCAGAGAGATGGTTGTTCCAGATTGACAATATAGCATCTGAAAATAGGTTCTTGCTGTGAAAATTTTGGATTCTATCAAAGATACTCTTACACTACCATATCCTCTCATTCCAAACCTTCCCATGTTCAAGGTTTTAATGTTTAAACTTTTGTATCCACTATAAGCAGAATTCACTACACCTATACGAACTCTGTATTTACTAATTGAATACAAAGTAGTTAAATTATATAAGCAATAGTTTGTAACCTATAAAGTTACTCAAATTAGAATAAAATAGGAAAGTTATAAATCAAATATGCCATTTTGTGTCATTTACTTCAGCAACTTTGATATGAATGTGTTGTTTTAAGGATTTTGATTTTTTAAAATTTCATTAGCAGAATTTGTGATCCATATCACGCTTCCCCCAAACTACCTTTGGACTGTTAAAATATCTTTCCTACCTGATCACACAACCTACTGAGGTCATATAGAGACAATAGCAATTTTATGAACTCGTAGATAGAGGAAGATGCTTGCTTTATTTTGCTTTAATATGGAAGGGAAGCCTTTAAAAATTTTTTTAATGTTTATTTATTTTTGAGAGACAGAGACAGAGCGTGAGTAGGCAAGGGGCAGAGAGAGAGGGAGACACAGAATCCAAAGCAGGCTCCAGGTTCTAAGCTGTCAGCACAGAGCCCAATGTGGGGCTTGAACTCACGAACCACAAGATCATGACCTGAGCTTAAAGTTGGCCACTTAACCAACTGAGCCACCCAGGTGCCCCATAAGGAGGCCTTTTAACGTTTTAATTCCCTTCAACCTAGGAAAAATAATTTACACTATTTTTATTACCCTCATCAATAGATCCAATTGTATTTCTGTTTAGATCTTTATTGTCCTTATTCACTTTCACCTACCTGATCCTGCCTTTACTTGTTTCAAAAGGCTTTTAAAGACTACTTTATTTCTCTATGCTTAAAAGACTTCTAAGGATGTCTAACTGACAAGTGTATAGTGTCAAATCCTACTTTTCCTAGGAAATACAATGAACATTTGTGTCTCTCTTCAAACAATTTAAAGTTATGTACAATGATAGCTCTTATCTACACAAATCATGTAATTCATCACTTGAAGACCCTCTGAAAAATACAAACATGTCTTCTATTTTCCTATAAATTTTCAAATTTGGTTTTGGGGGAGGACATACTTCATACTGCTTAAGTCCCATACACTTGGACAGAAACCAGAATAAAATGAGGGAGTTGATAAAAATCTAGATAGCTGATCTTTTAGTCCAGAGTGAAAGGCTGCTTTCATATCTCTTCAGGCAGGGAGCAAGAGCTAATCCACAGCCACCCTCCCACCTGGAATGTGACATACTCAGGTGGTTTCAGGGAATGATCAGAACAAGTCCATATTTTGCTGTCAATTCACGAGCTTTGTCGTTTTATAGCTACAGTGGTTATCAGTACAACTGAGCAGAACTTTGGAAAGGATGGTACAAGGTTTTTAAAAAATCACTTTCTAGACTATATTAAATTCTACGAGAATATTTATGAATAAGGAAGAGGTAACTTGCCTTCCTTTTCAAGAACTGGCTCATAAGGAAAGGTAAAATACAAGACTTGGAGTGTTCTGAAAACTAATTGTAAAAACTCATCTGAAAATGAAGATACTCTGGCCAAAAAACAAGGAATAAATCACCTTCCGGGTAATGTAATTTTCACTTTAGGGCTTCTTTAACTCTTGAGATCTTCTTTTTTTTTTTTTTTCTTTTTTTTTTCAACGTTTATTTATTTTTGGGACAGAGAGAGACAGAGCATGAACGGGGGAGGGGCAGAGAGAGAGGGAGACACAGAATCGGAAACAGGCTCCAGGCTCTGAGCCATCAGCCCAGAGCCTGAGGCGGGGCTCGAACTCACGGACCGCGAGATCGTGACCTGGCTGAAGTCGGACGTTTAACCGACTGCGCCACCCAGGCGCCCCTTGAGATCTTCTTAATAACATATTTTATTCATTTTTTTAGTGTTAATTTTCTGTGTCTAGTCTTCTTTATTATTCCAGATCCAACAAGTTTATAGAACAAATAGCAAAAGTCTTACAGGAAATGTTTGAAGCAAGGATCTCTTTTACTCTAGGGGCCAAGTCTATCTGACCAATTCTGGAATTACTGATGGCCAGTTTTGCTCTTTGTCCCTATCTCAGCACTTGGTCTTTCTGGCCCTGCACACAGGCATGTGGACACCCTCAGCCTGCTTTGTTCAAGTTTTGTCCACACCTGTGCCAACAGCCATTCCTCAGGCCAAGGGGTATGGTTCATATTGGATCAAGTTTTGAAGAAAGAGTTCTTATGGAAACTGGATGCTGGCCTGAGCAATTCAAGCATGAAACTCCAGGGGCCTGTGTAGTAAAATGTTTTCAAGGAAGCAGTGCTCAGGCTCTGGGTGAGCACATTCCCTGGGCCTCATGGACTTCGGACTCCACATGAGGTCAGCAGACAGGGTGAAACCCTCTGAGTCCAGGGCTCAGAACTGGGCCCCAGTTTTCCAGGTCAAAAGGTATTATTGCAGGGAAGCCTGTTGGGTACATGTGAGAGAACCATTGATATTATAAATAGGATTGTTCCCAGCTATGAAGAGGGCAATACCAGGCCCTTATTTGATTATAAATGTAGATGGGGAGCCTGGGTGGCTCAGTTGGTTATGCATCCGACTTTGGCTGAGGTCATGATCTTGCGGTTTTGTGAGTTCAGGCCCCACATCAGGCTCTGTGCTGACAGATGGCTCAGAGCCTGGAGTCTGCTTAGGGTTCTCCCTTTCTCTCTGCCCCTCTCCCATTCACACTCTGTCTTTGTCTCTCTCAAAAATAAACAGACATTAAAAAAAATAATTATAAATGTAGAGTTGGAAAGGCATATACATGTTTCATAAGAATCATAAAGAAAAAAATTAATAAGGGAGTCAAAGAAGGAAGTGGTTCTTTCATGCCAATGAAAATGCTTTGAGAATTCTAAGCTAGTATTGACTCATTCTATAAATATTTTACAGAATCTGTTGTCTCAAATACTGTACTAGGTGCTAGGAGTATATCAGTGAATGAATAGGACAAAGCTTCTCACCTCATGCAGTTTATGTTCTAGTGGGAAAGATAAACATTTAAAAAGTATTTAAAAAATAATCATGTGTATAATTAAGGTAATTAGAAATATTGGTAAATTTGATAAATAAAACAATCAATGAAAGATAAGTATTCCAGGCAGGGACAAATGGCTTTTCATGTAACAGTAAGAGATGATGTTGGAGGCCAAAGTATTCAACACCTTCTAGACCATAGTAACAATTGGGATTTTATTCCATGAGGAATAAAAATTCATCAAAGAATTTTTGGTAGAAAATTTTCAAGATGTGATTTACATTTTTGAAAAATCACTGGCTGCTATGTAGAGAGAGGCAAAGGTAGTAGCAGGGAGACTAAAATAGAATCTGTGAGGAATGAGAGTTCAGAATGTCATTACAGAAACTAGAGTGCAACAATTTATTCAAAATAACATGGGTTTTTTTTTATGTTACCATTTGAATACCAGATTCAAAAAATCCCCATGATGGGGTGCCTGGGTATCTCAGTTGGCTAAGCACCAGACTCCTGATTTCAGCTCAGGTCATGATCTCTTGGTCCTGAGATCAAGTCTCCCATCAGGCTCTGTGCTGGGCATGGAGCACAAGATTTTCTCTCTCTTCTCCCTCTCCCTATGCCTCTTTCCCCTCCCCACACTTGCGAGCATGGGTGCTCATTCTCTCTTTCTCAAAAAAAATCCCATAAACAGTTGGGATTATGCTCATGCACTGTTGGTGCAGGTAAAAGATAGATGTGAGAGGAAAGAACAAGAACAAGTCAGCCTTCTCTTTAAATCTTGGCAGTATGGCTTGTTACTTGTAGAAGTAACAGTATGAAATGGGTAGGAATGAGTGAGTTGAGTGGATCTAAATCAAGGGTCCATGTAAAGAGTTCTTAGGATTGCACTTTAAATTCCACCTAAATTGGCTACTTGGGGATACAGATCTCAGCCAAATAAATAGATGAGGCTAGGATGCAAAGAATAGGACACTAACTCAAATGTGCACATTATTTTGGGTCTAGCTGATCCTGATGACACTTACTTTTTTGCTGTCCATATCCCCCTCCTCCCACCATATCTTTTTACCCAACTTCCAGCCATTGGCTCTGAATCTGTCCTGCTACCTGGTCTTCTGGTCTAGCTTGGTCTAGCCTGGTTCACTGCTTCAACTTCACTGGACTCCAGCTATTCGCAAAGCATTATTGCTCGTCCATGAAATCCCCGCCTGGGCACTGTCTTTTATGTTTTCTTCAATTTGAATGCAGATACTTCTGTTAAATTCAGTGTTAATTCAATTAGAGATTGCGAATGAAGCACGGGGAGCAGACCGCAAGCGGCCTCATTTTAGCAAAGCCTCCTGATAGCTTTCTCAGCTCTAGAAAGTTGTCAGCTTCGACCGAGTATGCTACTGCATGTACAAAAAAGTAATGCTACAGCTTCTATTTGAGAGCATGACAGTGAAAAAATATACTATTTTTCTCTAGTCACTGAGAAAAATAATTATTAAAGTGTATACCATAGCCACTGTAGGCAGCATTATGTAGTATGGGGGATGCCACAGTAAACGATACGGTGTCTGCTCTCATCTTGTATGCCCTGAGAACACGGCCTCATTAATTCCAGAAGGCCCCATTAAAAAGGTGGCAGTGCTCTGCAACCTTGTTTTCTCACCCATTAACCACAGCGCCCTGACCACAAGATGGCCTTTTTCATGTAGGATTACATGACACCACTCTGACTTTCCTAAGCATAGCTTACATAGTATAATAAGAAACAACTGGCTTTGGCCAAAAGAGACTCAGCTGCCACCAGCCTAAATGACACTCCTTGTCACTAGGGAGTTATGATCTCGCTGGGGAACATAAAATGTGCTTACATGAAATAATCACTGAATAATGCCGGACAACATAAAAGTAAGATCTCTTTGTCCATTGATTTAGGCTATGAGAAGGATGTCTCATGTGAACGCTTGTTCTTGCCAGCCTCACCATATGCTGCTAGTGAAGCTTAAACATTTCAAAAACTGTGTCATTCCTTAGGTCAAGTCTCCATGTTTTTCTCTTGAGGAAAGTCTAGAAAGGTGCTTCTAATAAGCCCTCAGGCAACTGTAGACAGGAACTCCATTACTCACTGTGCGGTTCTTCCAAAAACAACCTTGATTTACCGTGGATAAATGGACACAGGGGTAGCTGACCTCGGTAGTAAAACTTTGAAATGAGATACGATCATTGCCAATAAATCTATTTTGGCAAATGAAATTCTAGTATGATCCCCTCACAAAGAGAAAGGATATAGATGTAAACAGAGGTAGGTATTGATATACAAATGGTGCCTTGCTACATGTAAAGCTGTGAAGCTCAGTCAGTGAATAGAAGAGGCATACTTCCTGCCCATTCTGTGAGGGGAGATGGTCATTAAATAAACACACAATTAATTATATAATGACTACTATGATACCTGCTTGAAGAAAAAAATATAAGTGCTTTGAAAATGTATAACAATGTTTTGATCTAGTCTCGGGGACGTGGATTAGCTGTCAGGATTCCATTTCAGCCCTAGTCAATTAGCTTGTCATCACTTACTTGGAAGTGTTCTGGACTTCCTGCTGGTCAAGGACTCCTCTAGCCTCCTCACTGGCCATAGAAAAGTTCTGCTAGTTTTCTAAAGGACTTTCACACTCTACCATCTAGAAAACTCTGTGAAACCAGTCATTGGTGGAAATATAATCAGCACCACAGTCCATGTACCTCAAATTATTAGTTTACCTGGTTCAGTGAAACCAGCCACACCTCCCAAGTTATCCAGCATGATGAGGACACCTGTGTGTACATTCCCTACTGTCCTCCACGTCACTCTAAATCCTTACCTTGTGTTTTCTGTAACTCACCATCTATTTTCATCTAATCCTGTATCTTCAGCCTCTGCTCGGCATCCTTATTACCTCTGTCCTCTCACTGAAGCTTGACTTTCCCCAAGGTCATAGCTTTACCTGAAGCCTTCTCAAGTAATGGCTCTTTTCTCTCCAACACCTTATGTCTTGCTGGAAATTGCTTTTCATTGCTGATTCCTGTATGCTTCCTGACAAAAGCACACTTACACTTACACACACACACACACACACACACACACCCTGAAAACCACTCCTATGAGTTGATACTATGAGTTTATATAATGTTAGTGTCAGGCACTGATGTAACTTAATCTTCATGATAACACTATGAGTTATATCTATATCTATATCTATATCTATATCTATATCTATATCTATATCTATATCTATCTATATCTATAGATATCCTTATCCATATTATACAGATGTATTTGGAGACACTGGGATGTTAGGTTAGCCATCCACAGTCAGCTAGAAAATATTAGTGCCAGGATTTGAACAGTGGCAGTCTGGCTTTTAGAGTCCAGCCTCTTAATAATTATGTCATATTGCTTCCCACCATTTGGTGCCATGGTCTTCAATCTTCTGAGCCACTGCCTCTTCCTTAGGGAAGATTTCAGCACTAAAATCACTGATTTTTTTCCTCCATTATTAGTCCTGTCATCAATCTTGGTGACTTTAACAGACACGGGGAAGATCCCTTCGACTTGAAGGCCTCACAGTTCCTTGATGTCATCTCCTCTGCCATCCACCCTTTGAGTGCCCACTAGCTCTTGTCATCACCAATAACGGCAATAATGGCTGCTTACTCCAAATCTTCCACAGTGTGATCACCACCTCTCATCTTTCCACTTCAAACCTCCAGTACCTCTACTCCTACAAGTTTTCCCGCTTTATCGTGTCCTTACTTTCTCCTTGCTCACTTGGATCCCATGCATTATTCTTACAATCAATCCCTTGCACATACCCTCTATTTATTCTCTCCTTTCTTCCTCGGGCTTTCTTGACTGATACAATTCTATTCCACACTGAATCTAGTTCTTCATCTGCACTCGCAGGCCTGTGCAGCTGAACTTGAAGAAAAATGCAGTCAGGTTTACTTTATTTTTTAATTTTTTATTATGAAATTTGTTGTCAAATTGGTTTCCATACAACACCCAGTGCTCATCCCAACAGGTGCCCTCTTCAATACCCATCACCCACCCACCCCTCCCTCCCACCCCCCCATAAACCCTCAGTTTGTTCTCAGATTTTAGGAGTTTGCTTTAAACTTATGAAAGCAAACCTCAGAACCTCCTAGTAATTCTGTATTTTACTAATCAGTTCTTTTTCCTAGTTCAAGGTAACTATTTCACACACCCTCCTCCCTCCACAGACCTAAAGCATTACCTACTTACCCCTGAAGAGGAGATAATGTTGCCTCTTATATCCTGGGCAATACGAATCCATAAAAAGAGACCATCCTGATCCTCCCACCTTCAAACCTCCAACTAGTTGCATCCATGCTTGTATACTCTGCCTCTCCTCCTTTCAAAAGGGATGGCAACCGAAGCCCATTTCCAACCACATTTTTTTTTCTATTTCACAATATAATTAACTCTTAGTCACATTTAGAAATCAACTATAGATACTGAAAACTTAAACAAAATAAAACCATTGGATCCTGTATCCGATGTGTGGGGTTTTTTTTTTTTTTAAACATTTTCAGCTTAGCTACTGTTTTCCTCTTGGGAACTATCCCAGTAGTTTTATTCTCCCCAAAGTAATTGTGGACCTATCAACACGATTGATTACAGAAATAAGTAATAGATGTAGGATCTTCACTTTCTTATTGGATTCCCATAATGCAGTCTGCATTTCTCAGCATATTGAACTTTTAAATTATTAATCATGTACATAGTCCAAAACCACATCCATAGCATACAACATATAATATAGAGAGAGCAAATTATACCCTGGTGTCCAATGTTTCTGGTGACAACATAAACCAGAAGAGGAAAGCTTAAGCGGTTTGCACATGTCACCCAAGAGGAAAAGATGAAAACGACATTTAAAAAGTAAAGGGACCTTAAGCAAACTTTCAGGCACAGAACTTCTGCATAGTTTGGTATGATCAATAACAAATATATTTTCTTAATTTCCCATCCCATTCTTACTAAAAGAAGTATGGTTGAGTTTTTCTAAAATGATGGGTCATAGCTATTGAAGCTAATATTAACATCAGCTTTGCAGTTTAGTATTCAAATATGACCCTTGCTTCAAACATTCAATCATCCCGTCCTTGTGAAAGTATGAGAGAGGTAGATGAAATACCTTGGTTACTTAGGTTGCAAAACTTGGGATTAATATTTCTTATTTTCCTTTTCTACCTCTCATCCCCTCAAAACACGAGCCCTGGTGATGCAGGAGCCTGCTTTGGATTCTGTGTCTCCCTCTCTCTCTCTCTCTGCCCCTCTCCTTCTCATGCAGCTTACATGAGACTTATAGTCTACTTGGAGAGAAAGGACACTTACATAAAAGATGATGGCCTGAGTATATAATTTAGTATATACTTATACTAAGTGGGAAATGAGTGTATTCGAAACTGAGAGATCTGGCATGAATTACCTGTGTGCAATCAGTTATCAAACTTCTTTTCCTTTATTCTTCAAAAAACCTTCTACACAAGTTTTAATCTTGTTACTGTTTACCCATGTTTTGATGTCATCACCCACACGGGGATTACTACAACAGCTTCCTAGCAAGCCTCTTCATCCTCCAGTTCATGCTATATATAGTTCACTGTCAATATTTGCCTCCCTAAGCATTGCTTTTGTTACTCCCTGCTCAAAAACATTCTAGATCTCCTTACTTCAAACCTTATGTAGTCTTAACTACTTTGCTCAACTTTTAAGACATGTCCAAATCTGGTCACATCCTTATTTCCTGGGAGGCCCCCACTCCTTAGCCTAATAAGGTCAGTATCCTCACAATGAAACCATGGAAATCCATTCTTTCTGAGCCCTCACAACTCTTTCCTCACATAGGCAGCTTTCCTCATGTCTTCTGCCTCTGAAATTTTAGCCTATCCTTCAAGGCCAAACTAAGACCCTCCATCTTCACGATACCTTCTCATACTGTATCTCTTTTTTCCTCCTCTCCTCTATGCCCCTGTGATACCCATGGCATGTACAACATAGAATAGCACATGCCTATTGAACTTATTCAAAAGCTTATTCTTTCCAATTATTAATTCCTAGGAGTCAGGAATGGCATTTTATACAGATTCTACAGCACCTGCCCTGACATGAATACATAGTAGGAATTTATTAGCTAGATACTTAGGGTTTTTATGACCCCCCTCTTTACTGTTTTATATTTTCTAAAAAGAAATACACACCTAAATAAGTTAGTAAAATATGTATCTATTTTTAACATAAGTTCAATATAGTATTACATATATGTGTGGGTATGTTGTACAGATTTATAGCTTTTATTTAAAGGATATTTCTGGGACTTTCAAAAGAATCTAATAAGCTCTGGGGCACCTGGGTGGCTCAGTCGGTTGGGCGTCCTACTTCGGCTCAGGTCATGATCTCACAGTTTGTGAGCTCGAGCCCCGTGTTGGGCTCTGTGCTGACAGCTCGGAACTTGGAGCCTGCTTTGGATTCTGTGTCTCCCTCTCTCTCTGCCCCTCCCCTGCTCATGCCCTCTATCTTTCAATATGAATAATTATTAAAAAATAAAGAATCTAATAAGCTCTTAAAATTGTACTTCTCTCTTTCCATATTGCAAATCTGAGCAATATCCTGGATTCAGTACCAAGAGCAAAAGCTAAGGTGTTATGTGGCCTCTGGATAACAGAGAATGTACTGCCCTTAAAACTTAATGATTTACTTTGCGTCTTAGACAATGCCAGACGGGTAAGGTTCTCTCTATCATGGTGCCTAGTACAAGCCTGGGGATATAAGTGCTCAATAACTACTTGTTAACTGATTGAATTTTTGATAATTAACTGAAGGGAAGATTCCATTTCTGAAATAAGCTCATAATGTTTTCAGGATTTAGATCTAGATGGTATTTCCCAGGGCAATGTCTCATTCTAACTTTGAGAAGTGTAATTAATGGGTAGCTAATATTCTATTACCCATTTTCAGATTTTACTATTATCTTGGGGTAGCAGGTCAAGGTCTTTCTTGCCATACTTCTAGTAATTTTGTTAGATGGTAAAAAATTTTTGGAGCTAGAAACAGTTTTAGAAACCATTTATTCTAATTCACTCACTCTTTGATGAGGATAGAGACCCAGAGAAAACATAGATTAGGTCATATAGGGAAGCAAAGGCAGGAATCAAGCTCTTTTAATCCTATAGCTACCTTATCTCCACTTAAATAATATAGGATGGCAAAATACCATCAAATCCTGAGGCTGAATAGAACTTACAGATGGTTCATTATTTTTTGCTTTAGCACTTCCAGTAATTGGCAAACAGCTCTTTCCACAATGGAAGGCCTCTGAAAATTAGAAATGTTCTTTGAAAGAGTAATTCTCAGACTTATATTGAGTCAAATTCTGCCTTCCCACAACTCTGGATTCTAGCCTAGCCTTGGATTCTCAAAGAACAAGAGCCATCCACTGTTTCTTCCATGGGGCAGATGTTTCCAAACAACACATATGACCTGAAAGTTTCCTCTCCCTGAGTCTTTCCAAACTTCCTTCTTATGGTATGGCCTCCCTTTGTTTTGGCAATAATCTTAGAATTTTGCCTTGGATCTGTTAGAATGCTCTTAGTTAAAGGGGATTAAACAAACAAACAAACAAAAAACACACAAAAACCCCCCTCATTTTGGCTTAAGAATAACTAAAGCCTGCATCCTCAGGGCAATTTAGGCATAGTTTAGTCAGAGCTCTGAGTCCATTTTCATTTGGTTTGCTGTTCTCCGCCTTTATCACTGTGTTAACTTTCTCCCCAAACTGACTTCCTTCATCGTTGTTGGATGTCTGCCAGCAGTAATTAGTGCTGCATGATGCCTCATTCAGCAGGAGAGGCAAGTTGCTTCCCATTAACTGCTGGGAAAAAGAAAACACTGAGATTTACATCAATTGGCCACCCCCGAACCAATCCCTAAATGCCACACACTGATAAGCTTAGGCCTGGATTAATTAAACCAATTATAGTGCAAAGGAAGATGGAATTTTCCTGAGCAGCCTTAGCTGGGCATAGTTTACCCTTGAAGTCGAGATGAAGTCAAGTCCAATCAAACCTTATTGCTGGAATCAACAGGGCAGGTAGAATAGACATTGAGGTAATAACCATATCTTCTGTCCACCATGCCTGTAACTATTTGATACTCAGGATGGATCTGACTACAGTCCAAGTTCAGTGAAATATTATGGAATCAGTTTTATTACCACTTCCCTCATTTTGGAAAGTGTTCCTCTATTAATTCAATCTTAGCTTGAATTCACTTTTTTTTCTAAAGCAGGTGCAACTTTTGGAGTTTGTGGTTAACAAAAGGACCTAAACTGTTTTTTTTTTTTAATTTTTTTTTTAACTTTTGCTTTGTATTGCTTTGAGATGAATTTTTAAAACCTCTAATATAACTGATTTTAAAAGCCAAAACTTCATGAAGCCCCTGGGTGGCTCAGTTGGTTAAGTGTCTGACTTCAGCTCAGGTCATGATCTCACAGTCCGTGAGTTCAAACCTTGTGTGGGGCTCTGTGCTGACAGCTCGGAGCCTGGAGCCTACTTCAGATTCTGTGCCTCTCCCTCTCTCTCTCTCTCTCTCTCTCTCTGCTCTTCCCTCCCCCCCCAAAAAAAAAATTTAAAAAATGTTTAAAAGCCAAAACTTTACATATGCGTATCTGTTGCTAACTCTCAAAGTCCTGATTTTTATGCATTGTTTTATTTTCTAAAACGTTTAAACATTTTGTTTCTGTCAGTCAGTATATTAGCTTGCTCCTTCAAGACTGATGTCTCCTCACCCAGATTAGATTTTAAAGTGTAACCAAGACAAGGCTAAGGACAAAGCCATGAGGCACACATCATGAGCAACGCCCCTGCAAGCTAACACCAGATTCCATGCTGTTTTTCAACCAACTACACGTCCCATCTTCCCCTACTATCATCCAGGAATATTTCTACACTAATCTGCAAGGACATCGTGAGTGACCTCATCAAATCCCCACCTAGATATCAATACTTAAACTCCTGAAATATCCCAGGCTACTCAGCCTGTAGAAACAAAATTAGGCTAATTTGGCAGGAAGGTTTTGATTGCTCCCGGACCAGTTCCTACAAGCAGCTTCATTATTTTCCAGGTACCCTCAACTCCTTGTTAGACTGATCCATTCTGGAATGCTATTAGTGATCAATATTGCTGACCCAACAGTTGCTAGAATCTACCTTTTCATCCTTTGAGAGAATTGGAGTGATATTTGCTCCGATCACATCACTTCCTTCCCCTATGATTTCTGTAGATTACTGCCAATCATTCTGTGATTACATCTTTAAGTGCTTTCAACACCCTGGAATGTAATTTGTCTATGGCTGCAAACTAGAATTCATTTAAATGTCTGGGTGGCTTTTTATAATCTCTTCATTTTTTTCTGGGACTTCAATTCACTCTCAACTGTGTTTTTCTATCCGTTCTATTTTGATAATAACTTTTGCATAGTGGCAAGGACAGATAAAATAGGAGTGCAATGATTCTGTCTCCTGTCTGTATTTGCTAGCATCTCACCATCTTTTCTAAGCAATGAGGAGATCTATTATATATTCATAATTATGATTCCTAGCCTCTACATAAGTCTTCTACATTGGGAACACTCCTCTTGTTCTGAACCTTTTTGTTATCTAATTTTTATTCATTCATCAGGTCTCAGAGATAATCTCCTTGAAAAGCCTTCATAGATTCTCCACACCTAAACTAGGCACCTTTCCTATGTCCTACAACACCTTCTCACAGCCTTCCATGGAATGTAGCCCATTATATTGCTGTTGCCTGCTTTCATATCTGCATTCCCCCCATTTAACTGTAAGTAAGAAGGCAAGGTCCTTATCTAATTTTTTTTTTTGCAGAGATCTTCATAATGCTTGGCATTGAATGGGTGCTTCATATTATTAACTATTAAAGAAATTAAAACTGTAAAGATACTTTTTTTTACTTTAGCATTTTTCCAACTCATATGATTTCCTGACATTTCTTTTACTGTCACACCAGTAACAAGTTTCCTTGGTGGTCAAAAATAAATCAAGAGTAACAGTTTCTTCCGAGATTTTCTCAACAAAAAGTTTACTTGTTGGTCCTCTGAGGTGTTCGTTAAAATGTTTCTTATGCAGAAAGGAAAAAAAAAATCTTCTAGCATCCCTACATAATCAGAAAACCATGGCTTATTATAAATTCCTTTTTGAGGGGCACCTGGGTGGCTCAGTAGGTTGGGCAACTGACTCCTGATTTAAGCTCAGGTCATGATCTCACAGTTTGTGAGATCAAGTCCTGCACGGGGTTCTGTGCTGGCAGCGTGGAGCCTGCTTGGGATTCTCTCACTCCCTCTCTCTGTGGCCCTACCCCACTTGTGCATGTAAGATCTCTCTCTCTCTCTCTCTCTCTCTCCCTCCCCCCCCCCCCCCCAAATAAATACATAACCTTAAAAAAAGTCCTTTTTGAGTCCTATGGAGTACATTCCTACAAATGGGAGCATGCGAAAATCAAATCATGTGTCTTTTGCAAAGTCAAACAGAAATAAATTTCCAGGTTTAAGATTTTTTTAAAACACATTTCAATCATTAAGACAACTTTCATACTTTGAAAGCTTGGTAAATACATTTTTTATCAAATGCACTTAGTGAATTTTACATAGTCTTTAGTTTTTCTGTTTTACCAAGGGTATTTCCCACTGATACACTTTTTTTTTTTTACAATAAACTTCTTCAACCTATCCAATATGTCACATGTCCAGTAGTTTATAAAATTTTAAAGTTAATGGTATAACAAACTCAAATAATGATACTTCATATTTATAAGTGCATCCTGGAATGAATAAATAATGAAACACAGTCAGCTTCTATTAAAAGTACAGGATTGAACGTTTAAGAAGTTACCTACCTATAGGGAGGTAGAATTGTTGATTTTTATCTGATTTTAAAATTTAAGTAGGTGTGATCCAGGTTGGTTCTTGAACAGGTGACAAATATACCAAGTTTTGTCACTTTTTTTTTTTTTTCTGCTCAGAACTGGCTGTGTAGCAACTGTCTTGATCTATTGCCACAGATTAGCTGCTCCAGCATTTTTTCAAACTCTCTTGGGCTATGCCTACATGCTTGATGACAAACTTACCTGACTATTCGTTTCAATTGTACTAATCAGTCAAGGGCTGTTTATAAGCAACTACAATCGACTGAGACCCAGAAGTATATTTCTTTGATTAGTATTCAAAGAGGAAAATTGTTACTGATTGGTACTATTGAAAGTTATGGTACAAATTATTCTGCCACAATTCTTTTTTTTGTTTGTTTGTTTTTAATGTTTTTCTTTGTGTCAATTTATTTCCACTTTCTGAAATCTTCATTTTCTTTAGCATTTCAAGTTTTTATTTAAAATCTGGTAAGTAACATAGTGTAATACTAGTTTCAGGAGTAGAATTTAGTGATACATCATTTACATATAACACCCAGTGCTCATCCCAACAAGTGCTCTCCTTAATGCCTATCACCCATTTAGCCTATCCCCCCCACCCAACACCCCACCAGCAACCCTCAGTTTGTTCTCTGTATTTAAGAATTTCCTATGGTTTGTCTCCCTCTCTGTTTTTATCTTATTTTTTCTTCCCTTCCCTTATGTTCATCTGTTTTGTTTCTTAAATTCCACATATGCGTGAAATCATATGGCATTTGTCTTTCTCTGACTGACTTATTTTGCTTAGCATAATTTAATACATTTAAATTCAAAGTGATTATGGATAGATATGAATTTAGTGCCATTGTTTTACCTGTTAGATCCTTGTTTCTGGAGATTTTCTCTGTTCCTTTCTAGTCTTCATCACGTTTTGGTCTCTCTTTCCCAAAGAGTCGCCTTTAATATTTCTTGTAGGTCTGGTTTTGTGGTCAGGAACTCCTTTAGTTTTTGTTTGTCTGGGTCACTCTTTATCTCTCCTTCTATGAAAGCCTTACTGGATAAAATCTTCTTGGCTGCTAATTTTTCTCGTTTAGGATGTTGAATATATTATGCTACTCCCATCTGGCCTGCTAAGTTTCTGTGGACAGGTCTGCTGTTAACCTTACTTGTCATCCCTTGTAAGTTAGGGGTTTCTTTTTCCTTGCTGCCTTTAGGACTTTTTCTTATCTCTGTATTTTGCAAATTTTACTATATGTCTTGGTGTTGGCCTGATTATGTTGATTTTGATGGGAGCTCTCTGTGTCTCTTGGATTTGGATGTCTGTTTCCTTTGCCAGACTAGGGATGCTTTTAGCTGTAATTTGTTCAAATAAACCTTCTGTCCCTTTTTTCCATCTCTTCTTTTTCTGGGACTCCTATGATACAAATGTTATTATACTTTATGGAGTTACTAAGTCCCCTAAATCTACATTTGTGATCTAATATTTTTATTTCCCTCTTCTTTTCATTATTTTCCATTATTTTATCTTCTATATCATTTATTCATTTCTCTACTGTCAGTTTTGCATTATGGATATAGCATTTATTTTGGCTTGACTAGTTTTTAGGTCTTTTATCTCCATGGTAAGGGACTCCCTGGTGTCTACTATGCTTTTCTCAAGCAGAGCTAGTATCCTTATGATTATTGCTTTAAATTCTTCCTTTTGAGGTGAGTTCCTCCATGTTGGCATTTTGTCTAGGTCTTAGTCTTCTGTGTGTTAGGAAAGTCGGTTACGTTTCCTGCTCCTGAAAGTAATGAATTTATTAAGAAGAGGTCATATACTGTCCAGGGCCTGGCACATTAGGAAGTGTTTCTGGTATATGCTGTGTGTACTCTGCTATTGTGTTTTGGCTGCTCTTTCCCTCAGGTCAGTTCTCTGCAGAGTTTCTCCTTGCCTACAGTGGGGACTGTTTGGACCTTTATGCAGTGTGTGATGAGTTTTAAGTAGGTATGCTCTGGTCTGCCTGTGAAAAAAGGACTGATCTTATTCCCACTATAGCTGAAGCTTTGCAGCACTCTATGATCAGTAGACTTGATGTGTGTGTGTGTGTGGTGGTGGTGGGGGGGGGGTTGTTCTGGTCTTCTGGAGGAGGGCCCACTACTACTCTATTAGGCATACTTGCCTTAATACAGAAGTACTTGCAGAGTGCAGGGGAATAGAGCTTGGTGTTAGGGGCTCAAGCCTTCACTGTAGGTGCTGTGATGCTCAGTGAAGTCCTTCCATGCTGGTGGGCAAGGGGGATAAATGGCGCCAGCCTGCTCTCTCACCCCCCAGAGAAGGGAGTTCCCACTCACCACTGTCCAAGAAGCCCTCATAGAATGGTGAACAATCCCCCCCCCCATATGTCCCAGGCATCCCTTAGATCCCTGCTTTCACCCTTTCTGTGTCTGGGCTGTCTGTCTAACTGGCAGTACAATGCACCTACGTTTTATCTCAGGCACACCAGCTGAGTTTCAAAACTCCAAATTTTAGGGGCCTGGCAAGGTGTGGACCCATGCTGATCTTCTAGGGGAGGGCCTCACCACATCTGCAGCAACACTTTAGTCAGGTGTAATGATAAATCCTAAGAGAGAAGACTTAAAAATAAGTCAGTTTTAATTTTTGAAGTATTGTTAATATATTTAGAATTCAGGGGCACCAGGATGGTAAATTCGGTTAAGCCTCTGACTCTTGGTTTTGGCTCAGGTCATGATTTCATGGTGTGAGTTTGAGCTCCACATGCCATAAGTACGGAGCTTTCTTGGAATTCTGTCTCCTTCTCTCTCTGCCCCTTCCTTAATTTTTTTTTTGTACGAAAGAATTGACCAGAGTCCTGGTCAGTTCAGCTGCTATCCAGCTGTCTATGTACTATATAGACTGAGTAGCTTATAAAAAATTGAAATTTATATCTCATTGTTCTGGAGACCAGAGGTCTAAGATCAGGTTGTCAGTCTGGTTAGATTCTGATGATAACCTTCTTTTTGGTTGCATACTACTGACTTCTTGTATCCTCACATAGCTAAAAGGTCTAGAAAGCTCTCTGGGGTCTCTTTCATAAGAGCAGTAAATCCCATTCATGAGGGTCTCCCTCTCATGACCTAATTCTTCCTCAACACCCCATGTCCTAATACCATCACATTGGGGGTTAGTATTTCAACATATAAATTTTGGGGGCATACATTCAGTCCATAAAACTAGGATAATGGTCCTGTTTTAAGAATTCGAGTAACATGGAATTTAAGCTCTGATCAGTTATAAATGATCGTTGTTTAAAATACTTTTAAAAATTCTTTGTGTTTAGAGATGTATACATTATAATAGATAAATAAAAAGTCTATCCAATATAATCCTACCTTCTTATGTTATAACTGTAAGTGGAAATTTGATGTCCTGTCAAGAATATTAACTTAGCCATTTAAGCAAAGCATAGTATCTTGGGAAATAAAATTTTAAAATACCATGTACAATTACAAGAAAAAAACATAAAATACTTAGGGATAAATTTAACAAAATATGCATAAAACAAAATATGCACAAAACTACAAAATACTGCTAGGAGAAATGAAAAGAGATATAAGAAAATGTAGACATATTCTATAGACATTGATAAAAAGATTAAATATTACTAATAAGTAAATTTGTCCTAAATAATTTATAGGTTCAATGAAATTCCAATCAAAATTACAGGAAGAGTTTTTTTTTTTTTTTTTGTAGGAATTGAAACTAATTCTAAAATGTACATGGAAATCCATAGGACCTAGGACAGCCGAAAATGATTCTGAAAAACAACAAAAGTAGAATGTTTATACTACCTGAAAAAAATAAAAATAAACAATAGGGGCACCAGGGTGGTTCAGTTGGTTGAGCATCTGACTTCAGCTCAGGTCATGATCTCACAGTTTGTGAGTTCTAGCCCTGCATTAGGCTCTGTGCTGGCAGCTCAGAGCCTGGAGCCTGCTTCAGATTCTGTGTCTCACTCTCTCTGCCTCTCCTCTACTCATGCTCTGTCTCTGTCTCTCAAAAATAAATAAAAATGTTTGGGGCGCCTGGGTGGCGCAGTCAGTTAAGCGTCCGACTTCAGCCAGGTCACGATCTCCCGGTCCGTGAGTTCGAGCCCCGCGTCAGGCTCTGGGCTGATGGCTCAGAGCCTGGAGCCTGTTTCCGATTCTGTGTCTCCCTCTCTCTCTGACCCTCCCCCGTTCATGCTCTGTCTCTCTCTGTCCCAAAAATAAATAAACGTTGGAAAAAAAATAAATAAATAAATAAAAATGTTTAAAAAATTAAAAAAAAAATAAAGCACAGCATGAATGAAATTGACAAACTTTATCATCTATGTTTTCTATTGTCTGGCAATAAACATTGCAAGTTAGACTGACCAGGTCACTGACCTCAGACATAAACTTAAATCTTTGCAGGTAAGTTTATTTTTAAGAGTCAAGTTGAAAAATATCATTAATTTTCATTGATAATCTCAGACTAAAAGTAGAGATAAAATTAAAGTACAAAAGAAAGTCAAATCAATAATGACCATCAAGTCACCAAACTGTAAATATACAATGGTAGATAATATGGAGCTTTTATCTTAGAAACCTGTTTGGTTTCATTCCGTTTCACTCTTCTGAGAATCAAGACAGAATCATGGAATAGTTCAGCAACAACCTAGGTCCACAGTTTGGTCAATTTTCCTAGACAATAGTATAAGTCCCTCACAATACAGCCCAACCTAAGAGCAGTCTTTGGAAAAAAATTTCAGAACAAAAAAAGACTTTCTGTTTAAACCTAAGCAGCACATTTTCTATAATAAGCATTAAGAGGGTACACTCCTTTTTTTATTTAAAAATTTTTTTGAATGTTTATTTACTTTTGAGAAAGAAATAGAGGCAGAGTGTGAGTGGGCAAGGGGTCCAGAGAGGGAGACACAGAATCTGAAGTAGGCTCCAGGCTCTGAGCTGTCAGTACAGAACCCAACAAGGGACTCAAACTCGTGAACCATGAGATCATAACCTAAGCTGAAGTCGGATTCTTTACCGACTGAGCTACCCAGGTGCCCCAAGAAGGTATACTCCTTTTAAACAGTTTAATGAGATATAATTTACATGTCATAATATTCACTCATTTAAAGTTCAATGATTTTTAATGTATTTACTGAGTTGTATACTGTAATCACTATCATCTAATTTTAGGACATTTTCCTTATCTCAGAAAGAAATCTGTACCCAATTAGCATTCACTTCCAATTTGTCCTCACCCAACCTCACCACCCCCAGATGTAGGCAACCACTAATCTATTTTCTGTCTTCACAGAATTGCGTAGTCTAGACATTTTATATAAATGGGATCATACACTATGTGGTCTTTTGTGACTGGCTTCCTTTACTTACAAACTGTTTTCAAGGTCCATCCATGTTGTAGCCTCTATCAGTACTCAATTCCTTTGTATTGCTTGATAAGATTTCATAGTATAGGTATGCCATTTGTTTATTCATTCACCAGTTGTTGCGAATTTGGATTGTTTCAACTTTTGGCTATGGTGAATAATGCTACTATAAATAATCTGTGTACATGTTTTGATATTAACATATGTTTTGTTCCTTTTGAGTAAATACCTAAGAGTGGAATTTGTAGGGCATATAGAAACTCTATATTTAACATTTTTTAGGAACAGCCAAACTGTTCTCCAGTGTAGCCTCAACCATGAACATTCCCATTAGGAGGGTATGAGGCTTTCAATAGCTTCACATCCTCACCAATTTTTGTTAGCTTTTTTTTTTTAACTGAAGTATAAGTGGCATACAATGTTATATTAGTTTCAGTACAACATGATGCATAGGGGCACTTGTACCCCAATGTTTATAGCAGCACTCTCAACAATAGCCAAATTATGGAGAGTCTAAATGTCCATCAACTGATGAATGGATAAAGAAATTGTGGCTTATATACACAATGGAATACTACGTGGCAATGAGAAAGAATGAAATATGGCCTTTTGTAGCAACGTGGATGGAACTGGAGAGTGTTATGCTAAGTGAAATAAGTCATACAGAGAAAGACAGATACCATATGTTTTCAGTCTTATGTGAATCCCGAGAAACTTAACAGAAGACCATGGGGGAGGGGAAGAAAAAAAAAAGGTTAGAGAGGGAGGGAGCCAAAACATAAGAGACTCTTAAAAACTGAGAACAAACTGAGGGTTGATGGGGGGTGGGAGGGAGGGGAGGGTGGGTGATGGGTACTGAGGAGGGCACCTGTTGGGATGAGCACTGGGTGTTGTAAGGAAAACAATTTGACAATAAATCTCACATTAAAAAAACCCCAAAAACAATAAGTGTATCACCATTTGTCATCATACAATGTTATTACAGTATTATTGACCATATTCCCTATGCTGTATTTTCATCTCCATGATTTATTTATTTCGTAACTGGAGTTGTACCTCTTAATCTCCTTTATCTATTTCCCCCATCTCCCTACCCATCTCCCTTCTGGCAACCACCACTTGGTTTTCTGTATTTAAGTGTCTGTTTCTGTTTTTTGTTTGCTTGTTAGATGCCACGTATATGAAATTATATGGTATTTGTCTTTCTCTATCTGACTTATTCCATCCATGTTGTTGTCAATGGCAACATCTCATTGTTTTTTATGTTAACCAATATTCCATTATATATATATATATATATATTCATTCCATATATGTATATACACATGTATACGTATACATATACACCATAATATTCACTCATCTAATGTTCAATGATTTTTTTATATTCATTCCATATATGTATATACACATGTATACGTATACATATACACCATAATATTCACTCATCTAATGTTCAATGATTTTTAATGTATTTACTGAGTTGTACACTGTAATCACTATCATCTAGTTTTAGGACATTTTCCTTACCTCAGAAAGAAATCTGTACCCATTAGCATTCACTTCCAATTTGTCCTCACCCAACCTCATCACCCCCAGATGTATACATACATACACACACACACACACACACACACACACACACACACACAATATCTTGTTTATCCATTCACCTGTTGATGGACACTTAACTTGCTTCTATATTTTGGCTATCATAAATAATGCTGCAATAAACATGGGGGGTACATATCCTTTGAATTGACATTTTTGTTTTCTTTAGGTAAATAACCAATAGTGCAATTATTGGATCATATAATAGTTCTAATTTTTGAGGAAACTCCACACTGTTTTTCATGGTGATTGTACCACTGGGATTTACATTCCCACTAACAATGCACTAGGGTTCTTTTTTCTCCACATCCTCACCAATACTTGTTATTTCTTGTCTTTTTGCTACTAGCCATTCTGAGTGATATGAGATGGTATCTTATTGTGGTTTTGATTGGTATTTCCCTGATGATTAATGATGTGGAGCATCTTTTCTTGTGTCTGTTGTCTATCTGCATGTCTTCTTTGAAAAAATGTCTTTCAGGTTCTCTGCCCATTTTTTAATTGGATTTTTTATTTTTCTCAGTGTGAAGTTGTGTAAGTTCTTTTTAAAAAAATTATAGTTACAGTGAGTTTAAAAGAGGTATCTCATTGCGGTTTTGATTTGAATTTCTGAAATGATTAATAATGTTGAGCATCTTTAATTTGCTTGTTGGATGTTCCTATATCTTCTTAAAGAAATATCCATATCCTTTGGCCATTTTTAATTAGGCTATTTGCCTTTTTATTATTGAGCTTTAAGGGTTCTTCATCTATTGTGGATATAGGTCTCTTAGCACAATAGGATTTGCAAATATTTTCTCTTTCAAATTATTTGATGTAATTGAAGCATAAAAGTTTGAAATTTTGATTGATGCTAACATTGCTTTTCCCTGTTTTTGGTTGTGATTTTGATGTCATGGCTAAAAATTATTTTATAATCCAAAGTCACAAAGATTTGCTCTATGTTTTTTCCTAAGAATTTTATAGTTTTAGCACTTAAATTTAGATTTTTGACCCACTTTGAGTTAATCTTCATGCATCATGTAAATTAAGGGTACAGACTCATTTTTGTGCATGGCAGTATCCAGTTATCCCACCACTATTTGTTTAAAAGCTACTGTTTTCCCCCCATTGAATTGCCTTGGCATCTTTGTCAGGATTGATCAGAAATGAAAGGGTTAGTTTCTAGAGCCACAATTCTATTTTCTTGATCTATATGTCTATCTCTACCTCAGTACCACATTTTCTGATTGCTGTAACTTTGTAGTAAGTTTTGGAATTAGGAAATGTGAAAACTACAACTTTTTTCTTTGGTTTCAAGATTGTTCTGGCTATTCTTGTTCTCTTGTACTTACACAGGGATTTTAGAATCAGCTGATGTACTCCTTTCAACACAACATATATATGCTAACTCAGATAAATTCAAGTTCAATGTCATGCCTTTTTCAAAATATTTTCTAATAGAATGTTCCATTTATTTCAACCTCCATGTTTCCATTGGCCTCTTCTCATTTTCCTAACTTCTATATTTAACTATGCATGGTTATCTCCATTCTGAAAAAATCATTTCTTGACATTGCCTCACCCTTCATGGTCCAAATTCGTAAAAAAGCAGTCTCTGTTTTTACCCTCAACTCTCTCTTAAAGCTACACAGAAAAAAGTTACCAATGACATTCTATTGCCAAACAAAGCAGCACACCTTCAATCTTTACTGAGGCATTTCACACCAACAACTATCCTTATGTTTTTCTTTTCTTTTTTTTAATGTTTATTTATTTTTGACAGAGAGAGTGTGAGCAGGGGAGGGGCAGACAGAAAGGCAGATACAGAATCCGAAGCAGGCTCCAGGCTCTGATCTGTCAGCACAGAGTCTAACGTGGGGCTTGAACTCACGAACTGCGAGATCATGACCTGAGCCGAAGTCGGACACTTAACCAACTGAGCCACCCAGGTGCCCCTTTCCTTATGGTTTGACTCTTTCCTCATTTGTTTTAGAATTCCACTACAGTCTCCTCTTGTCTTTTGCACTCATCTCTTGCTTCTATTCCTCACATGTTGGCTTTACCCAGGTTTCTTGTCTCAGCTTTTTCCATTTCTCATTTTGCAGACCCTCACCAACCTCTAAACTAAACTCTAATGACAGCCTTCCTGTTGTAGGTTTTATTTGTTTTCAGATGAACATTCAGTATGTATCTCAAAAAAAACACAAAGTGAAACTCCATATCATTCTCCTCAGAATTGTTTCTCATTCTTTCTTCCATGTCAATAAAAAAATCTATCTAATTTTAAAAAGCAAAAGGGTTTGAAGTCATTTTCAACTTTCCCTTTCTCTTTTCTCACAGGTGAATGGTCAGCTTGTCACTTTTATCTCTAAAATGTGTCTTCCATTCATCCTCTTCTCTTCATTTTTGGGCTCAATTCAATTCCTTCTTATTTTTTCTTTGGATTCCAGTAATATCTCTCCCTCTATCTTTCATAATTCCAAAATTTTCTGTGAAATATAGAATTTATCACATCTCTCCTATTCTTTTTAATTTTTTTTAATGTTTATTCTTGAGAGAGAGGGTGCATGAGAGTGGGGGAGGGGCAGACACACACACACACACACACACAAAGATGCACACACACACACACACACACACACACACACACACAGAATCTGAAACAGGTCCCAGGCTCTGAGTTATCAGCACAGAGCCTGACGTGGGGTTTGAAGCCACAAACCAGGAGATCATGACCTGAGCTGAAGTGGGGTGCTTGATGTGATCCACAACATCACTCTTATCCTTAAAAATCCATGGGGGGCCTGGGTGGCTCAGTCAGTTAAGTGTTCAACTTTGGTTCAGGTTATGATCCCATGGTTTGTGGGTTTGAGCTGTGCTTCAGGCTCTGTGCTGACAGCTCAGAGCCTGGAGCCTGCTGCAGATTCTGTGTCTCCCTTGCTTCCTGCCCCCCCCCTTCAAAAATAAATAAATATTTTTTAATAAATAATTTTTAAAAAATCCTTCAGTGACTCCCCATTACCTGTAGAGTAATTTAGTTTGCTTAGTTTGGTATTAATGGTGCTGTGAAACTCAGTCCCAGATTGTTTTTTCAATCTTAAATCCAATGATACAATTGCTCTTTTCAACAATCTCTATAATCTGTTGCCTGGCTTCCCAAATATGCCGCCAAATATACACTCTGCTGATTTAGCCATAAAGGACTTATTCACTGTAAACCTCACATTGCTGATACATATGTATTTTCAGGAAAAAACTTCCATTCTCTCATCTTCCCACAACTCACTCTCATAGACTTAGGAAACTCTTATCCTTCCAGGTCAGGCCAGATGTAATGTCCTCACTATAAGTCTCTTTAATCAAGTTTGCTCTTCTCAAAGCAGGTTTAATCACTATAAAATTTGCCACCATATATTTATTTTACTGTTTTCTTTACTAAAGTTTTCACTCTTTGAAGGTGAACACTAAATCTCATTCATCAGAGCATCTCTAGAAGTTTAACATAGACATTGCTACATGGTTGATGATCAGCGCATTACTTAATGTAAATTTTATAAAATTTAAATGGACTGATTGAATTGTACTGCTTCCTGACTATTAGAAGTATTAGTCGGCGGCATGTTTGAATTGCATGGGCCAACCCCCACAAAGTTGCCAATAATTAAGTAAATGAGACATGCCAACATGAAATTTGGAGAAACACATATGTGGTAGGAATTGTAACAAAAAGAAAAAAGAGAGAGAGACTGACTTCTGTTTCTGAGAAAAGTAGTAGCTCAGAGGCACTGGAAATAGAAACAACTAAAATGTTGGTATAGGGGCACCTGGGTGGGTCAGTAGGTTAAGTGTCTGACTTCTGGTTTTGGCTCAGGTCATGATCTCACGAACCATGAGCACTGCATCCAGCTCTGTGTTGACAGTACAGAACCGGCTTGGGATTCTCTTTTTTCCTCTCTCTCTCTCTGTCTCTCTCTCCAAACAAACATCTTTAAAAAATTATAACTATATCCTTGACAAAAAAACTTCTCAAAATCAAAAACTATATTAAAACTGCTACCTACATAGTTTTTTAAAAAACCTGAAACCATTGTTACCATGGGGTAGAGAATTACTATTGTTTAATCTTAGTTTCCATTTCTTTTTCTGCTTCATGGGACAGAAGGCATGTAAGACAAAGACTAGGACTAACCACAGGTAAGAAATCTAATAGGACATTTCTACCGTACCTTGAGTGTGGAGTGTACCAGAAATAAACCCACACCATGGCGTGAGATGGCAAAAAATTCTCTGCCATAATTTTGTTGCTCGGTTCAGAAAAAATATCTCCCTCGAGTATTCACAGCCAAACAATGCTCCTCATGCTGATTTGTAGCTGAATCCACACTGCCTTGGTGACCCAAGAAACTTAAATCTAACAATCTGTTTAAAGTACTTAGTAGTGCCTCCAGGCACCTGGAATGAGCTTGGGCAAATTCTGTTTGAGTGAATCACCTTCCATCCAGACTTCAAAGGATTCCTACAGATAAAGTTCCAACAGGAATTTGGATTCACAGTCAAAATTTTATGAAACAATCCCACAAATAATCACTAGAGTTTAACAAAAACAACAGACGATGGAAAGACTTTGTACCCAGAATATAAAAGCATATGTTTAACATGTTTGAATAAATAACATAGTAAAACTAAAAAAGTGTAAAGCAGATTGCAAAGAGCCTAATAGAACTTCTGGAAATAAGAAATGTGAAACAAATAAAAAATTTCAATGGACAGGCTACATTGTAAATCTAGTAAATAGTAAATATCATGGGAATTTAATGGGAAATTTAATAACTGGAAGACAGAGCTGAAGAAATGATCTGTAACACAACATGGAAACAGAGTTGGAAAATATGAAATACATAGAGAATACCATGAGTTTTTAGTAGGCATTTAATTGGAGTGCCATAATTTTTTTTTTAATTAGAGAGAATGAGGAAGGGACATTATTAATGAGATGGTATCTTAGGTCAGTTTTCCCAGAAGCAGCCTCTGAAATAAGGATTTATGAACAGGTAACTTAATAAGGCAATATTCTCTGGAGAGACCAGCAAGAGAATGAGGGGAGCAGGAGAGGAAAGAAACAAAGCCAAGCTAAAGTGTGGTCTCAGGCAAACACCTGCAGAACATAATAGCTTCAGCCTGATCCTACAAGGGAACTCTGGAGCAAATTATACTTCACAGTTGTCCAAGGCAAGAAAGCTAAGCTGTCATACTTCATCTGTCAGCCCTTGGTCAAGGGCTATACAAAGAGAACCAAATTTCCAGAGACCTCTACATTCCTACTTATGTGGAAAAGGACCTCAGTATACAAAGTACAGTTCCCACATTTAGGCAGAGTTCAAATTTTCCAGATTTTAGTCAAAATAGATTTTGTACTGCTAAGTCCTCTTGGTTCTCATTTTCCCTTCAATTTTAGCCTGGTCTTATCAACTCTTTTATGAATATAAAAATGTTTTTAATACTTTGTCTGTATTTTAGTTGCTTGTGATTAGAGGCTTGCTTCTAATAACCAAATCTGACATTGTTTGTAAGTGTAAGCCTCATCTTTTTTCCTCAAATTTCACTAGTTTTTTGAGGTGTTTCTTTTGTATTTTTATATATTGTTGGATGATGTTTTTCTGATCCATTCTAAAGGTCTCTATTTTGATAGTGAGTTTAACATATTTGTATTTATTTCAATTGCTGCTAGCACTCATTAGTATCTTCACATGTGATTTTTTCTTATATATTTTCTATACTTTAATTCTCCTTTCGAACCTTCCATTGAACATACCAAGTTTCTTCTTATATGAAAGTTAACATTGTATTTTATTTTTTCTGTTGGGCACCAGTAAAATGATATATATCTGCATTAGTTTCCTCTTTTCTACTCCTTTCTTTTATGTATCAATATCCATAGTGTATAAACCCTTCCATCTCTCACTCTCCTCTCTCCTACCACCACCATGTTTGTATTTTCTACATTTTCAATGCTGAGATTTATGGATCTTTTATAGATTTTAAGTTTACGTTAGCACAAAAGTTATTTCCACAACTCCACATTCCATCTACTTCTTAGATTTTCCTAGGTTTATCTGACAACTTTCTAGAGGATTTCTGAAAGAGTATTTTCAAAACAGCCTGTTTACTTGATGAAGTTCTGAGTTCTTGTTTGCCTAAAAATACATAAGTATATTTTCCTCGCATTTAAGTTACTGTTAGTTGAATATAGTATTATAGATTTAAAGTTCTTTCATTCTGACTCTTTGCAACAATGCCATTCCACTTATATGTAAAATACAAGGTCATATGTATTTTGCATAGAAGATTGACTTTGTGAAGTATGTTACTGACCCATATCCTGTTCTTTTTAAAAATAACCTTCTATTAGAAAGCTTTAAGAAAGGTCTTTGATGTTTTAACTCTAGTACGTTTATATTTTTTAATTACCTATATGGCTATATCTATATGGCTTGAAGTATGAAAAATGTCAGTGTTTCTCTCTAATTTTTAGAAATTCTAGGTCATTATTTCTTCAAGTTTTTCCTCATTTCCATTTTGTTTTCCTATCAGTTTTCTGGAAAACCCTTAATTTGGAGGTTAACATTTTCACATTCATCATCCATGTCTCTAAACTTTTGTTTCACTGAACTCTCTTTATCCCTTCTGGATAACTTTTCTGAATTCCTCAACTGAATTCTTAAAGTCACTACTTTGTTACCCTGTTGTACTAATTTTCATATTTTAATCCATCTATGAGTTCTTTATTTCATTTCTTTAAAACTTACTATTCTGCTGATCTTTCCAATATTCCTCTTTATCTCTTTGAGAATATTGATTATGCTTGCCTTATATTTATTTCAAGTTTTTGTTTTTATTTATTTATTTAAGTACAATCTACCCCCCAACATGGGGCTCGAACTCACAACCCCAAGATTAAGGGTCTCATGCTGTACTTACTGAGCCAGCCATGTGCCCTTATTTATATTTACTTTAAGTTTCTGGTCCACTAAATTCTCCTTTATCTGGCATAGGTTAGAGAGATTCACCTCAAGTTTGTGAGTTTTTAAAATATTTATTTATTTTTGAGAAAGAGAGTGCAAGCAGGGAAGGGGCAGAGGTGGGAGGAAGGTACAGAAGATCCGAAGTGGGCTCTGCACTAACAACAGCAGTGAGCCCGACGCGGGGCTCAAACTCACAAGCTGTGAGATCATGACCTGAGCAAAAGTTGGATGCTCAACTGACTGAGCCACCCAGGTGCCCTATGAGATTTTTTAACTTATACTCTGGGTTGAACCACTCTCTATGTACCCCTACTCACAATAAGCAACTCTACCCTTTGTGGACACTCCTTTCCTCCTCTCTAGTCCTGAAAGGGATGGCGGACAGGAGGGAATTCTCAGGAGCCAGCTCCAATGTCAGAATCTGTGGTTACCCACCTTCCACCTCAGCTTGGCAAGAGTGCCATTCTGCTATTTTCCCACCATATGTAGCTGGCACTAGACTGGTGCTAATGATTGTTCTTCCTTACTATAGGCAATAATCCATGCAGGACAATATGAGGAAAATCAGGAATTACATCTGAAATGTTGCTGTCCTAACTTCTGCTGCCCTGTACACAGCTCTTTTCATGTGTAGGTTGTTCTTCTTTCTCTCCATGAATGAAGACCAATCAACTTACATCGTCCTAAGAATTCTGTCTTTTCATTGTAGTTTCTCAGAATCAACCATAGCATCCATCATCTCTGTCACATCCACAGAACTATACCCAGAGGAAGAAGCCAGCAATGCCTATTAATTTGTCAAAAACTGGGGGAGGTTTTCCAATTATTTTATTTTATCCTATAACAAAGACCAACTTGACTGCTGAGTCTCCCTCTTCAACACTCCATTTTTGGCCATCTGCTACAAACTAATTCAGTTCCACAGGATTCTGTGTAACTAGCATGATGCATTGGACAAAAGTGTAGGCCATTATCCTAAACTTCTAAGAGAATGTTCTCTTTTGCTGGGGAAGTCATTTACTTACATAAATCTCTGAGGAGTAACACAGTTGTCAAAGTTGTAAATTGAAAAGTCTTGAATTTCATATGTTAAACCCCCTCCATATTACACATTTGAAGCAATAATAAGGGCTCAACCAAAGCATCCTGTGAATAAATAGGAGCAGATAAAGAAGAAAGAACATCATGAGTTTTCCAGCTTCTTGACGCAAGTGCTGTTAAGTAGTCCAGTTTGGCAGTATTTTCTCTGAGAGTGAAGGACAACCCTAACAGTGACCTTGAACTGCTTTCTAGCTCTCTAGAGTACATTATAAAATGATGTATAAAAGTAGACAATAGTGTTTCTCTCTCTCTCTCTCAGAGTTTTAATTGTAGATAAAGAATTCCTATATAAGAAAACTCTCAAATCAGAGATATACTCATATGTTTACAAATATTTATTTTAAAATCAACCCTGAAACTTATTATCTTGATAGTTCCAATGTCATGGCAGAGTTGTCTGTTGACATTAACTGTCGTTAACATGAAGAACGGTTGTAAATTACCTCTCCCATTCAGAAGTCTACATGTCTAAAAAGAGATTTTTTTTTCTTTACACATGCAACATTATTTTTTTTAGCTCTTCAATACTTTGAAGCCATCTATTTGTCCACTGAAGAAGAAATTCTTCAAGGATTAATTGAATAAACAGTTTGGTAAAAACTGGGGAATTGCCACCAAAGACAGATCATAATAAGTGGTTGCAACAAACAGAAAAGCTCTTAAGAAAAAGCTTTCGGCAGACTCTAAGAGTTAGAATCTCCTACAGATTTTGCAAATAACAGCCATGGTTGCAAATCAAGGGCCTGACTTTAGGTACACAAAGTTCAGTCCAGGTGGTAACTGGAACAAAGGGTTGGCCCTAAATGAAATTGCAAAGTAAGTGAAATTCATCAGTGCACACACAGGATCTTTCTCTTTCACCTCTTCCTCTGAATGCTCCCACAGGCTTGAAGCTTTCCCCTTCACTGACAACTCAAATTCATTTAATCATGTATTCATTCAATGAACAATTCATAAGACTTAAGTGCCAGATGCTAGAATTATTAAGACACACAAGGCATAAAGTATACACTTAATAATTCATAGTTTAATGGGGAGGAAGATGCAAAATAAATGCAATCCGATGTGATGAATACAATAATTAGAATTAGATACTATGTATAAACTTGACTCACAGAAGAAAGTTATCAACTTCACTTAGAAAGCTCAGGGAAGGTTTTGAATTAGAAGACACTTGAATTGGGTCTTAAACCACCAGGTATGAGGGATAATGTTAGGGGTAAGTGTTCCATGAGAATTAACTGAGTGTGCAAATGCAGAAAAAGTGACAACAAATTGCTACACATTGAAGTGAAATTGCTAGAATAAAAGATAATATTCTAGGTTGGAGGAATAAATCCCTAAAATGTGAATTTCTATAACTTGAGAAATTAGTAATATTATTTGATTTTACAGAGAAACCTTCCAAGAAACCCAGAAAATGAATTATTCTGCTAACTCTTAAACATTTACTAGTCCTAGTCCTTATTAGGCTTTACAGTTTGATTTCCTTTCTCCCTCCCTCCCTCCCTGTTGATTTTTCTGTTTCACATCATATTCACACACACACAATCACACATGCATAGTAAGCATCACCTAAAATGGACCATAGTACTATAGAATATGGCATTCTTTGAGGCTTAAGGAGTGCTTAGGATTCTCTCTTTCTCTATTTATCTATCTCTCCCTCTCCCTCTCTCCCTCTGCCCCCTCTTCTCTGCACACATGCTCTCTCTCAAATAAAATATTAAAAAAAAAAGAGCTTATCACTCCTAAACCAGCCTTACAAGTAATGTTAAACCACTACTTTAAGTGGGGGTGGGGGAAGCCATAATTAGATGTAAAATTATGAAAAAAAAATGTAAAATATGATAGCATATAACATAAAATGTGGAGGAGGGAGTAAAAATAAAAGTCTTTTTAGAATGTGTTTGAACTTAAATGACCATCAGCTTAATATGGACTGCTATATGCTTAGGATGATATATATGAACCTCATGGTAACCACAAACCCAACATCTGTAATAGGTAAAAAAAAAAATAAATAAATAAATAAATAAATAAATAGAAATAAAGTCAAATATAACACTACAGAAACTCACCAATCATGAAGAAAGAGAGCAAGAGAAAAGAACGGAACAGAGAAGAACTACATCAGAAACAAATTAACAAAATGACAATAAGTATATACTTATTGTCAATTTAAATATAAATGGCCTAAATGCTCTAATCAAAAGATGTAGGGTAGTAGAATGGATGAAAAAAAATAACAAGACCCATATATATATATATATATATATATATATATATATATATGATAAATATTTATTATTTATTTATATATATAAAAATAAATATTTATGAGATAAATCTCTTGTAGGAAGTATATATATATATATATATATACATATATATATATATATGTATATACATATATATATATATGTATATACATATATATATATATATACTGAGATTTATCTCAGACCTAAAGACACATGGAGTGAAAGTGAAGGGATGGAAAAAGATTTACCATGCAAATGGAAGAAAAAATGCTGGGGTAGTAATACTTATATCAGACAAAATAGACTTTAAAACAAAGACTGTAGCAAGAGACAAAAAAATACATTACATTATGATAAAAGGATCAATCCAACAAGAGGATGCACCCAACACTGGAGCACCTAAATATATAAAAGCCAATACTAACAAACATAAAGAGAATAATTGATAGTAATACAATAATAGTAGGAGATTTTAACATCCTGCCTATGTCAATAAATAGATCATCCAGGCAGAAAATCAATAAAGAAATAGCATCTTTGAATGATACATTAAAGTACATATATATAACAGGTATATACCGGACATTTCATCCAAAAGCAAAAGAATACACATTTTTTTCCAAATGTACATGAGACAGTCTCCAGAACAGATCACATGGTAGGCCACAAAACAAGTCTCAATAAATTAAAAAGAAAAAAAAAAAACCTGAAATCATACCATCCATCTTTTCTGACCACAATGATATAAAAGTAGAAATCAATCACAAGAAAAAAAAAAAACTGGAAAAAACATAACTGGAGGGTAAACAACATGACACTAAACAACTAATCAATCTACAACACACACACACACACACACACACACACACAAAGAAGAAATAAAACAATACGTGGGGATAAATGAAAATTCAACAGTCCTAAATCTTTGGAAGGCAGTAAAAGCTGTTCTGAGAAAGAAAAATACACAGAGATACAGGCTTACTTCAAGAAATAAGAAAAAGCTCAAATAAACCTCTAACTTTAGAGCTAAAGGAACTAGAAAAAGAAGAACAAAGTCCAAAGTGAGTAGAAGGAAGGAAATAATAAAGATCAGAGCATAAATAAATGATAAAAATCAATGAAATCAGGAGCTGGTTCTTTGAAAAGATAAAGTGGTTAACCCCTAGCCATACTTATCAAGAAAAAAAATAGAGAAAGGACACGAATAAATAAAATTAGAAATGAAAGAGAAGTACCAACTGACACCACAAAAATACAAAGGATTATAAGAGATTAGTATGAAAATTGTATGACAACAAATTGGACAACCTAGAAGAAATGGAAACATGCAATCTTCCAAAACTGACTCAGGAAGAAATAGAAACTCTGAACAGACCAATTACTACCAATAAAATTGAATTGGTAATCAAAAAACTAAGAAAATAAAAGTGCAGGACCTGAATTCACAGATAAATTCTACCAAACAGTTAAGGAAGAGTTAATATGTATTCTCTTCAAACAATTCCAAAAAAATAAAAGAGGAAGAGAAGTTTCCAGATACATTCTATGAGGCAAGCATTAGCCTGATACCAAAACCGAAGACACTACAAAACAAGAAAACTATAGGCCAAGATCCCTGATGAACAAAGATGCAAAAATTCCCAACAACAGATTAGCAAATCAAATCCAACAATACATTAAAAGGATCATTCACCATGATCAAGTGAGATTTAATCCTGGAATGCAAGGATGGTTCAATATTTGCAAATCAATCAATATAATACACCATGACAAAATGAAAGATGGTATTCATAGGATCATCTCTATAGAGACAGAAAAAGCACCTGGTAAAATTCAACATCCAATCATGATAAAAACTCTCAGTGAAGTGGGTATAGAGGGAACATATCTCAACATAAGGCCATATATGACAAACCCGCCCCTAATATCATACTAAATGGCAAAACACTGATAATTTTTCCTTTATGATCAGGGATAAGACAAGAATATCCACTCTTACCACTTTTATTCAACCTCATACTGGAAGTTCTAGGCACAGCATTCAGACAAGAAAAATAAATAAGAGGAATTATAGTAAGAAAGAAGTTATACTGTCACCATGATGACATGATATTATACATATAAAACCCTAAAGACATCACCAAAAACTAAAAGATGAATTCAGTAAAGTTGCAGGACACAAAATTAATACCCAGAAATTACTAGTGCTTCTATACACTAATAACAAAGTAGTAGAAAGAGAAATTAATATATTTACAAATGGACCAAAAATAATAAAATACCTAGAAATATGTGTAACCAAGAAGGTTAAAAGACCTGTGCTCTGAAAACTATGAACATTGACAAAAGAAACTGAAGATGACACAAATAGAAAGATAGTAAATGTTCATGGATTGGAAGAATTAAGATTATTAAACTGTCCATACTACCCAAAGCAATCTAGAGATTCAGTACAATCTCTATAAAATACCAATAGCATTTTTCACAGAACTAGTACAAATAATCTGAAATTTGGTACTACAAGAGAACACAAATAGCCAAAGAAATCTTGAGAAAGAAGAACTAAGCTGGATATATCAATTCCAGATTCCAAGACATACTATAACAGTGTAGTAATCCAAACCGTACTACACAAAAATAGACACATAGGTCAATAGAACAGAATAAAGAGCCCAGAAATAAACACATGCTTATCTGGTCAATTAATATATGACAAAGGAGGCAAGAATATACAATGGTAAAAAGACCATTTCTTCAATAAATTGTGCTGGGAAACCTGAGCAATTACATGCAAAAGAATGAAAGTGGACCATTCTCTCATACCATATACAAAAATAAGCTTGAAATAGATTAAAGACCTAAATGTGAAACATGAAATCATAAAAATTCTAGAAAAGAGTGTAGACAGAAATGTCTCTGACATTGGCCATAGCAACATTTTTCTAGATATGTCTCCTAAGGCAAGGGAAACAAAAGCAGAAATAAATACTGAGATTACATCAAAATAAAAAGCATTTGCACAGCAAAGGAAACCATCAACAAAACTAAAAGGCAAACTACTGAATGGGAGAAGATGTTTGCAAATGATATATCTGATAAAGGGTTAATATCCAAAGTATGTAAAAGACTTATCCAACTCAACACCAAAAGAAAAAAGAAATCACTTAAAAATGGCCAGAGGACCTGAATAGTCAATTTTCCCAAGAAGACATTCAGAAAGCCAACAGACACATGAAAATATTCTCAACATCACAAATAATCAGGGAAATGCAAATCAAAACCACAATGAGACATTACCTTATACCTATTGGAATGGTGAAAATCAGAAAGACCAGAAAATGACAAGTGTTGGCAAGGATGTAGGGGAAAAAGGAACCCTTGAGTGCCATCAGTGAGAATGTAAACTGGTGCAGCCACTGTGAAAAACAGTGTGGAGTTTCCTCAAAAAATTAAAACTAAAAATACCATGTTATCAGATAATTCCACCTCTGGGTATTTACCCAAAGAAAGCTAAAACCCCATGTTTAGTTCAACATTATTTATTATAGCCAAGATATGGAAGCAACTCAATGTCCATTGATAGATGAATGGATAAAGATGTTATATATATACAAACACACATACACACTCACATAGTAAAATATTACACAGCCATAAACAAGAATGAGGCTTTTGTCATTTGCAACAACACAGATGGACCAAGGATATTATGCTAACTGAAATAAGTCAGACCGAGAAAGACAAATACCATGTTATTTCACTCAGATGTGGAATCGAATAAACAAATAAAAAGCAGCATCATATCTATAAATACATGGAAGAAACTGATGGTTGCCAGAAGGAAGTAGGGTGGGCAGATGGGCGAAATAGATGAAGGGGAATGGGATACAGGCTTCCAGTTGTGGAATGAATAAGTCATGGGAATAAAAGACCCAGCTACACTGGGAAATGTAGTCAATGATATTGTAATAGCGATGTATGGTGATGGGACATAGCTACACTGGTAGTGATTACAACGTAATGTATACAGAAGCAGAATCACTGTGTTGTACACTCGAAAATAATGTAACATTACTCAAATAATGTAACTATACTCAAATAAATAAATTCCCAATTTGGGTCTGTTTCTGCAGCTGTGATGTTTTTCAGATGCTTCTTTGATATCATTTACAAGGAGATGAAGTTTTTCATGCGAATAATGACCCTCCAGGCTCTTCGGTATCATAAAGACCTGGTGTCTGGAATAGAAACCAAAATAATCTGTCCTTTCTCTGAATTGCCCTTCCGCTTTGCTACAACAGGCATCTTGAGTGTAGAGGCTGCATCCTCAATATTTAGCTCTAAGTCTGACAGAGTAAATATTAAATGAAATTGCTGAATAAACAAATGAATGAATCTGCAGCTCTTTAAAGTATTATACTTATTTATATTCATGCCATTTCTGAGACTAGATTATGTGTTCTAATTACATTTATCATTTCCTCTTATTACAGACATGTGACATGCTTAAAACAGAAGTTATGAAAAGACAGAAAACCACAAAGAAATAATTGCCTATAATACCATCACCCAGAGATAATTATTATAAATGTTTGATGTATATACTTCCAGTATATCTTTAAATCATATATTTTTTAAAAATTATATGTTTTGCATATTAATTTCAGCTAGCTTGTTTTTCACTTAAAAACATATGGTGTATATTTCCCACATTAGCAAATATCAATCTGCAAAATCATTTAATGGTTAATTAGCATTCCATCATATGGCTGTCCATACTTATTTACACATTATATAAATATAGTGGGCATGTGTGTGTTACTGCCTATCATCTTCTTACAGGCAAAATAAACAATGCCTTGTACTTGGTATTCATTTAGTGTAGATCAATTGTAAAAATGGTTATATTAATTATTTTCAACGTAAGAGTGGAGAAGCTAGTAAACTTTATTGTTATCACAAACTTTGTAAATTTTATACTGATAAGCTCTTTCACTAAAAGTTCACTTCAAAATGACTCCATTAGAACTATATCTGATAGTATTGTTCAGAATTGTGGAACTTAGATTGAAATGCAAATTTCATAACGTTTTTTCCTCATAGGGTCTTAATAAGGTTAAGGGTTAATAAATTTTAGATCTTACGATAATGCACCATTCCATAATGTAGAATACTTAGCAGTGTCCATAACAACCATGATTCTTTAAAGATATTTTAATTGCAACGTTCTTTGGAATTGTTGATGGCTTATTGTGACAAAATGAAGACACCTTAAGGAAGACTATTTATTGATAAATGTGTTCTAACTAACACGACGCAGAATTAGCTTTACATTCTGTTTTTTGACAAGGCAAAGGTTATATCTGAAAGAAAAAAGATGCAAGATGCTGTTTCTATCCTATCCATTTGAAAAAAAGGATCATGTCAAACATATAAAGTAAAAATAAGCTTACTTTCATGCCCCAAATAATTGAATCTAGGACACTAAAGGAATTTGAATACATATATTGGTGAATTAGCCAGAAAACAAAACATTATAAAAAATCAAAATCATTTCAAATTAGCAAAATTTTAGTATACTTACTTTGTTTTTTAATATGGCATAATGTGACAAAACTGAACGTGGCCGAAATTACTTCTGTATTCAAAACAAGAATATTACTTTTCCTTGCTTGAGAGAACATGTGTGGGTCATCTAGTTAACATTAATTAAAGTTCTATTTTGTAATATATTCTGAGTATTGAGTAAATATAACTGATAGTCAAGTCGCAACAGCACCGGGAACAGAGATACAGCTTAAGGAAAAGACGCTAAGCAGTCTAATAGGAACCTTAAGAAAAAAATCATAAAGGCAGAATAAAAAGCAGAAACAAGAAAAAACTTTACCCTGTCTAGGAGCATGAATGAAATATGAGTAGAGAAGAGAAGAGGGGGAAAAATCTACCTTGAAGAATAAATAAGTCATGATATTAAAATCAATGAAGCCAGGAATTAAAGAAATACTGTTTATTGTTAATTTTCTTTCCTTTTTTAAAATGTTTATTTACTTATTTTGTGTGTGTGTGAGAGAGAGAGAGAACATGAGCAGGCGAGGGACAGAGACGGAGAGAGGGAGAGAGAATCCCAAGCAGGCTTAGGGCTGTCAGCACAGAGCTCGACCTGGGTCTCCATCTCATGAACTGTGAGATCATGGCCTGAGCCTAAGAGTCAGACGCTTAACCACATAACCAACTGAGATCCCCCAGGCACCCCTATTTTTAGTTTTCTTATGTAAAATTAACAAATCTGTAAAAAGGTGACAGACATCACCTATAATGTGAAAGGTGACAGTACAAAATAATATCATGTAAAAATCTGACTGTCCTACTGAGTCCTTTATTATGACATGTATCTCTACCCTTGTTAAAACACCCTTTCTCCTAGACAGTGCCAATGTCATCAGCAGTCACCTTTCATCAATTTGCCAGAGATCTAAAATTCAATTGTGAAGAATCCATGAAAAAATTTATTTTTGGAAAACTAGTGTCAAAATGTGCTGTGAATGTAATCACTTGATGCAAACTTCATTAACATCTTTTCATGATTCATAAGAATTGCTTAAAACTATCTGAGTAAAAGATTTTTTACTCTACATGAAAATTTATATTCAGTTTCTATGAAGGACACTTTTTGACAATTTTATTATTATTGGTGTAGCCATGAGATAGAAGCTTATATTTCACATTTTAGCCCATTGTAGCAAAGACTGGCTGGATGTTATTAATCCCGCTTCCTGCTCCTGGCACACAGAAAGACTTCATTTCCCAGACTCCCTGGCAATCATGGGAGGGCTCTGTTCTAGGTTCTGTTGCAACAACATGGGTAGAAGAAATCTATACCTCTTCTAGGACCAATCAAGAGTCCCTCTCACTCTTTGCTCCCTGCAAACTAAGGTAAAATAACTTTTTTTTTTAATAAAAAATTTTTTTTAATGTGTATTTATTTTTGAGACAGAGAGAGAGACAGAGCTTGAGCAGGATAGGGGCAGAGAGAGAGGGAGACACAGAATCTGAAACAGGCTCCAGGCTCTGTCAGCACAGAGCCCAACACGGGGCTGGAACCCATGAACCGCAGGATCGTGACCTGAGATGAAGTCGGATGGTTAACCAACTGAGCCACCCAGGCACCCCAGGTAAAGAAACCTTTAGATAAATTTTAAGAAAGCCTAGAAAACTGCGGTGCCTTAGATGACAAGAGCCATGATCCTTTAATAACCATACAAAAGCCCACACATCAAATATCCAAACTGTATTATGATCTAGAAAGAAAAACTTAATTTTGCTAAGTTACTGAGAGGTGGGGGTTGTTTTTAAGACAGTGAGCAGGGGTGTCTGGGTGGCTCAGTCGGTTGGACGTCTGACTTCGGCTCAGGTCATGATCTCGCGGTCTGTGAGTTCGAGCCCGGCGTCGGGCTCTGTGCTGACAGCTCAGAGCCTGGAGCCTGTTTCGGATTCTGTGTCTCCCTCTCTCTCTGACCTTCCCCGTTCATGCTCTGTCTCTCTGTCTCAAAAATGAATAAATATTAAAAAAAATTAAAAAAAAAAGACAGTGAGCATTAATCACTCTCCCAGATACCAAACTTGCTCTGCAAAGTTTTTCTGTTGACATTATTGATTGTATATTTAAGTGGTAGGTTTGGTAGTTTGAGGAACATTTTGTGCTATTGTTCCTTTCTGGAGTTTGGTAAGTTTTATTATTGAGACCAAAAGAAATAACCAAAAAAAAAAAAAAATAGATGGGTTGCTCACAATACATTATTAACTGAACTGCCTTCTAATCAACCGAGCACTGTCAACTTGGCATACTTGTTCCTCCTGGATATCACTGCTCTGAACTATATCAGACTTAACTGTTCTCAAATTTGTTGCTTCGTTCAGTTCACAACTAAGTGATGATGATTCTCCCTGATTTTTCATCAAAGCTGATAGGTTTACAAAATAGAGAAAACTACTTCACTTCTTTTTTTTTTTTTTTTTTTTCGGATGGTCAAATATTGCAAAAAAGAAGTATAGATGTTTTTGAATTGAAATGAACTTTAAAGACTCTACAACCATCACACTTTTCAGATGAGTGGACTGTGCTTTGAAAGGTTAAGGGATTTGTATAAGGACCCAGAGCTGGTTGGCAGCAGAGCTGAGAATCTCTACTATAATCTCCTGAATCACATCAATCACATTCTTACCTGCAACTGTTTCTTAACAGCAATGTCAATCATGGGACTTCCAATACCCACAATCCATTCTAAGGGAGACTGGCCAGCCCACAGACAAACCTTGTTCAACCTGACTCACTGGAACTACCACTCCTTCCTATGTGTCTCAGGTGAGTGGTCTAAGAGTAGTCCCCAACACAAGAACAGCCAATCCATATACCGACCTATAATCCAGGTTGAGATTTGGTATAGAAAGATAAACTGGGTCATGCCCTTTGGAAACTGAAAAGGAAAACACAGAGAGCCTCAGCCAGTCAGCAAAAGGTTCTGATATTAAAAATACGTATTTAGAGAGACTAACGTAAGTCAGAGCCATATACGATCACCACAAGGCCAAGTTATAAGGGGCAATGTATACAGAGATAATGGGAATTCCACCAGAGGGAGATGCTAGAACCAGGGACTTGCCAGAGCTCCCTTTGATCTGACCTACCTTGAACCATTCCAGTACCAGCCAGTA